>NC_051085.1:53056848-53372681 GCF_004664715.2 Peromyscus leucopus
CAAAACCTCACACGCGTCATATATTAAACACAAAAGATAAAACTCTGTAGAAAAATATAATGAGATAAAATTTCAGGCTCTAAACTTGCAAAGGTTTCACTGAAAGCACCCTATAATAAGAAGAAAAGAATAAGAAAATTTACAAAGTCCTTTGTCCAGTTCTTTCCTTTTAAAGCCAAGAGAAAACGAGAAAAAAAGAAAAAGACTTTACTGTTCAATCTAGTTGTATTGCAGACACAATCTGATACTGTCAAAGGATACCAGGCAAGTGAATGTCAAACACACTTCTCTTGAGGGTGAGCAGACAGACAGGCAAAAGGACACACAGACTACAAAGTCTACCAAGCTGTTCATCCCTTGTTCCTCAAAAGGGACAGACTTAGTGGTTTAGGAGGAGGCTTTACTTCTGAAAGAGGAATTACCACAGAGCTGTCTACTCATCATCTTTGCTGTTAGAAGGGTCGAGTGTAGAGGAAAAACACTAATATCACACTGGGCAGCACTGTTGACAAACCCTTAGCAAGTAACACAGAGCCTTGAAGTGTAAGAAGACTCCCATGTGGACTGAATCGTTGTTTCCTACAGACCTGGGTACATAAATAATGAGAAGTGTTCAGAGGGAAATAACCCAGATCTAGACACTCCACCTAACTGTGTTACACACAAACAAAAATACAATGAAAGAACTTTTTAACAGTGACAGACACAGTGATGGCTCAACCACAGAACATGACAGATGAAGTTCAATCCTCCACATCACAGCTCACATATACTATCAAAAATTATAACAAAACAAAAATAAAAGAAGGAACTGAGAAAACTTCGTTAGGAACCTCTGAGACCCAGATGTTAGGTGCATGGCTCCTTACACTCCTACAATAGAATTTGAGAAAGTGCACCACGTAAGTAAGCCTACAATGAACCTTTCAAAAATTAGTTTTGTATTAATTGAAAAGCAAAGAGCTAATTATATTAATTATAAACATTACTTTTAAAATAAAAATATAATAGAAAGTATGAAATGCCTTTTAATAAAAAGGAAAGTTGACCAAGTTTCAGATGAAATCTTAATTCAAAGCTAGTGTGCTGAAATATTTTTAAAAACCAGTTATGACAGACTAGGTGATTTCATAGTCTAAAGTATGGAAATACTTAAAATAGCTACCCCAAAATTTTAAGATATTAGATATTTAATTATTCTAAAAGTGAGAAATCTGTAAAAATATTCCAAAGAACAGAGCAACAATAATGGTTAGAGGCAGAGATAAATTAACTGAAAACTTGATGTTTCACCTAACTCAGAAGTAAATGTGACTTATGTATTTCTTGTTAAAGCATGGTGTCAATAGAACAGGGGTTAGCTGTCATGATCAAATGCAGGGTGTGTACTTCAGATGCTGTACCAGAGAACAGGCCAGGATGCAGAGGAGATTTATATTTAGATATTGAATGTGTCAATAAATTACCTTCAACCATGTTTGGAAAGCTGGGTGAAACAGAACACGTCCTGGAAAAAGCCAGCCCCACAAAAGACACTGTCTGCTGTGGAGGGAATCAGTCACTACACAGAAAATTTACAAGATGGTATGGAACAACCAGCTGGACTCAGTTTCACAAGTCAACCAGGGAAGAGGAAACCATTAAGCTCTTTTTGTGCAACAAAGCAACCCTCCCATAAACCCCCAGGAAACAGAAAAGGAAGTAAAGCTGGCTACCTAAGACCTACAGTGTCCCTACAGCAGTTCAAAGATGCCTATCCAAAAAAATCAAATAAAAAACGGATTATTTTAATGGGTCCAAAGATAGTCTCAATCTCACTCATCAATAAACAATGAAAAACAACGGAGAATCTTGAAAAGTTCTAGGATGAGTTCAAACCTTTAGACAGTATTCTTTATGGCCTTGGCTGGGTGTGGATAGGATTTTTTGACATTCCACCAGGAAGCAGTGATCATGGGGACACTTTTAAAGGCTTTGGCCATAGTTACCAAAAATTTAAAATGTACAATCTGCTGATTCCAATCCCATTTTAAGGGTCTGGCCAACTGGCATATGTGGATGTGGAGAGAAAACTTTTCTGAAAACGTTTACTGTACAGCAAATATTAAAAGCCAGTCAAAAACCATCTTAAATGCACTGTAGCATATCTTCAGCAGGGCTGTCTACAGATACTAGAAAGAAAAGGAGAAATCTGTACAGCTGCACTTCTCATCCCAGAAGATCCTCTCAATGCCTGTGATGGATGGTTGGGACCTTAGAAAGCGCCACACTTTCTACGTACTGAACTTTTTTTTTTGTATGCATACGTACCTATGACATAAAAGTTATGAATTAGTTGCAGTAAGAAATTAACAATGAAAACGAATAATGACATGAAATATTATAATGTACCACAAAACCGAAACCCAGTTCTGTAATTGTGTGCCTGTGTTTTTTGGTTTTCTTTATTCTGCTGACTGAAAACATTGCATTGTCCTGTCTGCTGGTACCACAGTTGACCACAGGGAAGAGAAACAGGAGAAAGATACAATGTATCTAAGAAGATCTGCTGTATCCATGTGAGGTCCATGAGGACCATGAGGTCCATGAGCAGAAGAGCTGCTGAAGAGTGTGCAGCAGGCATTCTCTTCGAAAATATCATCTAGGTGTGGTGTTGTACACCTTAGCACCAGCACTTGGGAGGCAGAGACAGGAGGATCTCTGGGTGTTCAAGATTAGCCTTGCCTAAATAGCAAGTTCCAGAAACAGGATTACATAGAGAAACCCTGCATCAAGAAACAAAACAAATGTATTACCTATAAATGAGACCTTGAGCACATTTATAAAAACATACAAGAAACTTAAAATAGATTTCCTTAATTATCAAGTTTACTTTTTAACACATGGTTTATGAAAAACTTGACAGGTGTATATTACTATGTAAATATTAATACATACATATGTATGTGCTTGCTTACTAATATAAAATTTATCAGAGTGAAAAGAAGAGGTCTGCGTGGTATTTAGCGAATGATCTAGGCTAAGAGTCAGGTATCAACAGAAGTATACACCAGAGAGACTGGTGAGAAAGTACATCTCATACTGTAGTTACAGAGACTGTGACCTCTTAGGCCTCCCAGAAGAGAGACATCAAATCCACCAGGCCCCAGTGTTTGTGGATATTGTCATGTTGTTAGTTAAGAGCTAATGGTTGCAGTGTGGACGGACAGGGTATGAGAAACCAACCACAGAGCCTCGTAACTCCTGGTTGAGTTGCATTGGCGGTGCACTCACACCAAGAGGGAAAACTACAAGGTGGTTGGATGTGGTAACAGGGTAAAGAAACCACCAGGAATATGCATCAGTGTGTGTGTGTGTGTGTGTGTGTGTGTGTGTGTGTGTGTGTGCGTTCACGCGCGCGCGCCTGTCGGTCTGTCTGTCTATACTGTCAATTTCAGCCCCAGACAACTTCTTATGTGAGAAAACTGTTTAGAATAATGGGAGAGAGTCAGATATGGATGGATTTATTGGATTATGTTGAAAGAAGGTTACCTCAGCCCTCATGTGCCATTTGTGTCCCAGGTGGCCTTCAGCCATCCTCAGGAAACAGTGGGGGCATGTGTCATTCAGTGCAGTAAATGGGTTATGCCATGTTATCAGCTGAGATGGACAATTGGCAATGAAAAAGTCAGAAATTACAAATGCTTTCCTAATTGTTTTTAAAATAGGATTTCATGAAGCCCAGGCTGACTTCAAGGTCACTGTACAGCTGAGGATGGCTGAACTCTGCCTGTCAAATGCTACAATTATAGGCACGCATCATGGTTTTCTAAATTCAACTTACTATTAGGAAGTGGGATGCTCATTTTTTAATAATAATTGTCATTATTAAGACTATTCTTGAATATTTTACCTTTTTCTGTTTCAATCATATATTTCACAACAAAATGAAAAAATATCCAAGGAGAAATGTGCTTTATCAAAAATCATTCCAAAGTGAAAATAAAACTGTGATATTTTATGTAAATTAGAAGAACATAATTCTTTGAGCTCTTTTTGTGTGATAATAAAAATTAGTTTGGGAGATGAGAATGTTAGTCATCAGTAGAAAGCTTTTTCAGAATATTCAAGATCTTGAGTGCAATTCACAGTCACAAAAGCACATGTTAATAAGATGAATAAAAAGAGATTTGAATAAATTTCAACTCTTAAAATAACTATAAGCATATATGTACACATATTAATATCAAATAATAATGATGATATTCAACTAATACTAATTACTGATATCTAACATAAAATTTTTATAGAAGGCATGTAGTATCTTAAGTTTTTAATCTTCATAAATAATATTTTGGAAATATGAGTCAGACTTTAAAAATGTCCATTTTAAGAACTGTAATAGATATTTCTGGGTGAGGAAAGATGATTTTGAGTCTGTCTTACTGTTTATCATTATGTGTATTTTCAGAGCTCTGTTGAGGAAAAATGTCCACCCAATCATGTCTGCCTCTCTCAAAGATAAACAGTTTTAATAAAATTATGCCGTCTTACATACAGTTCCACTTTCTGTTCTGGAATATTAATGTCTTATTAAAACACACCTTCAACCTTGTGGCTAACAGCTGCTACATAAACGAGTCAAACCAACCAGTGACTTTTCTTCTATACATTTCACATAGCATGTTCTTTTCTTCCTGGGTCTAGCATGTAGCACGTCTGAGGGTGGCCCAGAGCATGCTGTAGTCGGTATCAACAATCTTTCCTTTTTATTGATAAATAGACACCTTCCAGTGGATCAGTCAAACCTTCTCTTCCTTCTGTCAATTGATGAGTACATGCATGGCTTCAGGTCCTTCCCTCAGTGGGTGGGCACATGCATGGCTTCAGGTCCTTCCCTCAGTGTGTGGGTACATGCATGGCTTCAGGTCCTTCCCTCAGTGTGTGGGTACATGCATGGCTTCAGGTCCTTCCCTCAGTGTGTGGGTACATGCATGGCTTCAGGTCCTTCCCTCAGTGGGTGGGCACATGCATGGCTTCAGGTCCTTCCCTCAGTGTGTGGGTACATGCATGGCTTCAGGTCCTTCCCTCAGTGTGTGGGTACATGCATGGCTTCAGGTCCTTCCCTCAGTGGGTGGCACATGCATGGCTTCAGGTCCTTCCCTCAGTGGGTGGGCACATGCATGGCTTCAGGTCCTTCCCTCAGTGGGTGGGTACATGCATGGCTTCAGGTTCTTCCCTCAGTGGGTGGGCACATGCATGGCTTCAGGGCCTTCCCTCAGTGGATGGGCACATGCATGGCTTCAGGGCCTCCCCTCAGTGGGTGGGCACATGCATGGTTTCAGGGCCTCCCCTCAGTGGGTGGGCACATGCATGGCTTCAGGTCTGGGTTACTAAGAAGCATACTGCCACCATTCTTTATGTAAACATTACATTCAGAGAAGTAGAATTGTTTGGGGTTTGTGATGATTTATATATAACACCTTTATGTGCCTGTGTGCCTGTGTGTGTGTGTGTGCATGCACATGCATGTGTATGCCTGTATGTGCACTAAAGTGTAGGTGACTCCGAAGTCCACAAGAGGCATTGGGTCCCCTGGAGTTACCGATGGCTGTAGCAACCCTGCATGGGTGCCCGGAACTGAACTCTGACCCTCTGCAAGAACAGCAATACTCTTCACCCCTCAGCCATCTCTCCAGCCCCATGGTTTACCGTTAGGAAATTACCATACTATTTTCCAAAGCAGACCTAACAGTTCGTATTCCATCTAGAACTTAGACCAGAGTTCACACTCCTCTTTATGCTGGCCAGCATGGTGTCTATCATTTTCCACACAGCCATTGCAGTCAATTTGCGGCAGAATATTACTGCAGTTTTGAGTTGCTTTTATGTAGTACCTGGTGATACTGAGAAGGTTTTCGGGCATTATTGATTGATATTCTTAGGTTCTTAGTGAAGTATCCATTTAAATGATTTCCTCATTTTAACTGTATCACAATGTTTATCTTACTGATTATATTCCTGGTATTGTCTAAGGACAAGCTATTAGACAAGTGCCTAACAATTATGGCTATCAACCTTTCTCATATTCTTAACAATACTGCTAGAAGGGAAATGTTTGGAATTTTTACAAAGTCTCAGTTTGCTTACTTTTCCTTGATGAGTCACAGTTTTGGTCTTGTATCTAATCCGCCGTGAACATAGTTGTGAAAACGTTCATAGCAGTGTTTTCACCAGTATTTTCTTCTCCGGCAGACATGACCATCAATCTCTAGAAATGGGGATGAGAGATTTTTAAATGAGAACCCCAATCACACAGTGCAGGACTGACAGGGCCAGCATGCCGAGGCTGCTCTGCTGACATCAGCTTCCACCGTGTGGAGCGCAGCGGGACACTGCATGGCTCCGGTCTATGATGTCCACCCCTAAGGCCCCCTCAGCGGCACCAATGGGAACCATCATCCAGGTGGGTAGATTAGACACCAGCACAGAAGGATAACCCTGACCCCAAGCTCAAGACTGACTGTGGCTTGTGCAGGATAAGCACCCCTCTGCTTGACTGTGGCCGGTCTGGGCCTGCCCCATCCACTGTCCTCGGCCTCTCCCCCTCATGCAGCTATGAGATGATTTCATTCTCTATGCTTCTCTTTGGTTACACAGCTTTGCTCTCTTGTTTGTACTGTCCTATCACTGATATTGTGAGATGTGCATAGTAGATTACCAGGAGAGTTGGCTGCAGAGTTAATAGTCAGAAACTATAATCTAACAGAGAAGACAGATGCTACTGTAATAAATCTCATGGTTCATGCCATCATTTTATGCTAAGTGTCCTCCCAGATCTAACACTATGTGATTATAAAACATGACCTATAATAAAAGGATAGTATGCAGACAGAAGAAATTGGTTTGAAGTAAGAGAGACCCCAATACCTTTTAAAGGGGACATTTGGGCTTTGACAGGCACTCGGAGCCTCCCCTGTTACTGTTCAGGTCCATTTCCATTTAAAGACCTTGAAAATGTTCAATACACATCACTGAGCAGACCTGGGATGCTTCCCTGTGGCCTGCCTTCCCTGCTTTCCAGGTCTGTAACTAGATTAATGGCTTGATGGATCACTGAGCTTTAGTGATAAATAATAATAAAGTCCAGGGGATGCGCCAGCTTTGACTCACGTGAGCACCTTGACTTCAGGCTCCTCTTTTCCTCCTACTCAAGGTAAAGGCCAAATCAGTGAAAGGTCAGGCTGACTGGTGTGGGTTATTGTAATATTGTTCTTGGCCTGTCCAGGGATCAATAGCAAGTGTCATCATCCATTTTCCTGAAACATAGATGCTAACTTCATTATCCTGATGCAGGGACGACGGCAGAGCCGGAAGCACCGTCAGTCCATTGCTTCTCCAGCTACCATTTGAAGGAAAAAACCTGAACAATAGGATGCTTGCCAGGGGCTCTTCATCAGAGCCACAGGAGCACAGAGGAGCCAAGCCTTCAATCGCCTCTGGTGGCTATGTGCAGTTCACACATCTATCTGTGAAAGAAAAGGGCAAACCACCATGCCTCACCAACTCCAGGGAAAGAGAAATGCTAGAAGAGATTCCTTTCCAAGGACCCTGGTCTAACATAAAGATGCCGGCAGCATCCTCCTGTCACTGAGATGTGTCCGCAGACAGCTGCCTTCTTGGTCACAGGCCCCACAGTTCCCCAGTTCCTGACAGATAAGAAACTTCGGTAGGCAGGATAAATGAGGAGGTAACAGTGTAAAACCTTAAGCCATGGTAACCTTCAGTCACAGTGAACAGGTTTGGGCTCCACTAGTTCCATGGTCAAGTTAATACCTGAACACATATAACATCTTAGTATGCCTTTGTGATGGTGGGCCTGACCCAGCTGACCCACTGGAGGCTTTTAAAGAAGACTTGGTGTAAACAGGCCTAGTTAAATGCCTGGGCAGCACATGGCATCTGTTCACACAGATTGGGTCCTCCTGCTTGAATTATGCCTCATGGGTTACAAAGTCCAAATGTCCATGTCCTACCATCTCAACAACTGCAAAATGAAAGCAGTGTGCAAATAATACTGTAATATTGCAATTACTAAAACATTCTGTGTTTGAAAGAGTACAATGTTTTAAAAATAAGCCAAAGCTCAACAGGCTTATATTCAAACTGCTTTCCCCTTAAAAGTAGAATTCCGGCTTTTGTTATCAAGCCATACACCGCCCCCCCCCCACACACACACACATTGCTGAGAGTACAAAACTCTAAAACAATACCAACATTTAAATCACATGAAAATCTTAACACAAGAAAGTACAGTTAACCTTCACCTAAGAATGAACTTCAAATCTGTGGATAGTCACAGTGAACCTTAAGTGATTAATTGCCTTATGAAATAATGTGTCTGTGTTTATCATGACTGTGACTTCTTGTTACTAGGCTTAGTGTCCCTTCTTTCTATGATATAAACATTGCATACAGATGTGTGAGTTTCAAATGAATGAATTAGTTAATTAAGGAGGAAATGAATCTCAGAAACAGTACATGTTAAAGAAGGTGATGTCTGTAGAAAATTAAATCTTTCTCCCTACTAATTTTGAGAGAGAGAGAGAGATCCACCAATGGAGATGAAGTACCATGGAGGGGTTTTAAACAGAGCTTGTAAAGATTTTCCTGCAAGTGCTGGCGTTCCCGGTGATGGGCCTTACACACTTTAACATGAAGATAAAAAATCAGAACACATTTGGAATACAGCAATGATGAAGCCACTTGAGTTTATGAAAAGCCATTTAAATGTTTCATTTGTAAAAAAAAAATGACTTTGGGGAAGCATGAAATATGATTTATATAACAGTACAAGCCTCGGCTGACTCCTGTGGGGCCGGCCCCTCATAGATTAGAATTTAGAAGGAGTCACCCTTTATCAGAAAGCAGAGACTTCAGACACATGGAGGCACTGTGGGGGAGATGTGTTATATCAAGTTCTTGTGCTAAAGACAGAGTGGATTTTGTTTTTAGAAGACAGGGCCGGGAGACACCTCAGTGGATGAAGCACCTTCCACGCAAGTCTGAGGGCCTAGTTCAGATCCCTATATTCACATCCAAAACAGGGGTGATGGCGTACATTTACCACCTCACCACTAGACAGCCAGAGATGGGCAGATGCCCAAAGTTCACCAGTCAGCCAGTCTAACCAGGGATGACCGGGGTTCAGTGAGAGTTTCTGGGAAGAAAAGGGGGTGAGCTTCAAAGGAAGGTATCCAATGAGAGACACCCAAGGTTAACCTCTGGACTTCACATGCATACCCATGCCTACACACCCACATCTGCACATCCATGCCTGCAAACCCACATCTGTACACCCACACCTGAATACCTACACATACACACCTGAACACCTATGTGTACACACCCATACGTGCATACTCAACTATGCATACCCAACCTGAACATCTATATACACACATACCCATGTATGCACAATCATATATGTACACCTATATATGTACCTCTACACATGCATATACACACATGCACACACACAGGCATGAGTGTGTATGCACATCCACACTCACACTGATACACACATGTAAAATAGGGGTAAAAATATAAGCCTTCATGGAGTATAGAATTGTTGCCAACCCACAGCCTGTTTATCAATGATTATAAGAATAGAGTATTTTAATCTTCTGGTCCCCAGCAAACACCATGAAATTGAGTGTTAATAAAGAAGATTTACCAAAGGAAAATCAGGTGAGGGAATGAGTCAGAAGCCACTCTCCACAGCACCCCTTTCAGTTCTCTGCTGAGTGCTCCAGCAGATCCTACCAGTCCCAGCTTGCCTGTGCTGAGCTGCGCTGGAGGGCTGAGTTGCACTAGGGTGCCCAGTGTCTCCTGTCTGTCTGTCTAGATGTAAAGCTTCTTCAGGAGAGCTTTCTTCTGTTTCATATACGTGGGAAAGAAAATAAAATAAACCTGTAACTGAAACCTTCTCTCAGTTGGCAAAGGAACTGAAGAAATGCGGTAGATTCTGTGATTTAACCAACAGCTTCCAGATTCCTTATTTTAGAAGAGGCGACCTCCCACTGAGGGTGTCCTTGAAAATGTCTCAGAGGAAATAGTGCCACTTAAGGGTCACTCACAGTCTTTCTCCCTGATTGTCTTTGAGGCTCCTCGTCACAGTTGACCAACATCTCACTTCCCTGAGAGCTGTGTCCAGTTAGGACTGTGAGGTCTGTTAAAGAGTGGCCCAAACTTGGCTCTAATTAATCCTGTTGGCTCAGCTCTGCAGCAAGTGCACAACCTGAAACTTGTTTTCCATTGACTATGTCAAGGTGGTCCCCTGTTAGCAATGTTTTACTTACTGAGTCTTTGGGAATTGTACACCATTCACCCCAATTCAACTCACCTCCCAGTCCACCTATATTCTCCCCTCCCCGCTACAGTGCCCCCAGAAGAAAATGTAAAAAAATCAAACCTAAAACAAAACATATCAAGCAAACAAACAAACACAAGCATAAAACAAAACAAACAAGAAACACCCCTAAACCCTCTTCTCCACCTCTCCAGCACCTCTTCATTCGTCCTGGTAGCAAAAGGAGCAGTTTGTCACTTAGCATACCCTTTTGTCCAATCGGCTTTACTACCAAATGCCCACCCTAATATTTACCCCATCTAGGATCTGCTGGAGCTCATGAAGGGACTGGTCCTATGGAACGATACCCACAGAATCTCCATGTCTGGGCTTTTTAAGATATTAGCTAAAGAGCAATATTATTGATTATTGATATTAATTTTTGTGGTATTTTTTCATTGACTCATGAATAAGAGAAGTCTTATGGAATGGACTCTCCCCAGACAACAGACCTCCCAGGGCCCTGATCTTGTGCTTCTTGGGCCTTGGAACTTCCAGAAAGAAATACTTGTTCTTCATAAACCACTCAGCTGCAGGCATGTTTGTGGTAACAGCACCTGCAAACTGAAACTGAACCCTAACAACACTGAGTGTCCAGTGAATTGGTTTATTCTTCTCTGTTTACTTAACTCTTCTATCATTAGATGTCTGTTTGAAGCATAAAATCTATATGCATATTCCATTAGATTTATCATCCACTTTCTGATGCTTCCACCAACAGCAGCTTAAAACATGTAATTTATACTTACAGATAGTATACAGAAATTGATTAAGTATTAACTTTGCATCCTCCATTTTACTATCTTCTCTTTTTTTTCCTGATTGACGTTTAGGGGTATCTATAGGATTCTTAGCCTTTGCCTACAAGTTACACTAGCTTTATATTTTTCCTTCCATTGCCTGATAAACCCTCCAGTAAAACGACCAAAGGCAATTGGAGGAAGGATGGGGTGATGGTAAGAGCAGAGATCTAAGAAGTGCTAAACTAAAACAATGGAAAATATCAACGACTGGACTAATATGAAAAACTGTTGTTAAAAGTGGGTCGTCAAGCTGAAGTGGACATATTCTCTGAAAGATGGACTGCCAAAGTGTACTCAGCAGCCACAGGCAGCCACAAAGTGTCTTTACCTGTTGTTATATTGAATACTTTTGTCACCCCAAACCATGCAAACAATCCCCAGGCAATAACATTAAGAAGTGGAGGCCTAACTCAGTGGAATAAAGGAATAGAGAGGGTCTGCGATGTGAGTAGGGTTAGGAACCATTATAAAGGGGCTTGAGAGGGAGTCGTCTCCACCCCCTCCTCCCTCTTCTGCTATGCAAGGACAAGGTACTCCCTTCTTTAGGGGACAGTGGCACTGCCCTCTGGGAAGCAGGGATAGGATCCTGAGACCTGGAGCCTGCTGCCCTGACCCTGGTCCCTTAGATGCAGGCTGACCATGAGGACATTTCTGCTTTTTCCAGTTACCCAGTAGCCAGTATTTTGTTGTTTGTACACAAATGGACACAGGCAGGTGCCCTTTGGTGTTTACTGTTCATCACACCATATTTAATCCAGGCTCAGGACAGATGCGTGTAAATCCAGCTGATTTACTAGTTAGACAGAACTTGGCTCCAAACACCTTCATCCTCTCCCCACACAGTCCCTTCCTTACCTATTTTGTTCAATGCTTTTCCTCAAATACCAGATTCCTTGGCCAGTTTGAACCTTGTTTGTATTGGGAACTAAACTCTTTTCTTGTCACCCATGTGTGTCCTGGACAACCTCTCACAGTCTTTGTATACACGCAGTGACATCTGTTGCTTCCTCTGGGTCACATCACAGAGAATGGCCATGCCATTACCTCAGTTGGTCGATACTGACTTGAATTAATGGAATACATGTCCCCCAAACTAGAAACTTTTAATCCCTTGGATTGTCTAATAGACAAATTAATTTATTGATAATGAAAATTGATTTATTTTTTAATAAATAGAAATAAATAACTCTCATGCATAGCTGTACCATAAGTGGGCTGTTCCTCGCTACCCTTAAGTAAATACTGCAAACCTTGCAGCTTGATGCTTCAAACTGAGCATACAAAGCTGGGTTCTGTCATAGTGCTGCCTCAAAATGAGCTGGGTGAACATGCCCCAGTGTGCAGACCTGCACAATTTCCAGTGCGTACCCAAGTATTACTCTTTCTTCCTGGTTGACTCATAATTTAAATGCTGTCCACGGGCAGAAACAAACATGCCTAGATACCACAGAATATGTATTTCCCCCTTTGACTTCACTTTTTGTTAACTTGGCGAGATGTGCTGACTTTGTGGAATCACCAAACAACGTGTAAATGATGCATGAAAATGAAATGAGAGACCAGGGCTTGGGGCAGCAGGCAATCACATCCATGCTTTCCTGTGCTGTGAGTCATAGCAACACTGAGAACAAACATGGTGTTGGAGTTTCTTCTCATTAAGTTAAGGGAAATCCACAGATGGATTAGAAAGAGGTCCTAGAGACATTCGCTTATCAGCACAGCATCAGGTGTCCGTAAGGTAATCATAGCCAGGTCAGGAGCAGAGATGAGGCACACAAACTATTTCTGTGTCTACCTGGCTTTGTTTTTGTCTTTCTGAGACGGGGTCTTATGTGATACAAGCTGGCTTTGAACTCACTGTGGAACTGAGGAGAGAGCTCAGCAGTCAAGAGTACTATCTGCTCTTGCAGATAGAATAGAACTCAGGTTCTATTCTCAGCAACCACATGGTGGCTCAAAACTGATGGTAACTCCAGTTCCAGGGGATCTGATGCCCTCCTCTGACCTCTAGGGCACCAGGCACATGGTAAAAACACATATATACAGACAAACACCCATACATATAGAACACAATTAAGTCTTAGAGGAAAAAGAAATTAGGGTTCTGTTTCAAGTATCAGTGAATCTCAGCATGGGGCAGATGCTGATCATTTCTTTACCATTATGGAGAAGAGAGGTGGAGATGGCTTTTATTTTATTATCTCTCTTCCTCTTGAGACTCACAGTGTGGGTGAATGTGAGTGCTTTAATCTATTGAGGTCTTGTTCTATGTCATTTCAAATTTTCATAACCTCTCACCATCAACACTATAAATGCCAGAAAGGGAAAACTAGGATGTTGGAAGGTTGGATAACTGAACTGAATATGAACAGGTAAGCCAGCCATCTACTGTGGCCATCCCCAAAGGTGCTGGGGACCTTTGGAATGTGTGATTATATATTCATTCTTGTTTGTCACAATCATTTAAAGCTTTTAAAATATAAGTTGAAAGGAAGCGTTTACTTCTGAATCCTTTCTCGAAGTTCACGGATCCCATCCTATAATAAAAAGCTGTTTTACATGTCATCCACCTTATCTCCCCCCATGATTACTAATGGGAAACATTGCAGACACTGTAACTTCCCCCTGCATATACTTGTGGTTACTTTCAACCCTAACAACTTTTATCTGTTTTCCCCTGGGATCAGGAGTATGGTAGGTTCCGGGAAGGGTTTGGTGGCAGCTCAGAGGAAGGAAGTTTTTCTCAGGAAAACGGACCATCTTTGTGTACCAGACTACTACACAGCCATACTTCCCCTAATGCCTATTTTAGAGAGACAAGGAGGAAATGTTCTTTAGATATAGGCATGGTCATTTATAGCCCTTGGATGGCTGCACTTTCCAGGATCCCTTCCCTTTAGCTGCCTTAGTAACACAGTTTCAGAAACCAGGGCTGCATTCCTCCAGCCTAAGTTTTCCACAGAAGCACTGGGTGGAAATGGGAAGCTTCTCCCCCGTGAAATACTGTCTCCCTCTCTTGTTCTTCCCTCTACCTCACAGATTGAAAGCATTTCCACGCCAGTTCCCACAGAATTATGATCCTAAGCCACTCGCTTAGGGAATTCAGCAGCATGCCAGCCCCCATCTAGGTGTTTCATCCTCACTTGAAGAGTCGGAAGGCTAATAGGTTAAACATGACTTTGTCTATTGTAGCTGGAAGGTTTCTCCAGTCTTGCCGGCCCCAAGGTCCCATAGCTGCTTATAAAATAACCATTCAGTGGCCTATATTAATTACCAGTTGCGTGGCCTATGGCAGGCTTCTTGCTAGCAGGCTTCTAAAACTTGACCCATTTCTGATAATCTATATGTTGCTGTGTGGCCATGGCTTACCCGTATTTTCACATCTTGCTTCTCCTGGCGGTGCTGACATCTCTTCCCTCTGCCTTTCTTCTTCCTGACTCTCTCTTCAATTTCCCACCTAGGTATAACCTGACTTTCCATAGGCCAAATAAATTTATTTATCAACCAATCAGAACAACACACATTCCCAGAGTACAGAAAGACACCCCACAGCAGTCTAAGAAAATACAGATTGTTTATTCATTCACTTATCTGGATGCCTCCAGGAAGTCCAACAGTAATGTGCTAAACTTTTGGTGCCTTTATCAGCTTCTACTCCAAATGATTTCTGGTCAATTTTCTAAGTAAGATAAAAATTGTTATCTTTTATGGCATTTCACAAATGACTTACAGCCATTTTAAAGCAAAAACAAGAATACAAGACAAAACAAATAGAGGAGTGAGTGGAAATGGTTTTAGGAAGAATGTTTGGGTCTCCTCAGAAACGCACACCCACAGGTGTGCATGGGTTGTGTGAGAATTCTGAGTCACTGTTTCTTCTCCCATAGTGCCTGGTCTCATTCATGGCAGCTGCCTGTGAATACTTCTCTGATAATTGGATGCAAATGAGCGATGTCCAGAACAAGCCGGATGAGGTGTAGATCAATGATGAAGGCTCAAGAGTTAGTCCCTTTCTGCTAAATCAGGCAATTGGCCACACTGTTTCTGCCTTTCTTGGCATTTGTTAGTAAATATGATGAAGTCCATTATCAAGTGAAACATGGGTATACACCACTTTTCTTACACAGTCATTTTCCATTGTGATTCTTATGAATATTATTGAAGAAAATGTCTTGGACACTCAGAACATGCTTGTATTACAGATTAAAAATATATTTAGTTTTTGGTTTTAACCCAGACTCAGAAAGACAAACATGGTATGTACTCACTCATAGATGGATACTAGATGTAAAGCAAAGGATGATCTGACTGCTACTCACAACTCTAGGGAGGCTACCCAGTAAAGAGGACCCTAAGAAAGACACAGGGATCACCCAACAACAGAGAAATGGATGAGATCTACATGAGCAAATTGGACATGGGGGGGGTAATGAAGGGCAAGGGTCAGGGAAAAGAGAGCTTAGGGGAGCAAGAGATCCCAAGTGGATCAAGAACAGAAAGGGAGAACAAGGAAAGAGAGACCATGATAAATTAAGACCACATGGGAATAGGAAGAAGCAAAGTGCTAGAGAGGTCCCCAGAAATTCACAAAGATACTTCCACAATAAACTACTGGCAATGGTCAAGAGAAAGCCTGAACTGACCTACTCTGGTGATCAGATGGCCCAACACCCTAACTGTCATGATAGAACTCTCATCCAGTGACTGATGGAAGCAAATGCAGAGATCCATGGCCAAGCCCCAGGTGGAACTCCAGGAGTTCTATCAGTGAGTGAGAAGAGGGATTATATGAGCAAGAGATATTGAGACCATGATTGGAAAAAGCACAGGGACAAATAGCCAAACTAGTGGAAACACATGAACTATGAACCAATAGCTGAGGAGCCCCCATGGAACTGGACCAGGCCCTCTGGATAAGTGAGACAGTTGATTAGCTTGAACTATTTAGGAGGCCCCCAGGCAGTGGGACCAGAACCTGTCCTTAGTGCATGAGCCGGCTTTTTGGAACCTAGGGCCTATGCTGGGATACTTTGCTCAGCCTAGATGAAGGGAAGAGGGGACTGGACCTGCCTCAACTGAATCTACCAGGCTGAGCTGAATCCCCAGGGGAGACCTTGCCCTGTAGGAGGTGGAAATGGGGGAGTAGATTGGAGGGGGGGAGTAGGAGGAGGGAGGACAGGGGAATCCATGGCTGATATGTAAAATTAAATATATATATATATATATATATAGATAGATAGATAGATGATAGATAGATAGATAGATAGATAGATAGATAGATAGATAGATAGATAGATAGGAAACAATTGATGATAACCAGGAATTGAGGAAAATGGTGCCTTTAGGGTGCTAAACTTTGAACACAGCTTCTCCCCTCCCTCTCTGCCAAATTATGACAGAGTGCCCATCTGTGTGCTGGTTTGGGACTGAGATGATGTATGGAGCAGGCAGGATTTGGTGCACCAAGCCATCCAGTGCTGCAAAGACTCTGCTCATATCCCCTAAATCTGACCAAACACCATTGCCTTTTAACTGGTTAAATGGGCTAGGGTCTGGACAGGAGGAGGACAGAGAGAGGACAGTGAGACGTGGGGACACCTCAGTGGTGCTTTCTTCCTATCTATTCCTTCAAAACAGATGGAAGTCTGTCCTTTGTCTTCATCTGTGACAAGATGCCACCCCTTAGTTGTCTGACGAATACATATGAGTGCCAGTGTACCATCAAAGAGAATGAAAGCCACCTAAGAGGATGCAGAGGAGGAAATGATGGAGGCCAAGCACAGTCTGTAAGACACAGCTGCTGGGAGGACTTTACCAGCCAGGGCCCACCGCAGAAACAGGAAGAGTGGAATGTGTAAATATTTGGGGAAGGATTTGTTATTGAGGAATTGGGTCACCGTATAATAGTGACTGGCAAACCCAAGTGGTGACCTGGGCAAGGCTAGCAGACTGGAGACCTGGAGAGAGGCCCTTGCTCAGAGGAGGTCAGGTTTTGGCTTCATCTAAACCTTTAATTGACTGAATGAGACCCACAAATGATACTGAAGGCAATCTGCTTTACTCGGTCTACCAATTCAAACCATCACCGCATTCAGAATTGCAGGCAGAGAAGTATCCAGCAGCCCATTTGGCAATACAGCTGGGCATTGCGACCCAAACAACTTGGCGTGGAAAACTAACCATCATAGAAACAATCAGTTCAACACATACAGACACAGAGAAAAATGGAATAAAAATGCCTTAAAAAGACATGATTGGATTAAAAGAAAACAACAAACATGGCTCATCTGCGAAGGAGTCATTTAAGAGTGGAGGCCAAGAATTGCTATTCTGAGTATCTGCAGTAATGGCTTAGAAGCCCACATGAAATTAAAGGTTCATAGGAAGAGTGAAAACAGACAGTGATGTTATCATGAGGCCATTAGACAGAAGATTGTACACAACTGAAGTTCTTTGGAGAGAAAAGACCCATGAAGATAGACAGTGCTTATACAGAGAGCAGAGCGAAGAATCCATGGGTCAGGTAAATATTTTCATTTATAAATTTAATGAATTCTTCTAACTCAATTGAATTAATGACAGCAAGCATAAATTTGGGCTCATATCAATTTAAAAATCCAGGATTCCATACAGAACGTACGAGCTTGCTTCAACAACAACAAACATGTTTACATTGGCATCATATGTCATATCTACATCACAAAGAGTCAAATATTTCAGAAGCACTCATGCTTTCGGCACAGAGCAAGGCTGAAACCAAGACAGCCATCTCGTGGCTAGGAGGAAAATGTGAAAAGTTGTCAGCATGCCGTATCTAGATCTTTATCCAAATGGGAACACAAAAGGTCCTTTAGTGTAAGGAAGCACTAATGAGGTCTTGGAGAAATAAGTTCATATCACAAAAAAATCAAATAAATATTTAAACCTATTACAGGGTCAGAAACACTAGCACATGTTTGGGGGAAAGATCTGTGTTAAAGGATTGGATATTTCAGAAAAGGCATGTTAGAAAACAAGAAGAGACATAGGGTGTATGCAAGACTGATGGAAAGTTAGAAACGAAATGAAGAAAATAAGATTATGTGTATATATATTCAATCAGGCATCACCTCACAGAATCAAATTCAGAGACAAGTCAGTGAGAGACCTGGCCACTGTGGAAACTTCAATGAGTGCCTCACAGAAACCTGGCTGTGGCAGTCCGTCCCTTGGCATGGCTTCTGATGCAGTCGATAGATGGGCAAGAGGAGATGTAGGAGGCTGTTACTCACTAGCACAGCATGCTGCTTAACAGTGAACGTGTTTATAAATGGGTGTTCAAGCTCCAATAATGACGATAGGTATCATGCAGTGGATGCATAAACCAGTGACACTCATTTGACGTCATCAGGCATCACATGCTATTCACAACTGTTTGAGGTATGTTAAATTGCTGACCATGAAGCAACTTTGCTTATTTCAACATCCCTCAAACACTGAGTAAAGTTCTGAGATGCAGCATTACCACAGCTATGGCCTTACCAAGCAACCTCTCATCCTCTGTGATCTTATGAAGTCTAGTTGGCCAAAACATTGATTTGTAAGCCATGACTCCCAGTGTGTGTGTGTGTGTGTGTGTGTGTGTGTGTGTGTGTGTGTGTGTGTGTGTGTGAATTTGAGCATGTAATATATGTACAGACTTTAGAATGAAGAACATATACTGTTGGTTAAGTATGTGATGATAGAAGTATTAATAAGAATAATGGAAGTAAATAATTGGATAGTCATAAGTGCCTGGCAATCTAAAGGGGCAGATGGGAAGAGGGAGCCTTAATCATGGTAGTGGCTGGTGTGCTTGAAAGAGGAAAAGCGGGTTCTCGGCTCAGAGGCATCAGGAAAAAGAGGGAAAATTAATAAGAAATATGATCAAGTTTATGTAAAAAATGAATAGACACTTGGAAAGTCAAAGAAATATAAAGAAAATTGATAAAAGAAAAACTAATACCAGGCAGTTGTAAAAGAGCCAAGCATACAATAATTTCGTAAGGAAGGTAGTGGAGGTAGTAGCTGATACTTTTACACCTTTCCAAAGGCCGACTACATAATTACAGAGTAGGTTCTATTTCATAATATAGTAGAAATGAGGGGTTTCTCACCAGCTGGAAAAAAGTGCCTCACAGGAAAAAGAGCTGCTTGCCACCAGCTCAGCTCATCAAGCCCCCACCCTGGGGCCACCTCAGGGGTGCACACCAAGGGGAAGCTGCTGAGAGCAGTTTTAAAATTGGCCAGAACTGAAGTAAGATGAACAGCAGGGAAGACTGTTAAAGTCAAAGAAAACTATAGATCCATGAGGCAAGTCACCGAGATTTCATGGCTCCCCAGAAGCAGCAGCAAAGAGAATGCTCTGGAATTAGGGAAGAAATCTCTCCCAGGCTGTCCCCAACAGGTAAAAAGATAGATTTCATATACAAATAAGAAACAACAGAAAAAAGGTAAAATTTTAATTAAAAGAAAATTATTTAGGAGCAAAAATATATTCTTTAAGAAATGCAAAATTACATGAAAAGAAAGAATAATGGTAGAAACTGTAAACTATTTCATGCTATCTAAGGAAGATACAAAGAGAATGATCTGACATGAAAGTGCCATATGATTCACAGTAAAGACCTACATATAGGATTTCTATAGGAAGGAATAAAAGATCAACATGATTTTTACAGGGAACAATAAATGAGAAGGAACACAGAGCAAATTAACATAAAAGTCATTGATAGCGACAGAAACTGAAAAGGAGAAAAAGGTTGAAACACTTGAGTGCAATCAAGGGATCAAATTAGATTCAAGAATAAAGAATGCACATGGAGCTTCTGCCAGGGCGACACAGCCTGTGAACTGTGGGGGTCCCGGAGGACGGAAACAAATTGGGGGAGAGATGAGGAGTAGAACCAAGCAAACTTCCCTTCAACGTGGTTTTCAAATGACTGAAATGGAGATATGAAAACAGATATTGTACTTGATAATACCTATAGAGAATGGCCAACACAAAGATGCACTCAAGTGACATTGCCAGACTTAGGAGGAGGAGGAGGAGGAGGAGGAGGAGGAGGAGGAGGAGGAGGAGGAGAGGAAGCAGAAGCAGGAGAAGGAGGAGGAGGAGGACGAGGACGAGGAGGAGGAGGACGAGGAGGAGGAGGAGGAGGAGGAGGAGGAGGAGGAGGAGGAGGAGAAGAAGAAGAAGAAGAAGAAGAAGAAGAAGAAGAAGCAGCTAATGAAGATGTTTCATGTTTCTAGGCAAAACTGCTATGTGACACAGAGAAATAAAATTCTAACATCTTTGGAACACCATATTCCAGTAAAGAATCCATGAGCCTTGGAAAATGGAATGTATATGGCAAAGTTAAGGTACGGTCATATTCCCTGCTGCTCTGGGCACTGCACTGTGACCCTTATGGGCTCCTTCCAAGAGACCAAGTAAGGAACTAATTCCAGAAAACCAAAGGGACCAGGGAATCAACCATAGGCTTCCCTTGACATTGAATGTGGAATTGCAGGTTTAAGATAAAATGGAGGGAAAAGAGGTGATTGGAGTGGATTGTGTGTATGTAATCTAAAGTGTATATTGATCATTAGTATCAAAACAGGAGAGAATGCATAGGAGACAAAATATTCAATTATCATAACCAGCGATCATAACACAAATTTCTAATAGGTCTTTGAATAAAAACCTGGAGCTAGATATCAGGATAAATGCTGAAAGATCATAGACGCAGAGAAACAAGTCAATGCTGTGTCTTACCTCTAGGACTCTGCAGCCTGAAAAGCATCTAGTTCCTGTCTCCTCACACCTTATATACCTCTCTCTGCCCAGCCATCACTTTCTGGGATTAAAGGTATGTGTGTTTCCCAAGCAAAGGCATGAGGTCTCAAGTGCTGGGATTAAAGGTGTGTGCCACCATTGCCTGGCTCTGTTTCTCTTCTAGACTGAGTCAGTCTCATATAGTCCAGGGTGGCCTTGAACTCACAGAGATACAGATGGATCTCTGCCTCCTGAGTACTGAGATTAAGGTGTGTGCCACCACTGCCTGGCCTCTATGTTTAATCTAGTGGCTTGTTCTGTTCTCTGATCTTCAGGCAAATTTTATCAGGGTACACAATATATCACAATTGATGTTATTGGTGTAGTTATATTGAGATAGTTCCTATAGAGGATTTTAGCCTTATCATCTCCACTGACCCCAACAAGTAAGATTCTCAGTGTCAAAGAAGGGGGATGGGGTATCAAAGAGAAGATTAAAAAAAAAGAATCTATGTAGTCAATTAAAAACATGAGCAGAAACCAACAAGTCATGGACTATGTATGCATATAAAATGGTTTCTGCTTATATTTATTGATGTATCATGGACAGAGTTCAGGATTCCCCTAGTGGTCACCAGATCTTTCTTTGAGCCCCATCACTTGACTGTGGGCTATACCTCTGCTATTCTTTTAACCAACAGGATGTATCAGGTGAGACTAGACTTCACATATTCTGTTAAAACTGTGTTACATTTAGGGTTGTTAAAACTGGGTTACATTTAGGGGCTGGAGAGATGGTTTGATGGTTAAGAGCATTTGCTGTTTTTACAGACAACCTGATTTGGTTTCTAACACCTACACAGCTTCTCACAACTGTTTACAACTCCAGTTTCATGGGATATAAAGCCCTTTTCTGGTTTTTGTGGATACCTGGTATGTACCATGGTCATACCTATGTAGATGCAGGCAAAATATCCATGCATATTAAATATAAAAAAAGAGAAATCTTTTTAAAAGTGCATTACATAGGTCTCTTGATAACCAATAGGCTCATGCTGACAACTCATCCTTGGAATCTTGAAGACATCTGGGTTTGGCTGGCATGACGAGAGATTCCAGGACGTCTAGTAGTTGGCGTGACCAGCAACAAGAGCTGAAATAATCCCACAGCTGAAGTAACTAAATTCTGCAGAACGCTTGCATGAGTGGGAATCAGAGGCTCTGGTTACAACTATTTCAGCAGGTTAAAATGATGATGGGTCAGATGTGGAAATACTGACTGGGTGGTGGGAAACGTGAGGGCCATTGCCACTGGCTGCTGCAGTTGTCGGTCATTGAGTAGACGTTGACTAGAGATGTGTGCTGCCTCCACAGTGGGCATCCTATGGGGAGCCATCGCTCTGCAGGGTGGCTCTCCAGGGCTTGCTCCTCACTGTGTCATGTGGGAATAGGTCCAACGCCTGACCCAAGCATCACATGCAAACTTCAGGCTATGATGGCTCCTCATATAAAGGCAAAAATGCTGATCAACGTGTCAGAAACTGAGTGACATATAAGATGGATGCTATCATCCAGGGTACTTACCAACAGCATCAAGGGTTTGTTTAATATTTTAAAATGCAACAAAAGCAAATGGCCAAATTAACTTGTATGAATACAGGGGGCCAATATACTATGGGGACAGATTAGGAAAAGATATGACAATTTAAGTCTATGTCCTTCCTGGACTGGCATTACGGATTAGAAAGCAAACATTTAAAACAAAACAGTTTTTTAGTTTAAATTTAGTTTTTATGTTTATGGACGTTTTGCTTGCATGCTTGTCTGTGAGCCATGTTTGCGCGGTTGCCCATGGAGCCCAGAAGAGGGGGGTGGATCCCTTGGAACTGGAGTTACAGGTGGTTGTGAGTCATCAAGTGAGTGTCGGGGACTGAACCTGGGTCTTCTAGAAGAGCAGACAGTGCTTTTGACTGAATCCTCTCTCCAGCCCATATCAGTGATTTCTTAGTAAAGGATACTAGGAACATTTTATACCATTTCTCCTCGTCTGCTTAATCTCTATTCCTTATACATTTTGAATAAAACAGAACTAGCCATGGAGCCACAGTGGTACATAGCACGCAGACAAGGGACACAGAAACTGCACATTAATCTGGCTATGGCTTGGGTACCACGTGTGTCGGGGTAAGAGGTGTCACACAGAGTGACACTGTGGTGAAGGCATTTGAAAGGAGTGATGATAAGTAGCAGGAGAAACACTTTGGCTCTCTCTTTGCTCTGGACCCCTTATCTGTCCATTTTTTCTCTCCCCTTTCCTCCCATGCAGGGAGAAGGTCACTGTGACATGATGGAAGAGCAGAAATCAATGGGGGCTGGCTGCTTGGTGATGGGAGTCAATCCATCAGCAGGATTGGTGGCAATCACTCACCCTGTGCAGACCCCTCCCGGCCTCACACACACAGTGGCAAATGTCATTTGGGGAACTCATTTGCATGGTCGGGCAGCATTCGCTGCAGAACTACCGTGAACATTTATGCAGGGAGACAGCTTGCAACAGAAAAGCCAGCACAGCCCTGTGAGGGCTTGCCCTGTGCCTTTCCTAAACTTGACCTGGGGGTCGACCTAGGAAGGCTGTGTCCTGTAAAGGGGACAGAAAAGAGTCTAACTCTGGGCATTGGAGCCATTATCCCATGCCTTGAATTTCCAAATCAGCGTCCCTAAGCTGTAATTTCTGCCTCACCTAGGAATATATGGACCTGCCTTGCTTCATTACCTGAGAAGAGCAGTGCCACCGGTTCATTAGCAGAGGCATTTCCCTCGCCCCGTGGGAGAACAAAGTCAGAAGTAACTTGACAAAAGTTGGGCCATATGGCAAGTGTTCCTTGTAAAGTCTACCTTTGAAAATACTTGCGTCTATTTTTACTTCTTTTATCTCTTCCTTTTCTTCTTCCTACTCGTCTTTCCCCTTTCCATCTGCTCTGTCACAATGGCTGGCTGGGGGCTCTTCTGCTCTATTCAAATGGAAGTCACAGGTCTTCAAGGGACAGCTCACTGATGGACATACATTCTGGAGGCTCAGAAGCTTGGTTTCCGGGTCCAGAAATGCAATCCCATCACTCTGTAAGGACTCTAGTTCTACCAGTCACAGGCAGGCTCTTCCAGACCTATCTCAAGCCTCACACAAGCACAGTCATTTTCTGTCCATCCTAAGTGCTTTGCTGAGTCACGGGGGAAGTGCTCATCCTGACTTGTTGCTATAACTGGGTCCCTCTGGCTGTGGCAGCAGAGTCATCTGGTGGTACCATGCCTTACATCTCTGAAGAGAAGGACTGAGCTTTGTTGGAGGCCAGCTGAAGTCACTGTGACTAGAACAAGGACTCCTGACTCAGACTGCGGCTTCAGCTGCCGCCATGCTTGACATGCTTCCTGCTTCCTCTGGGTATTTGCTAAGTGGAATGTTCAAGCAACCACACTGCCATGAGGACTGGCCAGACACTGCCCACAGGGGCCTTTCAGTAGTTAACAGAGTAAGAGGAGGTCTGATGACCTCAAAGACTCAAATCAACGCAACCCCAAAGGTAAAATAAACAGTAGAGGGGTCTCACGGTAAAAGCCCATAATTTGAATCCTTACAACATTGAGCTCCTCGCTGAATGCTCTTGGAGACAGTCAGGTTCCTCTGATGTGCATCATCCCCACTCACACAGCCAGCCACAGTAATATTGGTGACATACCACAGTGACTTCTGACTGATTTCTCCTTAGCTAAATTCTACTTATTTATAGGAAGAAAAAGTACTAACAAACAGGGCTAGAGGCCCAATTATTCTCTTAGTTTTAAAATAAGTTGTTGATATACTATGTGCATGCCAGTCAGGGTACAGATCTTAATTCCATCATTTGATGGGTATGTCAGATGTGTATGCAGCCTTCTCTCATGTGTCCCCAGGAACGTGCAAGTGACTCACGGCCCTGGCCACTTCCTTTGTGAGTCAGTTTCCCCAGTCACCCAGACTCACAGTCCCAGAGTCTCACTCTGTTGCTCAAAGTGTCCTTTAGTTCCTGGGCTCACACGCTCCTGGGTGCTCAGCCTTCCCCGGCTGGGATTACAAGTGCACACCATGTATCTGACTCTTGATTTCTGTTTTCACGACAGTTTTTGTTTTTCTTTTGACTATGAAGAGGTCACTTCCAAGCTCTTCACATGCCAGATAGACATCAGGTGTCTCTGGCTATTGTTTCCGTCTTTTCAGTTTTGTTAGACTTGTCTTATTGGTATCACATGGCCCACTTTGGTGACAATATAGACTCAAGAAGAACGCATTCCTATGTTGTGTAGGGAAAATATTTTCTCTATTGGTTGAGAAACTGTCCACTAATCCAATATTATGTAGCTCTGCATTGAATGCTATTGTCTATTTCTACCCATGGTTGGAAAACATACCAAAAAAAAAGGTAAAAGCTGATTATATAATTGACATTTCTCTTTAACTTTCATGGTTTTTTTCTTTAAAAAGCTCAATGACTAGGTAGACATGACTGATAGGTCTCCCTTGGCATATCAATAGCTGGATTCATTCCTTATGATTAACAACCAGCCTTCTTTAATTTTGTTAATTTTTGATTGACTTATATTGTATATTTAGTTTATCCACTCCAGTCTTCTTGGACTGTACATCTATGTGCTGCAAAAGTGTTAAAATGTTTACTTTAAACCTAACAATAGTATGTTCAAATAATTATTATTACAGATGATATGTATTGCATGCTGATGAGGCTTTTTGGTTTAATTTTTCCTTTCCTATCCAGGCTAAAAAACCCTGCACTTTGCTCAGACTGCTTAGTCATTAAGGGTTCAATATAACTGTTAGTCACAGTATCTACTCTGCACATGAATGATCATTTGATGTCATTTCCTATCTTCCCTCCTAGATTACTTATTAGTTATATTTTAGTAATTGTCTGAGAGATTGCATCTTTTGCTTATTGTAACATATTTTCCAATTGTCACTTGCATTTAATGCTCTTTTAGCAGATAATGTGATTTTATTGATGTGTATTAAAATTACACATAATCACAAAAGCATGATGTATTGCTGTCTTAAAAGCATGATGTATTGCTGTTTTAAGTAATCAATGGCCATATATACACACGTAACTATATATATATGTGTGTGTGCATGTGCCCATATATACATGTACGCATACATATAAAACCTGCATCTTAACGGGGCCACAGGTAAGAAAGTTCCACATACATTTGACAAATAAATAAAACAACAGGCTTAAGGTATGCACTTTAAACAGTATACACATAGAACTTCAAAAATGAATATTAATAAGTAAATAAACATACATCTAGTTTACTTCATTAATACTTAATATTTGTTTAAATGCAATTTACTCAAGTAGAAACAAAGGTATATGTGCACACACATGTGTGTGCAAGCATGCGCGCGTGTGTGTGTGTGTGTGTGTGTGTGTGTGTGTGTGTGTTTCCCAAATTACCATAACTGGCATCATTTTTCTGAAAATCTGTTTTCCTTCTGACTCCTCCTTGATCTGTGAACATCATCATCACGTGCAATATTGTCCATCTTCAGATAGGATTTCTCAATGTTCATCTGTCTGAAATTATCTTGTTTTTACCTTTCATTTGTAGAAGTATATATTTCTAAATGTTGTTGTTTTTTACGGTTTTACATTTTATATTTCTCGCTGTCATTTTGCCATCCCATTGTTTTATAGATTTTTCTTTGTGTTTTTTATTTCTCTCTCTCTCTCTCTCTCTCTCTCTCTCTCTCTCTCTCTCTCTCTCTCTCTCTCTCTCTCTCTCTGCCTGTGTGTGTGTTTAGTTTTCATGTTTTGTTTTTTGCTCATGTGTTTATATTGCTAAGTAGTCACTACATTTAGAGCTATGGGTTGTGGTGTTCTTGACTTTTGGGGAGTTATTTTTCCTGTATTCTTTTCTGCTCTATTTTCTAACTACAAATGTGTCAGATACCTGATTTTACTCTCAAAACTCAAATGCTCTGCCCTTTTTGTTGTTGTTGTTTGATTATTGCACTCAGGTTTTACAGATGATTCTTCCTACAGCTCCCCGACTGCTCTATTTCCTGCTCAGGGTCATCTCTGACATGGACATTTAATGGAAATCATATTCACTAGAACCTTTTGTCTATATTCTATCCCTTGAGATAAATTACCTACCTTCCCAAACAATGTGTCTATAATTTTTTTCATTAACCAGGGTATCATTACTTAAAAGGCTACTTCACAGCTCTTTTGCAGTCATGAACTATGCATAATTTAATGTCTAATGACAATGTGATCCTCTTAGTGAACTGGGCTCTGGTTCCAGGATGCTTAAGGACCCTACATAAAGTGGTGCAGTACATGCATGTGCCTGTAATCTTCTGCAGCCTCCTGGAGATGTTCAATCATCTCCTGTAACTTAGAATAGCTAATGCAACCTAGAGGCTGTGCAAACAGATTTGATTCTGTACGTTTAGGGAATAATGACCAGGAAAATGTGATGCAAATGTTCAGAACAAGGTCATTTAAAAAACACATTTTAAATCCACGCTTGGCTGAATCTGAGATGCAGAGACATGAAGGGCCACCTGCCAGTCACTGTCCAGACTGTCAGTGTTAATGTTTGCTTCATGGTTCCCCTTTTATCTTCTTTCACTCTTGCATTTAGAACAGGGTGTCAAGTACCTCAGGCTAGCCTTGAATTCATAATAGAACCAGGGCTAGCCTCAAACTCCTAATCCTTCTGCCTCCATCTCCCAAATGCTGGAATTGTCAATATGTAACACCCTGGCTACTCTAATACTTTTAAATATTGTTGATTGTTAACAGATGACATTAGACACCATGATCTTTTTTTCTTATACCCCCAACTGTTAAGAATGCTTTCTCAGCATTCAGAAAAAACTTATGGCAGTTTTAAAGATATTCCACTGACTTGGGCTTCTGTCCTAAAATTAATTGTAAGTTATTGCTATTTACAAGATAGCATATTTATTTTTCATTCTTCTTTTCATTTGAATCTATTTTACTATTATTTTCCCTATACACAATATTCACTGTGTTTTTCGTATGTGGGGTACAAAGGCTGGTGTCTTTTACATTATGAAAATTCTTCACTATTGACTTTTAGAACACAACCATTCCCTCACTTTCTACCACACCTAGAACTGCATTATAATGTTCATGGATGAATTTATAAAATGATGCCTTAATTTTAGAATGCATTCTTTCCTTTTTGTTTTATTCTAATAGTCTACTATTTTTCTTTTGACCTTAATTCCCTTTCTACAGTGTCTAATCCCCTGACACTGTAGGGCATTTATTATTTTTCAGAATTTGTTGTTTTGAGATAAATGTCAGAAAATCACGGAAATGCTCTCTAGGCCTTTATGAGGGTATTCTTGCCACAATGGCTACATTTCTGTGCAACCATACTGTCACAACCAGGGTGTGGCTATTAGTACAACCCACTGACTCCATTTAGAGTTCCCCAGGTGTGCACCCATCCTGGTGTGTGGACAAATACCTCCTCGCTCTCAGAGACACAGAGATAATGTTCTCCTCCTGTTTCTAGCCTAGTCTGGGTCATCATTTAGTACTACTTTTTGTTTCTAAATTCAATCTGATTTTTCCATCAGAAAAGAAGCTAATAGTACTCAGTGACCCTGGAGCATTATTGATCTCCAACTAGTCCTGAAGCTAGTTGGAGTTAGGCATATGCAGTTGTGTATGTCTGTGTGTGTGTTGTCTATCCATGACATGGGACAGAGAGAGGGAGAAACAGCTTGAGAGGTTGTATGTATACACAAATGTGCAGGTTGACTGTGTGCCTCAGTATGAATCCTGGCTTCACTCTTGATTCCTTGCTGCAGCTGCCAATGCAGAGACCATTGTCTCCATTCCACACAAACACCCAATTTTCATTTCTAGTTTCTTTCAGCTAGGTGTTCTCCTAACTTATATTTTTTTTCTCTAACCACAGTCCAATGGATTGTCATAAAATTAGTCTTTCTCACCTCGTTTTTGTGGTCAATACCATGTCTTTTTTTTTTTTAACAACTGTAGCTATGGAGACCTTGGAGGCCATGACCCATTTATTTTTTGTTCTTACCCACTTTCATATTATTTTTTGAAATAATTACAATGCCTCCTCATACTTATCCAGAAGGGTTTCACTATGTACCACTCCTTAAATGGTGTAGCTAAAGTTTCATTGTTCATTTTACACATGTCAAATCTTGAAATTGATATTTGTGTTTTCTTTATACCTAAACTTCATGCTTTCCTACAGTAACCACCCATAGTTAAATGTTATTATTTTGATTTATTCACCATTTGTATTTTATATAATTAAATTTTTATTATATAATGCATTTATTTTTAATATGCATAAATATATAAAATATTACCATAAATATTATTTATGTATAATTGTACCATAACATATAAATTATATTACACATTATATAATTTATATCACATATTTATATATTATATTATATATAATAATTATATTATACTTATATATTATCTATTGTGTGGTTATATATTATATATAATTATATACAAATAACATGTTTTATAATAATATTAAATTAAAGTATATTATATAAAATATACATTCACATTAATATTTTATTTCATTTTCCACATTCTCATACATTGATTCTATGACCATACTCTTATACTGTGGTTGAAACCCAGAATGCAGAAAATAATTTCAATTGTGCTTGCCTATGAGTTATCCTTTTCCCAAAGATAAATTTCTTTGCTAAAATTGTTTAGATTGATTGCATTCTTTTGGGTCACTGGGCCTACCAGCCTTCATCTATGCCTTCTGTAGTGGGTGTTGAGATCATAGCAATTAGTTAATTGTGTATCCCTTTTAGGCAATGTGGCTTTCTTCTTGGCAGCTTTTATGATTTCTATTGTATTTGATGTCCCCTAATTTTACTCAGACAGTCTTGCATGAATATTTAGAACATTCTGGTTGAAACTCAGTGGCTTCTCTCAGTGTATACATTGGTATTGTCCAGCAAATCTGTTCACTTGTGATTGACACCTTCTGAGTTTTCCTTTCTGTCCCCTGTTCTCCACTCTTTTTGGGAGTTCCCCTGGGAGTGTGCTGGGCCTCCCCGAAGGGCACCTTGTCTCTCCTTAAGCTTCTCTAGTGAGATTGGCCACCCAATCAGTGTGGTTCCTGTCTAATTTCTTCACACTATCTATGCCATTCAGGTCTCTCACCAATTCACTGCCTAATTATTTTTATTTTGGCTTAATTTTCACTTCTAGAGTTTATGTTTGATACAATATTTGGATTTACTATAATGTATTCCTATGTTTCTTCATGTTTATATGACTTTGATTTTATGAGGTATATCAGATGTATTTACTGGTTATACTCATAACAGTTACAATAACCTGTGATTATTTTCAAATAATTTATCAAAATATTAATGGCACCATTTCTTTCATAATTTAGAGATTTGATTTGTGAGGGTTTTTTAAAGAAAATGTCAAGAACTAAAAAGTAAATACAAAGTGTTTCTTCCGAGTTTCTTCTCTTTCACTGTTCAGATGTTTTTTTCAGGTTGGTGTGCAGCCAAGACATTTCCTGTTTTATACTGGATGTGTCCACTGTGGGAGAGTTCTCTATTAGGACAGTGTCCTTACTCTGGCTCTTTATTCTACATAGGAATTTTCATTCACCTCCTGTCTCGTGTATTTGCTTCAGAAATCCACTTGAAACCATAAGAAACTGATAAACACCTGGGTAAAGAGCAGCCTCCAGCAGCCTCTTCCTCAGCCTATGGACTCATGACTGAATAAGCAAGTTTTATTTATGGACAAGACGTTATATAAGAGCCTTTAAGCCATTCCTGATGTCTTGACTCTCTAGAGATTAATGTAATTCACCATTCTCAACATCTCATATTTTTGCCATTTTTATGGATCAGAAAACAGACGTATAAGAATACATGTAGTAAAATAACTTTTATATTTCATATAAATATTTAAAGTTCACTACTCTAGCATGGGGATTTTATATTAACATTACTAGTTACCAGGTATTTCATAAAGACTAAGTATTTCAAATATTGAAATGAGGCATGGGTATTGTAAATTTTATTACCATACTTCTGGGCTTAGTGACATTGAGTATAACTAATAAACTGTACAAATATGAATATTTATATGCACACATAGTCATACATATTTAAATATGGTGCTTCTGATTGTCATAGTGAATGACAATGCCATCTCATAATGAGAATCTTGGCTTTTTATGGCGACTGCGGTAGAATTCTTTACCCTACTTGTGCAAACACTCAAGAGAGATCTTTTGTGTCAAGGGTTTCATATTCACTCCAGTTAGACAGCCGCTGTGTTCAGCCCACATTATTTCTTCTGAGCAGCATTGAAGGGTTGTTCTTGGGAAATACAAAAGCCAGGGGACAAAATCCAAAGGACTGCATGAAGAAGTTATGGAAACCAAGACTGTGTTCAGTCACCATTGGCTGAGGGGGAAGTGCAGTGTAGTCCTTAGCAAACAAACATGGATAAAGCTTGCTCAAGGTTGAGCGAAATCTAGAGATGATTTGACTCTAGACAGAGGGAGAATGTCGCAGCAGACTCCCATCATAGAAGCCTCAGGATTCCATCTGAGCAGTCAACTGTGTCCATACTGATGCTAGTGCCTGCCAGGCCACACAGCCCAGCCCCACTGCTCTTCAGACTCAGCTTCCCTCAGGAGGCAGCATGGCCATGCCTCTACAAGAGCCCAAGACACCAGCTGTCACCCAAGAAGACAGAGGGGAAGGAGGAAACAGGCCGACTCTTCGGAAGATGAGGATTTCGGATAGAGATGTTTTATAGATGTTAAGCCCTACACATATTTAAATTCAAATGCTGTATCATTAAACTTTTGTACTCCTTGAAATTCCATGGATTGTCTATTTTATTACAGATTACATCATGGAGGGATTTTTTGCATTTTTAAGATCTGGTCAGTCTTAGTTTTTCCTCTCCAATGAAGAAGATACCAGCATAAGATGCAGGGTTTCTCCTCCCCTGAAAACTAAGATCGGGCGTGGTCTCCCCTCTGAGGCAAGGCAGGTAAGGCAATCTGGATTCCCTACACCAGTTCACACTGACCTACACTGTGAACTGTCAACCTATGACCTGAGGCCTTAGGAATGGTGTCCACAAGTGTCCTTCTTCCTGTTCCAGAACTGATGGCAGGATTGTGTCTACTGTCCTATCATGGGCCGTGTGTGTTTAGATATCAGTGTTCTGTCCATCCTCAGTTGTGATATCTTGTGGGCTAGTCGGTAGACTATCATTTCTGCCTGTATGCTTTCTGTAACTTGTTCTCTGGATTCCCAGGGTTTTTGTGTGAGTTGTTTGGTATTCTTTTAATCTACTTTTCATGTTAAATTATTCATGATTCATTCCTGTTGCTTTCAAATACATTTCTAGTGTACAAAGTGATAGGCATCATTTTACCGCTTCGTATTGGTATTTGAGAACACCAGAACACATCTACATTTGTTAACAATGGATAACTTGAGTGTAGAGTGTGATTATAATTTTAGCTAACTTGAAACAAACCACAAATTACATATTTATGCTAAGGGATTTATGAATGGTGATTTATATGATATCCAAAAATGGCTTCACAAGACAGAGGCCATGACTGCCTTAGTTTTTTGTTTGTTTGTTTAAGATGTAGAAATCTACATGAAGACAGGTTTGATAATTTGACCAAAACTACAGTGCTGGACTATAGTAGGATTTCCTCATTGTCTATTAGCATAACCTCAGACATACTAGTCAGATGAAGCCAGAACTCACGCATATAAGCCATGGTGAAGATGTATGGATATGCTGCCTTGCCACACTTCGGTCAAGGTTTCCTCACATGTTATATACCAAGTGCTCTGATTAACATTAAAAATGCTAAATGTAGTAAATTGTATTCCTGTATTTTATTCATCCCTAAGGCTAAAATTAATGTTATTTAGTAACTGTTGTGCATTATGAAGTTTTCTGTGATCTGAGATAGAAAGTATAATGTGAGATAAAGAAACAATGTTTCTGTTTTGAGGCCAGGAAAAGCAATACAGCAGAGAAAAATAGAACGTCCTGAGGCACGGACTGCGCATGCTCCGGGCCAATCTATTAGTGTGGTCTGGAAAGAGAGAGGGTGAGACAAGACCCGCCCATCCCTACATCTGCGCAGTCGCACAGAAGTGGGGAAGCACCAGGCCTCTCCCCTGTGCTGTTGGGAATTCACCGTTTTGTCTTCAGTGATTAATATCGCAAGATGAGAAAAAGAAAACACATGATATCAACTTTGTGATATCTTGGTGCTTTATTTAGAAAAGGAAATGTATGAGCTTATGCTAGGCAGTGTTGACTGCTAGATACTTTAATTACGTGGATAATTAAATATCATCTTTCAGTATAAGAGAAAGCAATGTTGTCAATAGAAATCACTTCTGCTCATGCAGTAAAATGGCCTTGTGAACAAACACGGCAGTGAGAAATCAGTCCTCACCGTCCCCATTGTGTTGTAGACGTGAAACTTTCAGTGAGAGCAGATCAGGGAGAGCCTGCATCCATTTCCCATGGCTAATAAAATCAATCATAAAAACTTAGTTGATTAAAAAGACACTGGTTTATTATCCAGCAGTTCCAGATGTCTGAACTCTACAGTGGATTTCACAATGTCGAGGCTGTGGCAGGTCTGCCTGCTTTTGGAAGGTTCTCACAGAGAAGTTTCCTCAGTCTTCCTTGGCTCCCAGCCTCTTTATTCTGGCTTTGGCTGCTCTTGTGCCCTATTTCCCAATACTGCGGCCTTTTGTGACCAGAGTCCTGCCTGCCCACATCACCTACTATACTATAGCTCAGACCCGGGGGTTTCTGGTTCCTGACCTCTGGGCATTTCATATTTGTCCACTCCACATGCTAGACCTGACCCTGATGAAGACAGCATGTGCTTTTCTCAAGAACCACCCCGAATTCCTGTCTGTAGAAACACACAAGAGAACCAGAAATGTGCTGTCATTTTCTGACTTCATTTCCTTTTCATGAATTCTGATGTTTTGTTTTCTTTTGTGGAGATGAGAGAGGAACAGAATTATAATAACTGGTCTAACTTTTGGTGACTAAAGAACAATCAACAAACTATATACAATTCACCATGTGTAACGTATGAGCCAAAATGCTACCTTGTTATGCTCATATCTCAAAAATGTTACATTATTATGCTGTTTTTTACCTCAGTCTAGTCTTAGAACAACTCAATCTTCTCAACATATTCCCATCTATTTATTCCCAAAATATTCATGATGCCATTCCAGTCCCAGGCCACCTGACATTCCTGTAACTTCATATCAAGATAACTTACTACTCACTTTTTCCCTAGGGCCTTGTATCTAGCACAACATCTCTGATATTCAGCTCTGTTTTTGACACAGTGGTGGTCATCTCTATCTTACTGGTAAATTATATGTTATTATATAGACATACTATAATAGGTTTCCCCATTTACCAGCTGACAGATATTAAACTCCATATTTTGACAGAGCTCCTGATTACCAAGAGAACCATCCTTTAAAACTAATTTTTCCATAGGTGCTCACTAGAATTGAAATCATTTTTCCCATTGAAAGACTGTTAGAAAAATGCAAGGGAAGGCTAGAGGCCAGAGGAAAACATGAGAAAAGTTACATATATGAACACCATTTCCATAAGGCAGAAAGTACTTTTTAAATTTAAAAATAAAAATCAGCAGCCAAGGACTGAGGGGTACTTCACCCAGCCAAGAGGATGTGCCACACTGGGCACCCATATCAGGAAATGAAGCACAGAAACTCATCATGGAAATGAAACTCACAAGGAGATACCAGTAAATCCATAAAAGATAAGAAAACATGAAAATTTTGCTCTGAAATTTTCAAATTTTGCTGGGGAGGCAATATGGGGAAAATGAAAATTGAAGTTGTCTTGAATAACATTGATGACTCATACAGGCAATCGACAACTATAACTCAGAAATTGCTCCTCTGCTATTTATAACCAAGAAATGGAAGCATCCATGTACAATAGCCTAGAGCCCAGTGCTGTGGGATGATTTTCTGGATGCTGTGAATACGTGTTGCTACCATTGGTTAATAAGGAAGCTGCTCTGGTCTATGGCAAGACAGGTTATAGCCAGGTGGGAAATTCAAGCAAAGATACAGGAGGAAGGAGGAGTCAGGGAGCCACCGGGAGCCCCTGGGGGAGCAAGATGTAATAGAACACAAGTAAAGCTATGAGGCACATGGTGATGCACAGATGAATAGAAATGGGTTAATTTAAGATGTAATAGCTAGCTAGCAATAAGCCTGAGCCATAGACCAAACAGTTTGTAGTTAATATTGAGTCTCTGAGTGATTGTTTTATAAGTTGCTGCAGGCCGGGTGGGACACAGGAAAGTTTCTGATTATAGCCCAGTACTCAGCAGGATGTGGGTCCACGTGGTGAACGGGCAATCTGACCACACAGAAACCTGAACACAATTTTTCATACCAGGAGTTTTCCTAATAATAAGATAATAGAAATAACCCATATTCCTACCAAATGATGACCAGTAAAGCAGCACACCCTGAGTAATAGTAAAATCAGTTTTGTTTTGTTTTTTAGGAAAAAAAATTTAAAATCCGATGGTGTTGATAATGCACAGTTCTGTGACTACATTAATATCTACTGAATCAGCTATAGATCAAGTTAATTTCAAGCAAACCAGTAATGCCTTCAAAGAGTTTAGAAAATTATTGAATATTGTTGAATATTCTTCAAATGTGGACATTGTAATAGTGAAGAAAATTCTGTCTCAAACAAGGTTTGAGATCAGGAGCACTGTGTGCAATATTCCTCACTGGAGATGTGCAATTTGCCATGTTCAGGTTGATCAATTAATACTTTATGAGAAAATCCAGGTCCAAGGGTGCCCTTTGAATAAGGTGTACCCTGAATGAAGCTGGATTAATGGTATGGTAGAATGCCACTATTGTGGCAACTGCTTCTGGCTTTATACCATTTCAAATTAAAACATTTTTTTAAGAGTCTGACTGCCCAAAAGAGTGGGTTTGATTCTTGAGAAGGTAACTTTCTGATCCCAAGAGGCTGCATCATTCTGAGGAAACACCAGCCTGCACCCCTGTGGTCTCTGCCTGTCACACTTAAGGCAGGTTAGTTCAGCTGTGTCCACACATTGATCTGTTGGAGCCTTAAAGTGTTCAACTCAAAAGAACATTACTTTAACATTTAAAGAAATGTTCAGCCAGAAACACTTAGGGCTCAGAACAGGCAGCAATCTTTTAGTCTCCTGAGACAAAAAGACAGAAAGACACACAGAGAGACACACAGAGACAGAGGGTGAGAGACACAGAGACAGAGGGTGAGAGACACAGAGACAGAGGTGAGACAGAGAGACAGAAAGACAGAGATAGAGAGCGAGACACAGAAGAGAGACTGAGAGACAGGCATATGGAAAGACAGAGACAGAGACAAAGATAAGACATACAGAGACAGAGAGGCAGACACACACACAGAAAGAGGAAGAGAAACAGACAGACAGACAGACATAGAGGGTGAGAAAGAGAGGGAAGGGGAGACCCAGGGCAGGGCACCTGAGTACGAATGAGGTGGGGTCTGTCTTGCTCTCTATCTTCTACAAATCATCTCTCCATCATATTGTTTTAAACAGAATGGGTGAGTACACTCTGGTATTTTACTCATTAGAAACTTAGGTTGATTTATTGGTCAGTCCTTTGCTTTATCTGTGATCCTATGAGATTGCAAAAGAGGGAAAGTCGAGCACATCACCCGCTGGGTCTGCCACTGCAGCAGTATCTTTGACAGCTACATGACAGAACAAGCATTGTGTCAGGACAGCCGTGACGGGCCAAGCGACCGTATTGGCAGGACACCATGGCAGCATCTGGCAGGTTGTTCCAGATGAATGCTGTCCCAGCCTTGTCACTGTGATGGTGTGAGACACGTTTCACAGACCGGCTTGGCTCCTCACAGCTCCTCCAAAAGGAAGGCATCCTGTGCAGAGGCACCCCCCAGGCTCTTTGCTAGCTGCTGTTCACAAAAACTATAGGTGGCATCGGACACTGACAAGAGGACATTCGAGTTATACCTCAAATTGTTGGCCAAAAGAAGTTGTCATTACTTCGTGGTGTGAGCGAGCTACATGGATCATTTGCTGTGACATCGGTCTCTTGGGGTATGGACTATCTGAATGCTGAGTCTATTTTTGGAAGATTCTTAGGAATAAATTGTATTCCTGCATTGAGAAAGAGAGATTATTTTAAAACTTAGCCATTTCCAAGTGTCCCAGGGCTACTCTTTCAGTTGGGTACCATGTGGCACCACATCACTAAGTTGAGTACCATGTGGCACCACATCACTAAGTTGGATACCATGTGGCACCACATCACTAAACTATCGACTGATTCTTGTAGGGCATTATATTTTTATTTATTAATATTATTCTTTAATATTTTGTACTGGTAATATCTACCTTACAATGTAGTATAGAGTTATCAATATCTTTTGGTAGGAGACAAATAAGAATCCATCAATAGGCACCTAGTTATACAGATTGTGGTACATTTACAGAATTATAAAGCCCTAAAAATCAGTTGAATATGCACATACTGATATGGAAAATTTGCAAATGACTGTTTGAATACACGCATTCTTTCCAGCTTTTTAGAAACAGTCATGAGCAATGAAAACATCAGTTATGCCTAGGATTCAAATATGTGGTAACCTGAGGGTAGATGTCTTCATTTCTAAGCCTTCTATTCTGAGATGGTTTAAAGATTTTGGTTGTACATGGCTTGTACACTCTTATACCTATGGAGATTTGTTATAAGTAATAAGAAGGATGGCCGTTCGCTTCATCTTTCGTATTATCTGTTGCTGTGGGATGTTTTTCTGTGTGCTGTGAATATATGCTGTTCCCATTGGGTGGTAAATAAAGCTGTGTTGACCTATGGCAGGGCAGGATGGAGCCAGGTGGGAAAATCCGAGAGAGATAATATGAAGAGAAAGAAGAGTGGGAGAGACTCCGAATTGCCGTCCAAGGAGCGACATGTAATGGGACATGTAATGGGACACGGAATGGGACATGTAATGGGACACGGAATGGGACAGGTAATGGGACACGGAATGGGACATGTAATGAGACACAGAATGGGACATGTAATGGGACACAGAATGGGACATGTAATGGGACACGGAATGGGACACAGAATGGGACATGTAATGGGACACGGAATGGGACATGTAATGGGACACGGAATGGGACACGGAATGGGACACGGAATGGGACATGTAATGGAACATGGAATACGTGACAATAAATAGATTAAAAAAATAGGTTAATTTAAGATAAAAGAGCAAGCTAACAAGAAGCCTGCCATTGGCCATACAGTTGGTAATTAATATAAGCCTCTGAGTGATTATTTTATAAGTGGTTTTGGGTCCATGGGGCTGGGTGAGACCGGAAAAAACTTCTGCTACAATCTGTCTTAAAAATCCCACAACCAACAACACTAGCAACAGACCCACACATCTGCTCCTACCACAAGGTTTTGTTTTTGCCTGTCTCATTCACAGCAGGCAGGTGCCTGGCACACATTACACATGACAAATGACCTTCCAGTAAGTGATCATCGAGGTTAGTCAGTGTGTTTGAACACAGCACTGGAGTTGAAGGAACAAAACCATCTTCCTATAACCAGACACGATGCTTTTCAGGAGACGGGCTCACTCCAGTGCGTTTGCTCTGTCTGGTGAGAAGTTGTGGTGTGTGCTCTTGTTGGACACTACCTGTGCTCAAGTCAAAAATGAAAGTGCAAAACACAAGCCATGCATCTCCCCATACATTAACTACTTACTAGCTGTTATGGTGAGTTAGAGTTAAAAGAATGATAGACACACACATGCAAATAACTAAATTTTAAATTATCATGAGTATAATTACAAATAGGAGTTCACATAGAGTGGTGATGTAACGGAACTTAAAGAGATACTTGAAGGGTCACACTGAGACACTTCCTGTGTAAATGATGTGAGACAACACCCCAGTGATGGATGGGGAGAAGCAGCTGGTTTAGGTGAAGAAAACCACGACACATGAAGAGCCTCCTTTCCTATGTTCCCTACACCTGGCACAGCAGGACTGGAACCCGGTATGACCTGATTCAGCCATAGTTCTCACCAATGCCTTTCTTTCAGGGACAGATGTCTGCCGCTGCCTGACTGGGGATCTGAACATGAGTTTTTATTATCTTGTATCCAACCTTTAATATTTCAGCATGGCCAGATTCAACATGCATAGCGTTGCCCTCTGAATCGTGATGATATTCTTATATAGTTTCCAGCAGCAGAACCCTGGCTTTACCGTCAAATAGCCTGTATCATACCAGATTTTCCAGATTGGTGGTGTGCAGCATGGCTTTTGCAAACTTCACCCACGCTAGCTGCTGGAGTCACCTGAGAAGAGGGATGACTGTCAATGGAGAAAATGTCTCCCATCACATTGGCAGGGTCTGGGTGATATTCAGAGAAGAACATGGGAACTTCAGGCACAGTATCCCTCATGTGATGAGACCTTGGGTCCTAATGTTCTCTAATGCACGAGGCAATCCCTGTCTTCTGCTGCACAGGTCAATGTCGCCCACACATGGGGAATCCACACAAGAAAAACCTGCATCTGCCACTCTGTCACCATCAAACCACATCTGACTTCTCTGTAAGACCTGACTTGAAGGTTTGGAGAGAAAGCATGTCAAAAGAGTTATCTCTTCCACCCTGTAGCCCCATGTGCTGGAAATAGATGTGTTCTAAGAAACTGAAAGCTACCATCAGAGAAAAAAGAAAAACTGAAGAAAAATATTCTATTTTCACTTTTTAAATAAAAAACAAAAATGTATTATTTATACACAGAGAGAAATACTCAGATTCCAGCAAGAGCTACAGATATTTTTTTGAGACAGAGTTTTGCCACTTAGCACTGGCTGAACCTTACTACGTAGTGTAGGATGGTCTTGAACTCATGGGAATACATTGGTTCAGCTTTCCAAGTGCTGATATTCTAGCCATGAGCCACCATACCTAGTTCTAATGACAGATTTTGACTAAAAATTAATGAAAACTAAATATTCTTGTGACTCCACCTGTATGCCTGTGCTATATAAGAGGGGTGAAATTATTCATAATGTATTACAAATACATGCCCTGGGCTTGGTTTGTTTCACTAAAAACCTCAGGACAAAGAATTAGGATTTATGTAAAAAACAGGTCATTGACTATTTTAAATCAAGTGGGTATAAAGTACACACTTCCAGGTTGTGTGTGTTGTTGTCGCACTCTTGTAGCCTCAGTGTGCAGGAACCTAAGGGTGCAGGATCCTAGGTTCTAGGCCAGCTTGTGCTACATCGTGACAGCTTGTGTCAAAGAAGCAAAAAAAAATACAGTTAGGTTGGTAGAGATAGATAGATAGACAGACAGACAGATGATATGTCATAAATATATGATAGCTGGATTGTTGGATAAATGATAAATACATGAAAGTTTGATTAATTAATTAATGCATGATTGGTGATAGATTACAGATATATGTAATAAATAGATGATAGGTTATTAAGACATTGATGGATACATAGATTATAGATAGTAGTTAGGTAGATGATAGATGATTGATAGGTGGATGGATATATAGATGATATACAAGAAGAATTAGTAGATGATAAATAGCAGATAGTAGATAGGTAGGTAGATAGAAGATGGATAGATAGATAGATAGATAGATAGGTGATAGACAGACAGAAAGACAGACGATTGATAGATCCAACTTTCCTGGTTGTTGAAAGCACAGAGGGGAGTTATGAAAATGTAAGGGCAGGCAGCCTGTTGTTCCCCGGCCCTTTTATGTTCAGCTAGAGCCTAGACTGCAGGATGCAGAGACAGAATGGAAATGAGTGGGTGCTCCAAGACCAACTGTTAGTCTGTCAAAGAAATGCTGTCTGCTCTGGAAGATGCACACAGTCGACTTATCATTTATGTTTTTATTTCCTGAGCATCTACTTATAGTTTGAAATTGTGATTTTTTTCAGATATATCATTATCATTATTATTTCTATCATAATTTTGAGTTTGGGGGACATACTATGTAGCCTTGGCTGGTCTAGAACTCACTATGTAGATGACGTTTTCCTTGAATTCATAGAGATCTGGGATTAGTATCTTCTCAAACATGTTCATTCTTTCTTTACAGGAACAAATGGATGTCTAGGGAGGCTAAGGAACCAAGCTACAAAGGCTTTGCTGGAATCAGGAAAAAATTGACTCCAGTTTTCTTAGTCCTGCATTTGCAGATTCAGCCAGCTCAAGCAGAGCATCTCCTGAGGTTACTACTGATACAGTGCAGTAGGCATGCAGCAGCTCTGTCATGGTGGACATATATGGACTCTCAAGTGTCTTTACTTCCCAAACAATACAGTAGAATAGCTATTTATATGGAACTTTCACTCAATCAGTAAAATATCAAAAAGTAACTGAGAGATGATTTTCAGAACTCAAAAGGACTAAGTATGTGATGTGAAAATACCCATTTTATATAAAGAACCTGAGCAGTCAAGGTTTGAGTGTCTGCTGGGGGCCAGTGTCTTAGGACCACCTTCTGCTGCAGGACTGAGGGATGTCTCTAACTGAATTAGCATCTCAGTTCCACACATGTTATATTAGCTAGGTTGGGAACCAGCCAATCTCAGTGGTTAGAACTTTATCATATGTGAGGTTCATGCACACCATGACTTGTGCTGTTCTTACAGCAGTGAAAATCAGTTACACTCACTGCTACCTCTCCGCACATGGGTGGTAAACAATCCTTATTGTTTTCTATGTCTTAGATGTCATTGAAGAAAGTAGCATCTGGAATTACTTAGACTGGAGGGCTGCATGAAGACACTGAGTTAAACATGTCCCTTTGACAATGAACTGAAAAGGCAGGGCTGGCAAAGAGTATCTGAAAGGACTCGTGAGCATTTGAGCAGCTACCAGCAGCACTGAAGACCATCCTTAGAGCCAACCAGGGTTCAACAATCCAGAAGGCCAACTGAGCTATCAATTCAAACAATCCTAAATAATAGATTTACCTGCACAGGGTAGGGAGATGGGGCGATTGTGGAAAAAATGGAAAACAAATACTTTCACATTATTCTGCAAGAACTTGTGTTTGTATAGACTTATCCCTGAGGTCTGTGGACATAGTGCATTGTGAGCCTCAAAAGGATTCCAAATGCTGGCTGGGGCTAGGGTCCACCTATAATCCCAGATCTTAAGAAGTAGAGTCCGAGGGTCCCAAGAGCTAGTCAGCTAGTTAGCTAGACTGGCCAAATAGGTAAGATTTGGGCTCAGGTGACAGGTTCTGTCTAGATAGGTAAGAGAGCAATCAAGGCAAATGCCCAATATCAACCTCATATTTCCACATACATGTGGACATACACACATACATACACACGTGTGCATGCACACACGTACATACACACACAGACACATGCTCACATACAGACACAAACACACACACCCACGCACACACCCCTGACACACACACACTTGTGTGTGTGGGTGTGTGTGGGTGTGTGTGGGTGACACCCTGCTCCAGAATTTGGTTATCAATCTGTTTTTTAATATTCAAAGTAATTAACTTTTCATCTGATTTAATCAAAATTAAATTCATTTAAGTACAGACACATCACAAAGTATATATATGTTTATTCTTTACATAAGGGCAAATTAATACTGAGTGTCCCTAGTAGTAATGATGAATGCTATTGTATGACCTACATTTCTGTGGCATGTCACTTTTATAGCCTTTAATGTGCACCAACAGGACAGAAAGGTTAGAAATGCAGGTGTCAATTGTGCCCAAGTTTCATTAATTTTTTTTTAATTAAGAAATTAACTGTATGCCGGGCGGTGGTGGCGCACGCCTTTAATCCCAGCACTCGGGAGGCAAAGGCAGGCGGATCTCTGTGAGTTCAAGGCCAGCCTGGGCTACCAAGTGAGTTCCAGGAAAGGCGCAAAGCTACACAGAGAAACCCTGTCTCGAAAAACCAAAAAAAAAAAAAAAAAAAAAAAAAAAAAGAGAAATTAACTGTATCATACAGGGACCAAAACCTCCACCACCCTCACCAATGTTGAAGCTAACTGACCCAGATGGCAAAGACTGCAGCAGATACTCACTGAGCTACTGGCTTGATGAGTGGATTCTGAGGGTTTCCGTTACAATGAAAAAACAAACAAACAAACATGGAAAAAACCATGATCCAAAGCAACTTAGGAAGGAAAGGGTTTGTATCAGCTTCCATGCACCAATCACAATCTTTCATGAAGGGGAACTGGAGCAGGAACTGGAGCCAAGACCATGGAGGAACACTGCTTACTGGATTTCCCATTCGTGACTTTCTCAGCCTGCTTTCTTAGACTACTCTAGACCACCTTCCCAGGAAGTACACCTCCCTCAGTGAGCCGGACCCTCCCACATCAATCATCAATCAAGCGCACGCCCTACAGACTTGTCTAGATGCCAAGCCTATGGAAGAATTTTCTCAATGAATATTCCTTCTTCCCAGATGATGCTATGTTGTGTGAAGTTGACATAAATCTAGGTAGCCCAAGTGATACTCAGACTACAACATCTTATGAAAAAATCACACCATAACAGGCATAGTTGTTATCCCAGTGGTACCAATTTATAGGCAAAGCTAATGTGATAGTTTCCTCTTACCCAGAGGCCAAGCACTACTGAACTACATTATTCACAGACAAAATAAACACCACATATGTAATAAGAATGCAGTCAGTCTCAGACTGAAGCAGGACAGTCTGTAGAGTTTTAAGCTCGCTTTCCACCCCCACATTTCAGAGTAGTAGAGAAAGAGTAGCTAGGCTGGAAAGCTCTGTTGCACTGTTATTTAAAAATTATTTAATACAAATAAACGACTTGGGAGTATAAGATTAAATGCAATAATAAAGACTGTTATATACACTGTCTTTTCTCTTGCATAGGTGTTCCAAAGATTAATATCTTAATTTCAGAAATAGAAAGCAGATCTATATCATGCCAAATATATAGAGTGATGGCTTGGATTATCAAAAGATAACAAACAAGCATACCTGTGGATATAGTATAACATGTAGAAAGAAGAACAAGAAAGGGTAAATACTGGGTGATGAAGAAGGACTGAATGCAGGTAATGAAGATAGGAGTCATGAAAGAGGATATAAAGCTAATTGTTTTTCTAGTTTAAACACCATTATGAGTTTTGTAGATGTGTGTATGTGTGTAGTGATGTATAACTGCATTAAAATATTTAACCATGAAAATGTAAAATCCCATTGGAGATATATAGATATAGATAGATAGATATAGATACATAAATCCAATTTATATACATATATATAAACAGATAAAGAGAGAAAGACAGACTTTGGGTCTGGCTAACATTGTTGTGTGATTTTTACTTGCAAGTAATTTACAATGAAGTCATAATTATAAAAAATTGAAGCAGAATCACCTTTTTGTTTAATACAGCATTGATTTTTTGGTATCTTTTTTGATTTATAACAATTTCATACTTTTACTTCCATGAAAAAAATGACAACTTGGTTGAATCTGTGAATTTTTAGCAATATAGCCATTTTCACATTATTAATTCTTTCAGTAGGGAAATCTTGTCACCTCCCACCCTTTTCTTAAAATTTTCAATGTTTGAAATGTTTCTGTGTTGCATTCCCCTACTTCCTTCAACAGGTTTACTCCTAGAGAATCAAGCTATTCCGAATGCTAGGGTTTTTTTCATCATTTCTTTCCATAAAGTTTATTGTTTATGAAAAAGTAACTTTTGAATGTTTTACTTATTGTATCCTGCTACTTTCCTGAAACTGTTTTCCCAGAGCTAAGAATTTTCTGGTGAAATATTTACAGTCTTCCAAGTATATGATGGGGTCATCTCCAAAGGGTAGATGTTGAGTGATGAATAATATGCCCTATTCTTTCCTATTGTATCTTTCTTATTTCTCTTTTCTTATTGCTATGGCTAAAAACTGAGGCCCTGTATGGAACAAGTGTGAAGAAAGCAGACTCCGTTCCACATTCACAACTTTGGAATAAATGCTTTCCCAGTGAGTGCACTGTTGGCTGTAGGTTTGTCAAATGCAGCCTTTCTATATCCCATTACTTCAGTTCTTAGCTTCTTCGGGTTTTTAGCACAGCTGTATCTGATGGGAACAGCCAAAGTCATACGGCAAGTACAGCTGCTTGGCAGAGATGCGCCAAAGCTGAGCCACATCAGAGCTGCCATACTACTTTGGGTTCTGATCTCCACGTGTTGCATGCTTAGAGATCAGAACATTTCTACATGTGTACATTTTGAGGATATTGAATTGATGGTATATTTCTTATGAATCATTTATGCCTTCTCCCAGCAGTACTGCTTCTAAGCTTCTCCAGGAAGGTCCTGAACATACTATCCCTCCCACTTGTAGGGAAATAACCTTATCTAACTGAAGGTCTTCCTTATACCTTGGAGGTTGTGACACATATAAAGAAGCCAGAGGTCTCTTTATGAGACCTCTGTGAAACATTCTTAAAACATCTGTCCCTGTACTTACTCAGGGACAAGATAATCAAAACAAAGTAAACTTAAAAAGGTTAAAAGGTTCAGTGGGCAAGAGGAATTGGCTCCAGATCAGATTACAAGTCTTTTCCTAATATACAGTCAGGTGATTATGTGACATATACAGCAACAAAGTTAGATTGGCTGAAGTTAACTCTACCCTACACAGAGACTTACATTAATGGACAAAGAATGGCACAGAGAAATGGCATAAGAATGAGGTGTCAGGACCTCCCTTTCTTAGAAAAGTTAGCTCATGCAAGGGCCATTGTGATATCTTAAGACCAAGAAGCAAAAGAATGCCAGGACTAGACATATAAACAAATTCCATAAAGATATAAAATGTAAACATTATCTTATGCCAGAATTTGAATAATAACTGCAGCAGCTTTGGCCTGAGGATTTTCTTGGGCACTCAAACCATTAAGAGTTAATAAGACACTGCTTGGGACATGACAATATGCCAGGGCAGGCTTGGAGATTGTCTGTCTAGCATCCTTGAGGCCACCAGAACAGGCTGTCACACACCTCTAGATTCTTAAAAATTGGGTTATGGGGTTGATGAGTAAAGATGATTATACAAGATAACTCTGCTGACCCAGCTGGAGGAAGGATGATTGCAAAGGTAGCTCTGTTCTGTCACAGTTCATCAGTGATGGCTAAACTTACCACCCAGGGTGTGCAAGAGAAAAAAGTTATACACATGTCCAAAACCAAGAGTTATATGATCTATGTTTTGGAACAATATGAATCTATCCCTACTTACTGAATTCTGTATAAATAAAGAAGTACTCTGGTTGCAAGATTGCAAGATTTTCTCGACCATCATGCCTCACTCATCCTTCCCTCACCAACCCCTTACCTCTCTTCTGGGACCCGGCCACCAAAGGGACTGGCCCCCCACAAGGTTTTTGCTTGTTTTTATCAAGAAGGGATGTTGAACTTTGTCAAACAACAACTTTTTGTTGTTGCTTCTATTGAAACTATATAATTCCTTTCCCTTCGTCTATTTATATGTTGTAATACATTCATTGATTTGCATACACCGAACTATCCCTGCCCTCCTGGAGTAACATTAATTTGTCCATGTATATGGCTTTTACAATGTGTTACTAAGTTCACAGGCATTTAACCGAGGATGTCTGTGTCTATGTTCATTGAGAAAAATGGGTCTTTATTTTATTTTTAGTATCAGAGTAACAGTGGCTTCACAGAGTGAATCTGATGGACATGATGGCTAATATGGACTATCAACTTGACAGCATTGAGAATTGCCATGGAAACAAGCCTCTGGGCATGCCTGTGAAGGATTATCTAGATTAAGTTAATTGAGGAGGGAAGACAGGCCCTCAACATGGGGTTATCATTCCGTGACCTGGAGTCACAGGCTGCATAAAAAGAAGAAAGGTGTCTGGGCATCAGCATTCGTCTCTTGCTGCTCTCTGAATGTAAATGCAACGTGAGCATCTGGCTCAAGCTCCCACTGCTGGGATGTCCCACCATGAAACTTGAGCCAAAATAAATCTTCCTTAAGTGGCTTTTGCCAAGTCTCTTGTTGCAGCAATGAGAAAAGTGACCAGCATAGTACAGTCCTTCCCTTTCTGTGTAGAGGAAGTGCGAAGAGCAAACATGTCTGAAAGGGTTGAGCAGTGGATCTGTCTTATCTCAGGCTTTTCCCTGTGGGGAAGCTCTCTTAGCTCTTCAGTCTTCTTTGCCTTTCTAGATAGGTTTGCGTTGTATCTTCTTCATTTAATGTTGTCGTGCCATCTCGGTCTAGAAATGCATCCATTTCTTCTGGCTTTTTGAAAGGTAGGCTTTCAAATCACCCCGTGATGCTCTGGATTTCATGGATATCTGTTGCACTGACTCCCTTTTGTCTCTTATCACTCTCTGCTTCTTTTTTCTTTTTCAGTCTTTTGGTTAGTTGGACTAAGAAACTTTTGCTCCTATGTTTTCAAACAATCATATCTTTGCTTCATTGGTTGTTTCTAATTTTCTCTTGGTCTCTTAATGTCTCTCTTGATATTTACTATTTGTTTTTAACTACTCATTTTGGATTTAGCTTATTGTTTTCCTAAGACCATGAGGTGTATGAATAAATTATGTGAAAGGTCTCTTATTTTTCTTTCAGTGTGAACACTGAGAATCATCTATGCCAGATCCCAGAAGTCCCGAGGGGCTGTGTTTGATTTTCACTCAATGCTAATAAGCTTTAGGTCCCATTTTAATTTCTTCAATGACTTGATGTGCATTAAAGAGTGTCTCATGAAATTTCCAAATGTCATATGTTCTCTTAGTGTTGCTTCCTATGATCTGGTAAGATGCAGGAAAGTTTTTCAACTCTATTTGTGAAGGATTGTCTTGTGCTAACATTTGATCTACTTTAGAGACAGTTCCATGGATTGATGAGAGGGAATGTGTATTTCCTTCCTACAGGATGGAATACTATATAGATAGTTCTTAAGTAATTTAACCTAGGGTATAGTTTACCTCTAAAATATTTTTCTAGATAATATAAATTGAAAGGCAAGGGTTAAAGCCACCCATCACTACTATATATGGACCTATCTACACCTTTCTCCAAATTAATGTTTGTTTTATGAAATTGGGTGTCACTATGCTGGGTATATTATACGTTTAAAGTCATGACTGGTGGTTCTTTTTTATTAATATATAGCATCTTTCTCTATTTTTGATTAATTTTTGCTTAAAACCCATTTTATATAATAATGAATACGTCTATTTAAACCTGATTCCTATCTTATTGAAGTATTGACTTCTACCCTTTTACTGGGAGTCTACATGTCTTTGCCAGTATGATGTGTTTCCTGTTGAGAATGAATGGTTGGATCTTATGTCATGATTATTATATTTGATTATTTGAAATTTGTTTACTCATGTATTTATTATTCGGGGGCATGCACAACTTGCAGTAGTCTGTTCTCTCCTTTTACAGTATGGATTCAGGGGATGGATTTAGCAGCTCCTAGATCAACTTTTACAGTCTTCATTATTTTAATCTATTCAGACTTGACCATTTACATTGTGAGTTTAAAACAAGGGTCTAATGAGTCCTGCAGGTCTTCTGGTTGGTTTGAGTGCTGTTTCAGTTCCTCCCAGATGATGTAATCTTCCCTGTGTGTTTGTGATTGACATCTTCTGTCTTCCTGTTAGCAGAGGATCCTTCTCACTATCTTCAGCAATCCACACTTGGTGATCATAGATATTATTAGTTTACACTTATCCTGAAATTTACTGTTATCTATTGAAGAAGGTACCCTTTCCATATATAGTAATGTTTGCTGCAGTTACTTAATTTGAAACACATCCCATTTCCACTGGCAGATCTTTCGTTAGTGTGCAGAGTTTGCACCCGTGAGTTGGTATTTTTCTCTTACAGCTTTTAACACTGTTTCTTCTGGAATCTTAGCATTCTGACTATAGTGTGTTACAGTATTCTCTGGCCATAGCTAAGTTGGGATTCCAAATGCCTCTCATGTTTGGCTATATGCTTGTTTCCCCAGATTTGAGGATGTCCCTGTTGTAAATTTTATTAAATATATATTCTATGATTTTAGTTACTTATTGCAATGACAAAATACCAAAGAAAAGCAGATTATGAAAGGAAATATTAATTTTAGCCCATGGTTTGAAGGTACAGTTAATCACAATGGAAGTCATGGCAGTGGGAACATGAACCATTCGGTCACATTGCATCTGCAATCAGGAATCAGAGAGAGATGAATGTGCATGCTCAGATCCCCTTCTCCTGCTTATGCAGTATGTGACCAACTCACAGGATGATGATGTCCATTTTTAGGACATATCTTTCCAACTTATTTAACCTAATCTAGATAATCCTTCACAGATATGCACAGGGATTTATTACATGATGATTCTAAATTCCATCAATTTTACAATCAATATTAATCATCCCATGGACCCTTAGTAGTTATTTCCACTTTTTATGTCTCATGGATGTGCAGTTTTATTTTCCTGATCATGTCCTAGAGTTCATAGAAACAGTAGCCATGCGTATTTATGTTTTTAAGCTATTCAAGTCACAAAATAGTGTATCTTCAACCTTGTCTTCCATTCCAAATATTCTTTCTTTTTCTTGATATTATCTGTAGGTAAAGGGGAATACACCTTCCATGGTGAATATGTAGAGGCCTGGGGACAACCTTGAAGAATTGGTTCTTCTTTTCCACCTTTAAATGGATTCTAGGGATGGAATTAAGGGCACCCGGCCTATGCAGCAAGCACCTTGACTCTCCAATCCATTTTGTAAGGCCCATCCCCTCATTTTTCTCTTGCTTGGTTTCCTTATTCAACAATTTTGCCAATAGTTCATTTTCATAGTTAATAGTTCATTTGCCATAGTTAATTTCCCATCCATATCACTGAATTTCTGTTTCATGGATATGTATTAAATTGATTTCTTCTCTTCATTTATTTTATCCTAATTGAAATCATTGATCATTTTTAGAAGTAGACATGAACCTGTGGTCTAGGAATTGAACCCTTTTCAGTACTTTTGTCTTACGGTCTGAGATGTGGCAATCTTCCAGAGGAGTTGTGCTCTTGTGATTGTTTCTTGTTGTGCTCTTGTGATTGTTCATGTTTCTCAGTTTGGTTTCTGCGCTTTGATTTGCATGCCTGCTGGTTTAGAACAACACAGCCTCCAGTTTAAGCATCTTCCTGGGCAGGCTACACATAAGGGCTGAATCTTCTATCACTGAAACGAAGCAAATTTAGGCTGGTCTAGAACTCAGACTAATCCAGTGTCAGATCTCCATGAGATCAGTCTTCCCTTCTCACTTAGCAGCTCATTACCTAACATATTCTAAAGAACTGACTCAAACCCAATATTTTAAAGATGCTATTCAGCTCCAAGACTAAATTATATTGTGAGGAGACAAGATAGGCTACCTGTAGAAATTCTGATGATAAATAAACTTGGAAGAATTATACTTATGGATTTAAGAGTTACTCTGAAAATAATCAAAACCATTTGATTTTGCCAAGGCAACAGAAGAGAGTACAGAATCGAACTGTGTCTATACTGTCCCTTCCCACTGGACAAAGGCACTAGAAAAATCTAATGTGCAAAAAGTTGATGATGAATAAATAATGATGGAGCATTATTACATGATATATGTATATATGATGTGAAAATAATAAAAACCTGTGAGAATAAAGGGACTGCTCAATTTTGAAGGGTTTGCTGCCGTGCCTGACGGCCTGAGTTGGATCCCTGGGACCCATGCAATGGAAGAAAGCCAGTTTCCCCAAGTTGCGCTCTTGCCTTACATGCATACCATGAATGCACACACGTGTGCACAATAAACGGCTTATGTAATTAGAAACTGAAACTTGGCCAGGTGTGGTGATCAACGCCCATCATCCCAGCATGAAGAGACTGAGGCAGGAGAATTGACTAATGACCCATTTTTGGTCATCTTTCAGCTCCTATGTGTTCTTAATCACATGAGATGTCTATAAAGGCAACCACACTTACAAAAATTGTCAGGATACATAGCGCAAGTTGACTTTCTACTTCAATTGTGGCTTCTATAGTCTGAGTTCACTCATTTGACAGATTTTCTTACAAGATATTTCCTCTGTGCAACTATCTCCAGTTGCATTTTCAAATGCAAATATCATCTTCTGGGCTTAAAAATCACTAAGTGATGCTTGGCAAAATGTCCTGTTGAGTAAAGGTTCCTGCCACCAATCCTGATGACTTGAATTTAGGACCTACTTGATAGAAATAAGGAACTGACTTCTACAAGCTGTCTCTCTGCTACCCTGATCATCCACATGTTACGTTTTATGGAAAACATTAATTGCATGCTGCCATTTAAAATGTTACAACCTAGGTGTTATTTTCATAATCTTTTTCCCTCAGGCAATGAACTCAATCAAATACTAAACACATCAGGAACATATTCGGTTTTTTTTTTTTAAAAAAAAAGAGTAAAAGCATTTAAATATGAAAGAAAGAAGTTGAATGATATTCTGGAAAAGGACAGGCTATTGGTGCCTAAGTTTGATAGGAAAGGCATTTTATTGCTGTATCATTATGCTGTGCTATGTTTGACTAATCCAATCCCAGTGAATTAATAAAAGACAATTTAACCAAAGAGAGAACCAGACTGGCCAGAGTGGCCCATGTGCTGATCTTGAAAGAACATTGTTAGCATCTTAATTCTCTTCCTAACTGTTGTCATTAATTCGCTAGTCATTTATCTTGAATTTGTTGTCTCTGCTTTAAATCAATATTAATCACAAGAAGAATGTTAATTGCACTCATCTCTCTAATTAAATATAATATCTCCCTATTTGCATCCAGGACATTATAGCCCATGCATGTATTAAACATCTCAGGGGGCCAGGGACCTCCACAGGAGCTTAGACTGCTGGGGAGCAGACATTCACTGCCCATACCCCACCTGCCCCTGAGATAGTCTCAGTCCCCCATGAAGTAGAGTTTGGGCCTACTACTCATTTTGGCTGATGAACTGTCAACAGGTGTGATATGAGCAGTGTACGCAAATAAGCTGCACAGACTGCTTTATCATTTCCTCATTATCTGCTATGGGGAAGTCTGCCACAGAAAGCTGGTGCATGTCCATTCATTTCTAAAAACAAACACAGGACACAAAAACTGGGCCATCACAGCTACAGCCAAACAGAAAACCTGCAACTAGAGGCAGGGTCACCCAGCCAAATGACATGAATGACCATGAATGTGACAAGGTATGGTTCTAACTATGCTGTGGCTTCTCAGGATACATTTCTCTTTGTCATTCTGTGGCTAATGAGTGGCTAACTGGTGGCTAATGAGTCCACAGTGATTGCAGCAGGTGCTTTCAACACACAGAAGCACCACACAAGCACTGGTATCTGGAGGGCCTGAGTCTAAGAGAGAGGCTTGAGCAATAGTTTTACTCCTTTGAACAAAAGAAATGGGGAGTGATATATAACTTATTTTTTGACTCTAGGTCTATGGAATACCTGCAAAGGAAGGGGAGCTTCCAGAGGCAGATAATAGATAGATAGATAGATAGATAGATAGATAGATAGATAGATAGATAGACAGACAGACAGACAGACAGCTATGGGATGTCTTTCTGTATGCTGTGAATATGTGTTGCTTCCACTGGCTAATAAATAAAGCTGTTCTGGCCTATGGCAAGGTAGCTTAGAGGCAGGTGGGAAATCCAGGCAGAGATACAGAGAGAAGAAAAGAGAGGAGGGAGAGACACCCAGCTGCTGCCCAAGGAGCAGCAAGATGCCAGCAGACCGGTAAAACCATGGTCATGTGGCAAAACATAGATTAATAGAAATGGGTTAATTTAAGATGAAAGAGCTAGCTAGCAAGAAGCCTGCCATAGGCCATACAGTTTGTAATTAATATTAAGCCTCTGAATGATTATTTTATAAGTGGCTGCAGGACCGCAGGGCTGGGTGGGACTGGAGACACTTACACTACAACAGACAGATAGATATTGTTATTTTTCTGGAGCTAAAGGTAGGTATGGCCCTGGGTGACCGCACTGCTCCCAGAGGTGACCCAACATGATCTGCCTCTATGTCAATCAAACACACCCAGCTTTTGCAGTTAGGCAACAGTGATGGGCAGAAGATCCCAGCCTCCTTCCCCCAGGTAGACACCAGTACTGCTCCTGTGCCCTTCAAGGTCACATTTCCATGTTCCTTTCCTCAGAACACGAAGAATGCCATAGGTGCTATGTCTAGATGTCCATGAGACAGGCTTAAAGGATGTCTCCTCTAAAGCAGTAGGCTGGGGCTAATATTACATTGACCAGCACAAAAGTAGACAAGTAGCCATTGATGAATTTCAACTTGGTGGCTCATCGTGAATAAGGCCACTAACTGCCTAGCCTTATGTTTATTTTACAATAGAACCTCTTGTTCACAACAACGGATCCTTGAAGCAGTCATTAAAGTATTTGGAAACAAGAGAAGACTGTATGTGAACTGACAATATAATTCAAATTATTTCAGACTTATATGTAGGATATAAAGCCAACATTAATTCTGAAATGTAAACAGTCTGAGGTATTTTAAAGTAGAATAAGAGAAGAGCTTTTAAAGTCTGGAAAAAAAAAGGCAAACCCAAGGCTCCAGTTGGCAGAGCCCACTCACCACAGACAACAGGCTCTTCTCAATCCTCCATAGGCAGTCAGCACAGTGTCTCATAGTCTGCCTTACAAACCAGAGTCACAGGCAGGATGTTCTCCAACTACAGGAAAGATCCACGATAGAAAGACCAAATATAACATCTGCAAACACTGAGTGATCAAAGACACACTTCTAAACAACCCTGGAACGCAAAGGGACATCTCAAAGAAAAGAAAAAGGCATCTATGAATAAAAATCTTAAGTTTAGAGAGTTTACGATCTTCTACCAGGAGGCCATAATCAAATTAAGTTGAACTGATAATTATATATTGATTTAGCACATGCTTTGTTCTGGCCACTGCACTAGAATTTTCCTGTACCTTCCTTCTGTAATTGCTTTACTATTCTTGTCTTGGGCCTATTTGGATCTTAGGCGTGCTCTCTCTCTCTCTCCTCTGTGTGTCTTACAAACATATATATGTATATACATATGTAAATCATACATTTATGTGTAAACCAAGACATACTCAGCTGCTAAGGAATATGTTAATATTACCTGCTAGCGCTTGGAAATTAAAAGTTGGAAACATTGTCACATCTGCATTTTCAGCAATTATTGGTATTAAATGCAGTTTTTCTCATTGATGCAATTTAAAACCACAAATGATACATGTTGGTGCTATAAAGTGAAAGGAAAAACCACTCTAACACAGCTTTGCAGGATCAGAGAAGACGGTGTCTGTGTCAGCAATTTTCAAAAAAAAAAAAAATACAGAAAAGGGAAAAAAAGCTTGGAATCATGGGTTGAGTACTAGAACTCAATTTTTAGGTAGTTTTGTGTAATAATATAGCCAACACCCACATTTGTCCCAAAATGAACCAAGTAAATGATAATACGTTGATACCTTAAATCATGGTCAATTTGCTATTTGCAGGGCAAATGTCATGATTTTAGAACAGTTTTGATTATTGCCAAATTCTTGCTTTAATTAATCTAAACCTCATTTCTGTTTTTTTTTTTTTTTTTCTTCCACTCAGTATTTCTCTCATCTGGCTTCCTGAATTTGGGGGAAATGCTAGGGTGCTGATTAGGATTTTTCTTGCTGATTCCCTTTACAGATTTTTATAATTGCATTTTAAGTAGTTTGCTGTATGCGTCTTGGTGAGGGACCCATTTGTATGGCGCTTGCAGCTCTCACTGTGGGGAACTGTAAGGGGGGCCCTTCTGTCATTCATAGGGAGAGTATCCTTACCCTCTCATCACTCCGAGTTAACACTGTGAACAAAGAACCCTGAAAGGACCGTATCAGAGATCGAGGTCCTGAAGGCTGATCAGAACTTCATATTGTAGAGTTGGATGTTACAAATAAAGAAGCAAAATTATCTCGAGCTGTCTTTAATTGTCTGCATACCATTCATCACTGACCCCTGCCTCTCACCTAATGCCTCTGTGACACTTAGGTAAAGTTTTAGGATGTATGAACTTAGCAGGTAACTGTGGTTTACTACCCAAAGCTAAGGATGTGGGGGAAGATTCCATCTAAAGGCTGTGGGAGAGGTTCCCAGGCTGTGCCATCAGGTGCTACCTGATGTTCCCACTGATGAATTTGGTAGCTGCGGTGATGCCCATATTCTTTTTCTCTGTGATTCTGAGAGTCCGTGCAACCCTTGCACAGTAGGACACAGCATTCAGACTGCACTCATTTGTTCAAGTCACTGGCACTAATATTTTGTTCATAGTAAACTCCTGTGGATTGCAGGATTCTTCTCTTGTCTCCTCCTCTTGCCATGGCTGTCGTCCTTCTTAACTTCACTGGGCCTAAGCACATTAAAAAATAACCATACAAAAATCATTGCCATCTATTTTAGCTGAAGATTTTAGAGCTTTTTCTTCATTTCTCCCATCATCCCTCCAAAAGAAGCCAGCATTTTCCTTCTCTCAGATCTGTACCGGCTCCATAGCAGACCCTCCTGACGCTGGCAGACTGTCCATACCTGAGCGTACCTTCAGAACTTACTTTCCAATATGAAATAAATACACAGGCTCAGAAATCAAAACTGGCAGTGAAGAGTGAACCCCATTGTAAGCCGAGCCCAGGATCAGTAACGGCTAAGCACCATGGTGGCCTCAAGGTGTCATCATGTTGTTGAGAATAAAAGTGTTCAGAGTTCAGAAAGATACTGCAGGAGAAGCAATAAATGGTCCCTCTTAATAATTCTATACACAAGCTTCAGAAGGTCCCCACGGTAAACAAAGCGAGTAGCTAGGAGGAAAATGCTGTGTGTGGGAGAGGTGATGAACTAATTACATAATTATTGGAAAATATTAAGGCAAACAGCCGTCTGGGGGGGGTGAGCTATTCACAGGAATGAGTTCTCACAGGATGGCCCCCAAACAATAAAGGAGAGCCTGCTTGCCTGCATCAGGGAACTAAATATTTCATGTTTCATTGCCAAGCTCATTTAAATGCACTCCTCTGAATAATTTTAAAGCTCCAAGAGTTTTAAATGTGATATTTCATTTCAACTTGCAAGATTTTAAAGTATAAAGATAAGAAGTATATTTCTCTCTTCCCCATAACCTCAGGTTCAAAATGTGGAGGTGAAACCAGGGGACACTCAGGAAAGCGGTGTATGAAAAGCCGGAGTGTCCATCCTAAACTTAGACCAATTGTATTTTCCTATCCTGCCAATGAGATGAGCCGCTTGCTAACATTAAAATCTCACTCACGACCTGGGCTGGCATCCTTGTTTTCATTAAATTGTTGCCTCTCAGCAGGAACTCAGACAAACTGGAAGCCTGTGTGGCTCTGGGTGACTTTCTGTAGGAAGCATCCAATAAAGGGTGTGGATTGTGAATAAGCCTTTTGGAAGAAAAATGAAGGCTCCCATTGTGTGAGACAAGAAAAGAGGCCAGTGTTTGAGAGTGAGCTGCTAATCTTTTGCCAAATCGCGGGAGCAAAATGCATGGGGCCAACTCAAAACCCCAGCTGCATCTTCTGAGTTTAGTCCCTTCATAGAGCAGAGTCAAGCTTCTGTTGCTGAGGAAAACCACAGCCCTACGATGTTTGTGATTAAAATTAATTACTTCAAATTTTATAAAATATGTATCATGGTGTAAGTCACCCCGAACCCAGCCACCCTTTGCCAAAGACTCAAATGAAAGGAATCGCTCACTGGACCAGAAGAGATGCTTTCTGACACGCTGTCTCCTCCCTGAACATATCATGGCCCCCCATTGCTACTCACTCATGTGCATGCCACATTCTGTAAGCCAATTTTGTAGCCCCTACACACCCAACCCAGACCTCTGATTCAGTAAGATGAGTCTCTGGAGGATCAAATGGCAAATACCAAACACATCACACCCGGCAATGACTGACAGCTCACTTTCCCATGCTGCCTTGCCGCCCGCCCTAATCTCCCCTGTAAGTTTTGTTTTCCTCCTGAGCCTGCCCCTCCCACTGGATTCAGGACAAACTTAGGTTACAAGGCTTCCCTGCTCCCAGACACATGAGGCCTGTAGTTCCCTGGCCACTCTAAACTCAGCTCCGTCTTGGCCTCTACACACAAACAAGGCCTCCAGTTACTCAAACACACAGCTCCTGTTCACACGGAATGGAGGCCCATGCTCTGACTTTGGCCAGTTGTGCAATTCTGAAAGTCGTATGTCGAATTAGGGATTATAGACTTAGTTAAGTATAAGGCCAGAATGAGACACTTAAATGGCTAAAGTTCTTTTTATTGACAGTAGCTCAAATATTAGAATTGAACACATTTATTAAATGTATTAAATTCCTGCTATGTCTAAGAGCTGTCCTTCCAGTGGATTAATTATTGCTGACAGGGGTGAGTAATAGTTTACACTCTGCTGCCTTCAGAGCTTGACAGACCCACACAGCACTGCAGATTGTAGACACTAAACATACAGCAAATAAACAAGCAAACAAGAACTTGTTCAGACAATTCCAGGACATCTCCACAAGTCCACCAGTGACATCTTTGTGGAGAACATACCCTGTTGGAAGACACTAATTGTATTGCCTGGATGCCTGGGATGTAACTAGCAACTTTCAGAAAACCTAGAATCCTTCCAAACTATCGATTCCCCAGGGCTCAAGGGGGCTCTGCTATGTCCAGCATGGGATATTAGAGGAAAAATCTATGTACACTATGTTCTTATGTCTGTTAATTTTATTCCTCTAAGACAAAATTCTATCAATTCAGATGTAGCTCCACCAGGCATTCAAGGCAGGAGCAACTCTAGAAATACTGAGCTCTCTATTCGTCTACTTTATTTCTCTGGGATGAAATCCTGTCTCCATAACTGCAGTTCCGTCCAGCTCCCTAGCTCACAGTCCTGCTAACGACTAACTTTTATGCTTTCAGCCTCACCTCCGTCCTCTGTATCCTCTTTCTCCATCTCTGCTACTCTCTACTCCTGGCATTCAGAAAACTCTACTGGAGATCTGCTTACCCTCTATGGGATGCTGTCATCCTCTCTTCTCTTGCCATGGGTTCTGTCTGTGTCTACAGAAAGGGCCTGTCCTTTCTTTTCCTGGGCACCTCTTCCCTGCCTCCTCAGGATTGTTGTTTTATCTCTCACCTTGCTATGTAAAAACATCTTTTGTTCTCAGTCAAAGTGCTCTAGAGAACCACTAGGCCTCCTTAAGGTAAAGGGATGGTCTGAGCTTCATTAGCACAGGAAACAAAGCTAGGTGTCTCCCCTCCAGCTTGTCTCCTAAGCTCAGCAGGGCAATTAGTAACTTAGTAGGTTCAGCAGGTCTAAGTAGCTGAACTGTTTACCAATAGGTCTGGGCACACAAGGATTCCATAGCAGAAGACAGCTGAAATATTAAAGGCTGGTTAACACCAAATATTCTTAATAAATGGCTTTGCCTTTTGACACACCCTTGGCCGGTCAAAGTTCAGCTTTAATACACAGCTGAGCCTCTGTGATATATTCTTGAGGCCCACAAGACCAAACCATCATCTCCAAGTCTTCTCTCACAGAGGCAGAGGGAGGTGTGGAGAAGACAAAATGACAAATGGTGATTTATACAACAGGAAAGTAACGCTCTGAGTTCTCCTTCCGAGACTGACATTAGCAGGGTTATAGAGCTGGTTAAATGATTTCATTGTGACTAGTGGGGCCATGAGAAATCTTGAAGATGAGGTGCCAGAAGGAAAGACATCTACTATGGGTAAACAGCACGTGTCTTCAGCCCCCAAGATGGAAAGAGCTGACCAAGTAAGAGTCTGGTGATCACAAACACTATCCATAGGTTGAGGGCAGTGTGGACTGGAAAAGCGCCTAAGAACAGAAAACAAAACCAACAACAACCACCACAAAAAACACTGGCTTTAGATGTAAATGTCAACTGTGACCAAGTGAATAGCGACTGCTGAAACCCTTGGGGACAGCAGATTCCCTGGCTGCATTTATTAAAACATACAATAGTAACAATAATACTCATTTCAGCTTTCTTCCGTCTGTCTTTACTTCAAAGATGTACAGTTGATTGCACACTCCAACTTTTTTTAATGGGCAATCTCTGGGGCTGATGGATGGCTTAGTGTGTGACAGCACATGGCACACAAGCAGGAGGACCTGAGATCAAATCCCAGCCTCCAGTACAAAAGCTGGGTGTGACCACGGATGCCTCTAACCAGCATCACATTAGGGGACAGAGATGGGTGACGGACACTGCGAGTTCTCTGACCACCCAGTCAATAGAAACAGTGAGTTTCTGCTTCAGCGATCCCCTGTCTCATGGCAACAAGGCAGAAAACAAAAAAGAGGATACCACTGTTTCTCCTCTGGCCTCTGCATGCACATGCATGGGATCATGGACCTGTGTTCATTCGTTCTCGTGTTCTCGTGTTCTCTCTCTCTCTCTCTCTCTCTCTCTCTCTCTCTCTCTCTCTCTCTCTCTCTCTCTCTCTCATCTGTCTCTATCTCTACCATATACCTATCTCTATTTCTATCATATCTATCTATATCTATCTATCTATCTTTATCATCTACCTATCTTTATCTATTTCTATCTATCATATCTATCTCTATACCTATATCTATCTCTATCATCCACCTATCTCTGTTTCTATCATATCTATCTATCTATCTATCTATCTATCTATCTATCTATCTATCTATCTATATCTCCTGAATTTGTACCAAGAGTTTAGGGCCCAATCTTCAATCTCTCTTCCAGAGGAAATCAGTAAGTTTCTCAGAATTTACAGCCAGAGTCTATATCCCACCCCCAGTTTCCCCCTCACTGGGATAGAAATGTCCTTCAAAACCCCGTCGCTAGTTTAAATTGCTATGCCAATATCTCCCAAGAAATCAAAGGTTATATTGTCTGTCCCATTTCCCACAATGTATCAAAAGAAGTTTCCTGTTAACTTCTTACTAGCCATTACATCTAAGTTATATTTCATAATAAACTGTAGCTTTTAAAGCAGTGTATGCTAATTATTTCCTAACAGCTTCATACAGTGGTTCCAATGGCCTGGCATTCTGGGAAGACAGATACTATCCATGCAGTTAGAAGAAGCCACGTTTCCAGAGGCATATCAAAGGCATGAACGGCTAGACAGAGCAAAGAGGAGTTTTAGGAAAGTAAACCCTTTCTGTATAAAATTCCTGCAGTAGCTGCACCTTTATAAATCCCTCCAAACCCACAGTGTGTACACACCAAAGTGATTACCCCACTGCCACTCTGGTTCCTCCTGGATTTGATTATGATTTATATCTTTTCAACTATTTCTTTCAACCTATTCATGTCATTAAATTTAAAGATTTATCTTCACAGCATAACCACAAAGGAGTTTTTAAAATCCATTCTGACAAACTCTGCCTCTTGTGAGTACTAAGCACACACCTACATTCCACGTGACCCCGGGAATGTCATCTGTATTCAGAATGTCACATTTTCCCCTCACTTTTCTATTACACCATTTTACTAAATTCTCATTTTTTTTTATTATATTTTGAGCTCTTTCCTAGGCGTTCTTTGTAGACTATAACTAACATCATGTTTTTTGCCTTTTCAACTTGATTTGGGTTTCTACAGTTAATTTTTTACCCCGGGTATTATAACTTTTAACTACATGGTAACTACTGAGTTTTAAAAATGATTTTTGTCTTTTACATTCCATTTTTCTGGGACTTCCTTCTCATTTTGCTCTCATTAGGTCCCTTTGGTGTTTGAAAATATCTAAAAGATATGACATAAAATTGTTTGTGTCATGAAACCAAGACTTTGGGATATTTTAGGGACACCTTCTATTGATTCATTTCCCTATGTCTGGGCCAAATCCCATCATTCATCTTTTTTTGAAAGCTGGACATCCTTCATGATGGCACGGACACCTCAGGACTCTGTCCCTTTGCCCTCACGGTCGATGTCACTGTCATTTTTCTTCTCACAGCTGTTTATTTTCACAAATCCTATAATGTGTGTTCTTGCCATGTGCGGCCCCCAAGACTGATCTTCTGTTAGCTTAGTGCTCAGTGCTTAAGGCTTGTGCATTTCCTTAAATTCCTGGAATATTCTTTTACCAAGGGTCTCTGTGTACCTGTTGGGCATACCTTAAATGCGCAGGCATGTGACTGAAATTGGGTCATCCTCCAACTTTACTCCATTCTGGGACAAAGCCCCAGAGTCAGCCAAAGGTAAGAGCTTAAAGCTCTTTTGGGCTGTGTCTGGGAACATATACAATTCTGAGTATACGCATGCACATGCGCGTGCACACACACACACACACACACACACACACACACACACACACCAGGCTTTGTATATCCAGGCATAGTCTCTGCTTATCGCTAACATAAGAACAGTTTGTATTTCAAGGCTGGGGGTCAGTGCGCCATGTAGGACAATAGCAACATCACAAAAACAATTGAAAATTGGAGCTGTGAACTCTGAGTGTGGACCAGAACCCACTCTGCAGTCAGAAGAGCTTCTAGGAAAACAAGATCAAACAAAAAGCATCTTCCAGCATCTTGATGGCTTGGAAGTCAGAAGCAAATTTAGCCAGTGGGAGTCTGTGCCAGTTGGTTTTGTTGATTTGGCAAAATCTAGAGTCATCTGTGAAAAAGAAACCCTAACTGAGAAAAAAAGCCTTTATCAGACAAGTCTCGGGGACATTTTCTAGACTGATGACTGATGCGAGAAGGCCCACCGACAGTGGGTGGTCCCACCACTATAGTTCTGGGTTGTATAAAAACTCAGACTGAGCAAGCCCTGGGGAGTAAGCCATTAACAGCATTGCCCCATGGCCTCTGCTTCGGGTCCTGCCTCTAAGTTCCTACTCTGACTTCCTTTCATAATAGACTGTAAGCCATCAGGCAAATAACTCTTCCAAAGTTCCTTTTGGGAGTGGTCTTTCTCCCAGAAGACAAACTAGGACAGTCAGTGTCAAAGCGCACCTGAGTTAATTTCCACGCAGTGAGGTCAGTCATTTACTTTGTCACAGGCAAGGAACTAAGCAACACCACCATTTGCATATGGAGCAGTGTTGCTTTGTGTCCATACGGTCTCCACAAAATTCTGAGTTATTATAATTAATAAATGAAGTCATCAAATCCACTACATAAATCAATATGTAAATCTTAAGTACATTTCTATAAAACACCAAAATACTGAATTTTCCTAAGAAAAATTCAGAAGCAATTCAAGACTCTATAAAGACATTAAGACATAATTATAAATTATTACTGAGAGTTATTGAAAAATAAACCTGATCTATTTATAGACATTTTAAATTCAATATTGTAAAAAAATTCTGTTCTTCAGCTAACATGTAGTTTGTGATCCTCAGTTAAATTTCAATAAAGTCTTTTTAAAAAAATAAAATTTGATGAGTTCATTCTAAAAATTGTATGGAAATTAATTCCCCAAAGAATGATGATGATACTAAATGAGAACAAAAATTAACACGAGAGTAGGGCATATGTAAGACAATAAATATTGAGAAGACAGAGTTTTGCCACAAGAATAAGGAGCCTAGAACCAGACACAAACACACAAGCGCAGTTGCCAAATCTGTGATAAAAATAAGAGTCTGCGATAGTCTGGAGAGAGGATCATTTCAGTGAACTGCTCTGGGTTAATTGGATATTTACAGATATTGTACTAGACCCTGGTCTCATACGTTAAGCCAACAAATGAATCTCAAATTACTCATAGATCTTAATGAGAAAGAAAACAATACAGGTTGTAAGAAAATATCCTTGCGATGTTAGAACAAACCAAGACTTCTTAAACAGGATGCCAAAAGCAGAACAGTCAGTTCAGCTGCCCTAGTAATGACTGTATATCCCATTGAGACCCTGTTCCCAAGTGTAAGGTACATGACCCCTAAGGGATGACATTTGAGACTTGGGGTTGTCCCCTAGCCTTCACTTGTATGCATACATGTGAGCCAACACACACACACACACACACACACACACACACACACACACACACACACACACACACACACACACACACACACACACACACACACACAAATAAAAAGAGCAATAATAAAGACCATTTTCTCCAGTTCTGCAGACTGAAGTCTGAGTCAGGACCTCCATGGCAGGACCCTGCTGTGCCTGCTCTTTCTGGCCTGGGGGCAGCTACTTCCTTGCTGAATTTTAGCACAGCAGGGAGATGAGGAGAGAACAATCTTATGCTGCTTTTTTTAAAGGCCCCCAGATTTAGTACAGAAAGTCCCATGACCCCATCCAACCTGAACCAAGCCCCACTCCTCAGCTCAGGGCTTTAGTTGGTCGATCTGGGGGATGGGTACCCAATCCACAGCAATGAACAAACTATAAAAGACAACTCTACTGAGCTTTGGCCATTGATCTACCAGTGAGTGAGTCAAGTAGCAGCCCACAGCTGGGAGAAGTTACCTGCAGGAGATGTATTTGACAAACTAATACCCAAGATGAAGAAATAATCTTCCAAGTCAAAAGAGTAAAGGCAGACAAAAAGTAAGAAAAAAAATGGGCCAAAGACTACCTCTAAATAGCTAATACATATCTGAAATAGTGAAATTGCTCCTAAATGGGGAAATATGTATCAAAATGAAATGTACTCACCTGATGAGATGCCTAAGAAGTTTTCAGAACACAGCAGGGCAGTTGAACATATGAACTAACAGCAACTGTAACAGCATGCACAAGACCTGTGCAAGATTGTCCTGGCTCGTTTTACGTCAAATTGACACAAGATAGAGTCATCAGAAAGGAGGGAGCCTCAATCGAGAAAATGCCTCTAAAAGATCAGGCTGTGGACAAGCCTGTAGGGCATTTTCTTACTGATTGATGGGAAAGGGTCCAGCCCATTATGGATGATGCCATCCCTGGGCTGATGGTCCTGGGTTCTGTAAGAGAGCAGGCTGAGCAAGCCATGCACAGCAAGCCAATAAGCAGCACTCCTCCATGGCCTTGGCAACAGCTCCTGCCTCTAGGTTCCTAGCCTGTCCTGACTTCCTTCAGTGATGGAGCATGATGTGGGCATATAAGAAAAACAAAACAAAACAAAAAACCCCTTCCCTCCCCAACTTGTTTTGGGCCATGGTGTTTCATCACAGCAATAGAAACCCTAAGACAAAGATCAAGGAGAGTCTGTTCTCTTTGAGGAAAGGGCACCAGAGAGGCTGTCCATGCTCCAGGCAGTGGTCCTATATCCATGCAAATAGTGCAGGGAAAACAGAAACATGTGAAGTTGGAACAGAACAATGGCCAAGGAATTAAGAGTGGAGGGAAATGGGGGTGGACTTGAACAAAACACATTGTGTGCATCTTGAATCTCTCAAACTGTTTAGAAAACTGATAACTAAAGTGAAGAGACGGCAGAGATCTGCTATAATTTGGACATTAAGCCTCCCTAGTGTCTGCATGTTTAAGGCATAGTCCCCAGCCTGTGACACTATTAGGAGATGGACTATTAAGAGGTGGTATCTAGTGGAAGACAGTAAGGTCCCTGGGAGGCTGTCCGTAAAGGACAAGGTAACTATCCCAACGCGTTCTTGCTTTGCTCTCTCTATTCCTCACTGCTGCAAGGCAAAGAGCCTTAACCCTGACGTGGGTTAGCCCTGTCCTCCAGGCATAGCCACTATCATTTAGCTGCTAAGATCTGCAGGGGATCCTTACAAGGCTGGGCCCTTACCACTCCCTTGCGGCTCTCAAGACAGGGGGTGGTGCACAAGCGTCTTGAGAGAGGCTCATGAGGCAGGGCATGAGGCCCTGCCCCTCTGTGATGATATGTAAGCAGCTCATTCTTGCTAGGGGAAGGGAGGCTTTTCTACAGTAGATAACAACCTGCGAGCTGCTCCTTCCCTGTATCTAGATAACCCTTTACCCACGTTCCTCTGAGTAATCCCAATTACACTCAATGGTTCACCGAGCTAGACCTGGTAGCATCTTAGTTACTTTTCTGTTGCTGTGGAAAGGCCCTGTCGAAACACTACTTGGGGAGCAAGAAGTTTATTGGGCTTACACCTCACATTGCAGTCCATCATCCACAGAAGTCAGGGCAGGGATTCAAGCAGGAACCTAGAATCAGGAACCTGGAGAGCAGAGCCCATAGAAGAACACTGCTCATTGGTTTGCTCTCCAGGGCTTGCCCAGCCTGCTTTCTAATACAACCCAGGACCACCTGACCAGTGTTGGCACCTCCCACAAGAAGCAGGGTTCTCCCACATCTATCACTAATCAAGTAAATGGTCCACAGAATTGACTACAGATATATGTCTGTGTTTGTTTTTAAGTTGACAAAAACCAACCAGCGCAACAATTGAGGGTTCTAGAGAGGTAAAAGAGTAACCGCGGCAGCAGGAAGGTGTGTTGGCAGGAACAGGAAGCTGAGAGATCACATGACAACCCACAACAACAAAACAGAGAAGGACCACCAGAAGTGGAGCAAAGCTACACACTCTCAAAGCCCATCCTTGATGTCATTGTTCCTCCAGTAAGGCCACAACTTCTCCGCCTCCCTGAACAGCACCACCACTGAGGGACGAAGTTTCAAATGTCTAAGCCTATGGAGGACACGTCTAACCAACAGAGCTGGGTTTCTTTAGTCAGTCATTTGTGCCATATATGGAGTAAATCTATGTCCGCTCATGTTTCTCCAGGAAAAAATCAATGGGACATCTCCACCATGACCTCCCTGCTTTCCCAGAAGCAGTGCCCTATCTTAGGCCCAAAAGCCAAGGGATAAGTAACCAAGGACTGAAAGTTTTGCAACGGTAAATCAAAATAGGCTGTTCCCCTTTACAAGCTGGGTAGAAGAGGCACATGGGCCTTTTAACTTCTGTCCAGGCTCTTGTCTGGCCCCTTCTGCTTTTAATGTCCACATCTTGTTGCCTAGTGTATCCTGTCAAACTCTATATCTGTTATTCCTTCTATCTTGTTGCTCTTTAAAAGCTGAGGTCCTGTTACAACTGTAACATCACAGAAAAGTCAGTTATGTGGCCCATTGGTCAGGTAGTAGATGCTGGGCCTTCACACCCAAACAGTTAGACCCTACAGAGAATCAGGGAGTATCTTTCCCAGGAGTATCTTATTCCAAGGAGGAAGGACGATACACTACTTTCAGTATGCTCACATTGTTTGTATGTGAAGAATGTACAGTTTGTAACACCCTCCAGGACACTGTGACAGGTGACATCTTTCATTCTATGCAAACTGTAGGATGGACTTATTCCCAAAGCTACACTGAACAGCTGAACTCTGCTGGAATGCCCTAGCTCCATACCCTTTTGTCTGCTTAGGCTTCAGTGCTCTCTGGGAGGCTCTATTTGATTTACACATGTTTACTTTCTGTTGGAATGGGAAGCTTCAGGAAGTCTGTGTTTCAGTCAATGCTATAACCCCAAAGTTAGGAACACCCTGCTTCAACCATGTACTTTGTGGATATTTGTAACAGGCCCAGTCACAGTGACGCATAGTCCTCCGGAGCAGGGTAGAATCAAGCCCTCTCATAGACTATAAACCATTATTTTAGTTCATGAGGTCTTCACATAGTAGTCTACAGCTTCTGGGATCACTGTGGTATACACAGGGTTTCTGACCAGATAGCATGACACACACCACTCTAAACCTAAGCTAACTACTGAAGTGTTAGCCATACTCCAAGATAATATTTTAAATAGCGAAAGAGCACATTATAAAGATTTCTTTTCTAAAAGTCTTCTACTGTGCTCACACACTCTATTAGGTACTATTACGTGCATTTAGAAAAACAAAGTTTCTTTTTCTAAAACCAGCAGAAGTCTGGACATCAAAGAGAGGGAGTAAGTCCCTTAAGGCCCGTGTAAAGTGGCACAATGGAGGAAGAGCCACAGGGCATATTGAAGGAGTGGACTGTGCTTCTAGGAGAGATGGTAAGAGAACGGGGTGGGATCATGAGCAGCTTTCTACAGAAACATGGTGGTCAGCAGGCCATGTTGCTCTGCAGAAGAAACCACCTGCTCCCGAACCCCAGAGCTTACTGACCCCTAGGCTCTCTGCTAAGCACCCAGGCCTTGGAGCATCCCCAGCAGAGGGCTATCCCGATCTTCCTTGGCTTCCCACTCCATCTTCCCCGCCCACATGAAGTGAGTTCCCCACCCACCCTTACACGACTCCCTCCATGCTTCCCCATGCACCCAGGTGCCATCCCCTGGAAATCTCCCGGACAAGGCGTATTCAGTACAAATCGTCCTCATCAGACCAGAAGCGACTTCCCCTCAAGTCATTACTGTGAGGACACAGAAGCAAAGGACTGTTGAAATTGGAAAATAATTTTTCACTGGAAATGAGCTGCTAAAGTTAGGAAGGATTATTCAGGGCCAGAGGAAACTGCTTAGCACTCCTAAAATTATACCAAGAGGCAGCTGCTTTCCATGCACTGGAGCAGATTGGTGTCATGTGTCTGTGTGACACTCAGGTGCAGGAAAGCCTGGCCCGCCCAGTCCAGGTACACAGGGGTGACTGCTCCTGGAGTCTGGCGAAGGTCACCGGTGCCCTTGACCCAACAGCCTCAGGATGGGCCAGGTTTATCTTAGGACAGAAGTTTCCTTGTGGGGAATGGCAGCGAGTGAAGAAAAACTCATGGCTCCCTCCTCTCTAATTGATAACACATGGCCTCAATTATAGACACTCCTGAGTGCTTTTTTAAAATTCACATAGCTTTCTGTAGGAAAACGAATGGTCCATTGAGTCAGGAGATCTGTGCATGGCTGTAGTTGGTGCCAGATGTCATGGAAGAAAGCAAAACACCCCCATGATACCCCTAACCATAAACCCTAGCACGGGGAGAAATCCTTCCTGACCCCGGGTGGAGACCAATCACAAGCCCACGAGCAAAAGGACCGTTACTGTTGGCAAAATTTTATGTGAATTGGTGAAGTTCCAAACACTACGGTTTCTTACAAATTAAGCTAAATGCCTTATGAACAGTTGGTGACTATTAACAGTTACTACACTTTTCGACAGTCTTTAACAATTTCCCCAACTCTTCCTATGTTAATGATGTGTTAATCACCGCCTAAACAAGGCAGATAATGAGACGTCTCTGTGTGTCACTGTAGACGGAGAAATGGGAATATTCAAAATACGGTGACAAAATAACAAGTTGAAAGAGATGTTTCCTTAGACACTGCAATAATGAGAGTCTCAAGATGCTCAGGGGAAAGTTGCAATGCGTGCACAATATGGAAGGCATATATGTGAAAATAAACCCACGTTCCACACACGGGCCCATACCAAGCTAGAAACGGGGATGAGGGTGGTCAGCAAAATGAAATGCAGTCCTTTTGTAAGATTAATGCCTCCTCATCCATGTAAATTAATATTAATAAATAGATGAGAAAATGGCTACTAAAATGTGGAAGAGGACCCAGTCTATAGAACCAGGCTGTCCACCTTTTAAGCCTCTACTCACAGCCATCTACACAAGACCCTTGGAGATTGTCACCACGCTAACAAAGATTCTCTTGGAATGGAAAGATTACCTATCATGATTTCCTTGCTTACGAATGTAATAATTTGTAGTCTGGAAAACTCGAATTATTTTCCAAAAATAAAATACCAATACGACATGGTCTAAAACAAAAAGCTGCTTTCCTAGACAGGCTCTTTTTTTTTTTTTTTTTTTTTTTTTTTCACAGCTCCCTATAGTTAGCTGAGACAGGTTAGAATTTTCCAAGAGATCTTTAACACACTCAGAGAGAGAATAAAGAAGAAATGGTAAAGAAAAGACAGGAAGCATGAAAACAGCCAGGCTTTGAAAGTACAGGTTCCAGGTCCAGTAATAAGCACCTTCCGGCCGTCACTCTGCCTGCCCCTGTGACCCTGAGGCTGACATAACTTCTCCTGCAGCAGGCTGGGATCTGAGCACTGTTAGCTGCAAGCAAAGATTCTCTCTTATTTCCGACACACAGGAGGAGTTGTCTTCGGGTCACTCTGGTTTGCCTCCTTATCCAATAGACAAGCACCAAGTTCAGGCAAAGGGCCATTTGTTCTCCCAGGTTTTGTTTTGTGAGATATTAATTGTTTGCAGTCAACTGAGAAGCCATTCGGAAATGGAAAAGTAAATGAATTCTCCGTTCAAGCAAACGCACTGGGTTTTGTGGCTGATTTTGTTTTGTTTTTCCTGATCTCGACTATTTCAGTATTTCCAGTAATACAGGTTACAGAACGATCCAGCCAATTTCAATGTCACCTTCTGGTCCGAGAGTCAGATTTTCCAATCTCAAAGTATTTCTGAGACACGATGAACACATAAGGAAATTCTGGAGGGCATTTTTTAAAGTGCTCTCTCCTTTCCCACCCTCTCTCTGGTACGTGTGTGCCTGTGTGTATGTGTGTGTGTGCGTGTGCGTGTGCGTGTGCGTGTTATTGAGAGTTCAACTCAGGGCCTCACATGCCAGGCAAGCACTTGCTCTACCACTCAGCCCATCCCAGAATCCACTTCAGTGCAATGCCAGTCCTCTGGAGCTTTCTGGGGGTTTGGTTTGTTTGTTTGCCATTTTGCTTGCACACCAGCACTGCTTGTTTCTATTTTGAGTCTTTCTGCTGAAACGTTTGCTTCACCTCACGTTCCTATTGCACATGTGAAATGTGCCCCTTAGACCCTTCGCCACACAACATTCACATTGGGGTTTGGCGTCTTGAGTTTCTAGTCTCGCATCTCCCATTGACTGTGGACTTCTGCCTCACCACCTGCTCATTCTTATTCCCTGCTTTGCCTGAAAGATGAAAATAACAGTCCTGTCTTTGCGGACTTTGGGGGCCTTATCCCCAGTTAATAATGCCTGCTAATTGCTTCCCACTGTGACCAACTGTGGATGAATGGGACGCACCATGGTATTTGCAGCAGGCAAAGTTCATGGGACTTCTGTTGGTGAAACTTTTCAAAGACTGTGGCTGCCTTGATGAGTGGGAACTCCCAATGGGATTGAAGACAGCTGCTGTTGAGCAAGGAGGCTGGGGGAAGAGATGGCCCTGGGTCCTTATGTTCTCACCCCGCATACTGAGAGTGCATGTGTGCGGTGTGCACTGCTGACCATGCTTCCTAGAGCAGGAGCTGAATTAGACCCGTGGGTACACACAGTGGTGCTAGGAACAGGCAACTGATTCTGAGAAAACAGACTAGCAACTCAGTTCCCCAAGAGAAGCCCTCAAAAGTCCAAGGAGCCCTCCATCTCCTCCTTCATCGCTGCCCGACCCGAGTAGGATGAGGATGAAGGGCAGGCTGCTGTTCTTCCTGCCATGCTAATCTTCTCTTTCCAGAAGCAGTTTGAAGAGCTTCCTGGATCCTCTCTGCGTGCCCTCCCAAACCCTCAGAGGCTAAAGAAAGTAGGGATGTGAAGACAAGCTTGAATTGTTAGCAGGGGCAGGCTTTCCTTTTTCCCTGAGATGGTGCTGGAGTTCTCTGTGTTAAAAAATGGGAGCAAGCATCTGCCTGTTAACCTTGCAACACACACACACACACACACACACACACACACACACACACACACACACACACGACATGTCTCATGTATCCAGGCACACAGATCTGAGTGTTTGCTGCAGAGGACGCATCTGTCCTGGAAGCCAGCCCACTGCACACACGGGCTAAGAGGAGGATTCATTACTGACATTCATTGCTTTGCTGCATGGTAAAGTGGAGCTTTTTCTGCAGTGGCTGCTCCCATTTTCCTCCTCTCCAGATGTTTCCTCAGCACCACGTGAGTGAGCTGATGGTAGGGTTAGCTGAGCTGGAAGGGGAGAGGCAGTATGTCATCCCCATATTCTGTGAATTTCTATTTTAGATCATGAGGAGGAGGCCTGGTGGGTGGGAGAGACAGGGTGCTCTTCATGAAAACGGGGAGGCAGAAAGACACAGCTGACTGCACAAGCCCCCTTGAGCATTGTCCTGAGCATGAAAACGCAATCATTCTTTTGGTTGGGAAGAGTAAAGCAGAGAGGCTGGACTCACACAACTGAAGTCATGTCAGTGCATTCTTAGAGTGAGTGATGTGTGTTTCTTTGTATGTTTTCTGAATTAGGAGCTGAAACAGGTTGAATGTTCTCTGCAAACCCCGGTACTGATGATGAATGAGACCTGATCTGGAAGTAAGAGCAGATGCCACAGATTTGAGCTGAGGTCAAATGTGTGAGCTCCATTCATCCCCTCATCACTGCGGTAAGATACCCGAGAAAAGCCACTAAAAGGGGGAGGGTTTATTTCAGACCCACACAACATGGGGAGGACGAGTGACAGAAGAAGTTTGCTACAACAGCCCTTCAAGAATCATGTAGGTGCCAGGGAGATGAAAACAGGATATGCTACCATTTCCCTGAAGGGAAAAGGGCCCCCAGCTCATGACGCTAGCGCAAGGCTTGACAGGCGTCGAAAAAGAGAGAATGGGGCTGAAGAGACAGCTCAGGAATGAGAGCACTTGCTGTGTTGGCAGAGCATGGCAGCTCACAGTAATCTCTAACTGCAGTTCTGGGGAACCTGACACCCTCTTCTGGTCTTCACAGGTACTGCATGCACAGGGTGCATATACATACACACAGGGAAACACTCAAACACATAAAATAAAAATAAATAATATTTAAGTATGGAAAGGAAAGAAAGACCAGAACTGCAACACTGAGGTTGCTGGTGATGTTTCTAATCTACTCTTACAAGTTTGTCAGAATCAGAGCTTTTTGCTGGGTTTGTTTCTGTTTGTTTGTTTACCAATCTTGAAGATTGAACCTGAGGCCTTGTACATGCAAGGCAAGGAGACTAGTCTTCTGCCACTGAGCTATGTCTCATCCCAGGATCACAGACGTTTTGAAGTGGGAATGATCAATAGACTATCTACAGGGTTAGAGCATGGAGTTGGGCTGCTGACAGGTTGCTTGCTCTCCACAAGTCCGCCTCCCACACCCCTGACTCCCCGTGAGAACCGTGTCCCTGTGGCCTGTGCTATGCACTCAGGTGATCACCTTTGCAGCACAGCCACTTTGACACGGGTCATTTAACAAGGCAAGGCACATTCTGGCCTGTGCCTGGGAAAACTATCAATTTCCTGGGTGTGGGTGGGAATCACAGATGTGTCTGCTGTACCCTGCACAATCAGCATCCTTGGTCACTGAGACCTTTGTTATATTAGCAGCAGAACATGACCCTGATGGATTTAAGCATACATACATACATATATATTTAAGCATACATACACATATGTGTATATTCATACATACATACATATATATACATATAAACACATATGTACATATGATTTCTTTGAAGGTCATTTATTGGCAAGTTTTCAAATCCTAAGAAAGTTGGGGTCAAGAGACAGCTAGTAGGGATAATACCGTCCCTAATCACACATTGAGTAAAACAGGGCCTTGTGCTGAAGGCTGGAGAAATGCTTCGGACTACTGTGACTGTTTTTATCCTAGACATCCTGTCCTCCACCTCTGTTATCCTGCTACTATCATCCTGGAGACCAGACACCGCATTCACTGCCTTTTCTGTAGCCAGGATGTGTCTGGCCAGATGTGCAGCCTTCACGCAGAAGCACAGTCCGTCTATCTAGAGCTGAGCCTGGCCAGCAGAGCCTGTGTCCCCCTCAAACCAGAAAAGGGACAGGACACAGTCCAGCATGTCCAGGGGGAAGAGAGGGAGGCAGGCTGTGATATTCCCTGCTGTACTTCTCATGATGGAATCAGAATTTAGCCGCCCATGATCTCACTCTCTGAGTCAAGACCAGATGCCCATGTCACAATGTCACATAAAACCCAAAATTAATCCATCCCCAAATTAACCTTGAAGCCCCCAGGGACCTGTGCAGTCAGCCCAGACTGTGACAGAAATCTTTGGAGGTGGAGAATGACCCACTCAAGGTTAGGAAGCTCGTTAACGCTCACCCAAAGTCAGCCCAGAGTTCCTCCCTGTTTCCCGGCAACGTCAAGTCGCCCTGCCTGTGCTGAGGAGCCAGAGTGGGGCTACACTCAGGAGGACATCCACACACCAAGTCACCTACTGACATACTCATTCATGCACGTGCGCGCGCACGCACACGCGCACACACGCATACACACACACACACACACACACACACACTCAGGAAAGTGTGAAACCATAGGAATAATTAAGATGAATGATATCCATGGAGAGCCAGATAGCTGTCAGAAAAAAATCATAAGCAGCTAATGTGACAAACGAATGAAATAGCTCCCTAAGGTCCCAGCCCAGAGGGAGTTATTCTGCTTTGGAATTTGGTATCAGCTTGTCTCCCTAAACACTAAAGCAGATACATAAGAGGCATCTAGGACATGGTCATGTTTCCTGATTATGGCTCTTGGCTCTTCCAAACCCTTGGTTAGAAATCGCCTGAAGGCCTGGCCTCAGAGAGTTGGGAGCAGGGAACACTGGTGGAAAAACAATCTGAGCTCTGAGGACCACAGCCCAAGGAGGTCCCTTAGTGTCCCCCAGAGACCTGGGGTCCAGGAGTGACATTCATGAAGGGCGAGGTGATGCGGTGCCTGCTAAGAGTGATGGCGGCCGAAGGTGCCAGAAGCCTTCTGCCCTCTTTGTGACCAGAACTCCCAGGAGGAAGCAAGGAAGGAAAAATATTAAGGAAAAGGGAACTACACTGACTTTTACAAATGTAAATACCTGTTTGTTTTCTAAATAGAGAGAAAGAAAGGGTAAGGAATTGAGTGGATAGGGACATGGGGAAGATCTGGGAAGAGTTGGGAAAGGGTAAAACATGATCAGAATAGATCATGTGGCAAGACTTTCAATAAAAAGAAATCATATAGATGAATGCAACCTGCATGGCTTTCTTTTAATTAGGCATTTATCTATTTAAACACAAGTTTCTTCTCTTCAACACAATTTGAGTTGACAGAGACATTGTGCCTAAGGATGGACAGGACTCAGGAGCAATGATATCACATGTTAACAACCTGAAGGTGTCAATCATGGTAAAATGACCCCAACTCATTCCAGACACAGTTACTAAAACAGAGACGTCTTTTTAAAGACTAGACATACCAGGGTTGCTGTGTCCTTTCAACGTGGTGGTCCATGGAAACTTGTAGAACCTCTGTGCCTGCAGAAAGACACAAGATAAATTCTGAAGCCGGGCATGCCCTTAGGCAGGGCTGAGCATCAAAGTCATTTTTAAGTGACACTCATGCTTTGACTGTGTACATAAGTGGTGTTCCCCCACTGAAAACATTCATCAAGTTACCCAGGCAAGGCTGAATCCACTCGATACTCCCATTCCTGTTGGTCATAATAAGCACTGCAAAACCCCGAGGACACCAGAATCCCGAGGACAGGACACCAAGCCCCGAGGACAACAATCGCCCTAGTGAAGGGCAGAGATAACTAACAACATAATCTTAGTTGTCACTGTCTCTTCAGTTTGTTTTAAAATAAGCCTAATGCTTGTGACATTTAAAAATGTTTAGTGTCCCCTGGGAAGTTTTCCGGTTTAAAATACTTAAAGACTATGTCCTGTTAGAGTCACATATTAGTAATCTATACTGCAATGTTTACCTTTAAAAGAAACGTTACCCTGTGTCTTACTTAGGGTTCAGTGCTGTGATCAAACACCATGACCAAAAGCAACTTGGGGAGGAAGGAGTTTGGTTTACACTTCCACATCATAGTCCATCACTGAAGGAAGTCAGCACAGGAACTCAAACATGTCTAGAACCTGGAGGAAGGAGCTGATGCAGAGGCCATGGACAGGTGCTGCTTACTGACTAGCTACTTGTGACTTGCTTATCCTGTTTCCTTATAGAATCCAGGACCACCTGCCCAGGGATGGCACCACCCACTATAGGCTGGGCCCTCCCCCATCAATCACTAAGAAAATGCCCTACAGGCTTGCCTACAGCCTGATCTTATGGAGGCATTTTCTTAGTTGAGGTTCCCTTTTCTCTGACGACCCTACCTTGTGTCTACTTAACATAAAACTGGTCAGCACAACCCCTTGCCAACTTGGCACACAAATAAATCACTGTTCAGCCACAACTTTTCCTTTCCTTCTCATCCCCAAATCATACATTAATACAAACACAGTATAAAATATTTTAGAAACTTATAATGTCCTACAGTCATACAAATTCAAACTCTTTAACAGCTCAGTCTCTTTTACAATCAGAAGTCTCTCAACTGTGGGTTCCTATAAAATCAAAAATAAATTAAATACTTTATTTCAAGAGGGAAGAACCAGGGCACAGTCATAATCAGATCAAAGCAAAAACCAAACTCCAACAGTGTAAATCACTCAATGTCCAGTATCCAGGATTCACTCACCACCTTTCAGGTTCTTCAAAGGGCCTGGGTCACTTCTCAGGCTCCTCCCTCTGCAGCACACACAGCTTGTCTTCTAGGTTCGGGCAGGCTCCACTTTATGGCTACTGCTGTTCTTGTCAATCATCCCACGGTACTGGCATCTCCAAAATATGCTGGAGTCGTCTACGGCAACTGAACTGCACTTTCACCAATGGCCTCTCCTGGCCTCTCACAGTGCTGAGCTTCATCTGCTCTCCATGACCCCTTCATGGCTTCAGAACCAGCACCACCTGGGAGACTCTTACATGGGACCAAGTGCAGCTGCCAGCAGCACAAGGTACAATCGTGGCCACCTGTAGAACAGAGTCTGTGTGCTGATCCCAAGGAAACGCTTTGCGGGAGATTGCACATCTACGAAGCTGGTCTCTTCTTAATCACCACTAATTTCTCAGCTCCAACTATCCAGCAGTGATAGTCCTGGTAAAACAATGTTTCACTTGAGGGGTGCTGGTCTCTTGTTGATTGAAGTCGACGCTTCAGTCCCAGCTGACCAGAAACACAGAGTCTTAATTCTGAATAGCAAAGGACCCCGATAAAGTCTTCAAACATCTCTCTGAGCTTTACAAGCCAGGCCCCCATCATCGGCACTGCTCTTGGCATTGCCTTCCAAGCTCCCTCAGCACAGCTCACCAAGCTCTGAGCACCCAGTGGCTTTTCTAACACGAAGTTCCAAAGTCCTTCCACAATCCTCCCCAAAACAACATGGTTGGGTCATAGCAAAGCTCCACAATTCTGGTACCAATTTCTGTCTTAGGGCTATCGTTGATCTGATAAAACACCATGACCAAATGCAACTTTGGGAAGAAAGGGTTTATTTGGCTTACATTTCCACATAGTCCATCACTGAAGGAAGTCAGGACAGGAACTCAAACAGGGCAGGAATCTGAAGGTAGGAGCTGATGCAGAGGCCATGGAGGGGTGCTGTTTACTGGCTTGCTTCCTCTGACTTGCTCAGCCTGTTTTGTTATAGAACCTAGGACCAATATCACAAGGATGACCCCACCCACAATGGGCTGGGCCTTTCCCTGTTGATCACTAATTAAGAAAATGCCCTACAGGCTTGCCCACAGCCTGATCTTATGGAGGCATTTTCTCAATCAAGCCTCTCTGCTCTCTGGTGGCTCTAGTTGGTGGCAAGTTGACATAAATGTGGCCAGGACACCACCCTGTGTTCTAATTTGCTTTCTGTTGCTGCCATAAACACCATAACCAAAACCTTAAGGGGGAAAGAGTTTATTTGGCTTATACTCCTGGGTCACAGTCCATCATTCAGGGGAATTAGGGCAGGAACTCAAGCAGAAACCATGAAGAAATGTTGCTGAATGGTGTGTTCCCCACCTTTTGTACGGTCGGCTTTCTTATACATCCCAGATCTCCTTGCCTAGGAATGACATCACCCATCGTGGGTTGGCCCACCTATGTCAACCAAGAAATTACCCCACTGGCATGCCCATAGGCTAATCTGATGCAGGCAATCCTCCAGCTGAGACTCTCTCTCAGGTAACTGCGGGATATATCAAACTGATGGCTGAACCTGACTTAGAGATTATGTTTGGGAAAATCTCTTAAAAACACAAGTTAGAAGTCATCAGTGGTATAAGTAATATGTAATTGTGTGCAGGAAATGAAACTTTGTAATGTTTCAAAATATTTTCACAACTTCTTATGCTAAAAACTAGTAATCATTATTTCTCTCCAGGTGCAGCATTAAAGGATTCAACATAGAATACCCACCTGCTCTGAAGAACAAGCTGAATTCAAAATAAAGTCAAAATCATCAAGATATTTAATTACTGCTCTTCTTCCAATATGATTATGGATCCCCAGAGGCTGGCAATGTTTCCAGCCTTCCTTTACCTCCTCATGGGCCCAGAGACAGTACCCTGTGAGGAGTCCTTGCCTGGGAGAACTCTGACCCAAGGCCTCATAGGACACAGTGGGAATTGGCAAAATTGCAGGGGAGATTCCATGCTGCTGGCCTCACTATCTAAGTATGCTCTCCTAATAAGCAGCCCCCTGCCTCAGCTCTCTTCACTTCTACTGTAGGGTGCCAGATGAAGGGAGTGTCCATTTTAGATCTGCTTGAGCCTGTTGTCATTCTTAGATGCGGGGCTGCCTATAACACGCATGGTTTAAACACCACCACTTGGTTGTAAATGCCTCTGCCCTTCCGGAGAGTCAGGCCATGCACCCTGGGAAGAATAGCCTCTGCTATAAACAGCTCCCAACACCTAGAGAAGTAACATGTCCTTGTCATAAGAGATTCCCATCTGTCCCCCGGTCCGGCCTGCCCATGAGCTCATTTGTGAGCAACGCCACATACAACACCTCCCGGTTGACTGGAATTTATCCAGAAAACTGGTCACTGCTTTTGTTATTGTCCTGACTGGTCTTGTCCAGCCTTGCTCCTGGGGCATGCTCTGTGGAGCATCTACCAATGAGCTCTCCCTGGCCCGCACATGTCCTCACCAGCTCTTCCTGTGGGCCAATCCAGGGGATCAAGAAGATTGAGAGTAGCTTGAAAAAAATCTTAATTCTGCTATTATAAACACTTTGGTGTGCTTTGTATGTAAGTGCGTAATGCCATACTATAAAGTGTGTCAAATGGGCCCTCCCTGAGGGTCTACTAGCAAGTAGGAGGGTCTCATTTTCTTCAATGGTGTGGCCATTGGTCAGTACCCATGTTCCAGGAAATAACCCCCACCCAAGCTCCTGTAAGCAGCTCTAATTTAACTTTAATCAGACACATACACAGAACACATAAAAGTCACACACAGTCTTGTGAATGAGGGGCATTTCAGCAGTGAGGGATGAGAGAGAGGGGTGGGGGGTAAAAGTGATTAAAATTCATTACATGCATGTATGAAACCGTCCAGGGATGAAAATGAGGTCAAAAGCAGTAGCACTGGTGAGCTTTATGTCTAACTTTAGGAGCCCCCTCCCTCCCCCCGTCTTTTTATAGACTAGCTCACTCTTGGACAACTCCACCCTCACACCCCTGAATCTTGCTGCCTCGCCCAAATGTCAGAGGGCAATAAAAGAAAACTCAGACGGGGCCCAGAGAGATGGCTCGGTAGCTGATGTCTTACTGTCCTTACAGAGGATTAGGGTTCAATTCCCAGCAACCACGCGGTGGTTCACAACCATCTCTAAATGCAGTTCCAGGGCATCGGACACCCTCTTCTGCTCTTCTGAGGGTGCCGGGCATTTGTGTGATGCATAAAAACTCAGAAAAAATAAAGAACATTCAAACACAGAAAATAAAAATAAATATAATATTTTTAAGGATACACATAAAAAACTCACAGGAAGTTTATAAAACCTAGTATGATATCTTAATAATGGCATCATTCTAAAATGTGAAGAAAACATAAAACATGTAAAATTCCACGTGAGAAACGAGATTGGAGCCAGTGTAGGATTTAACACTGCTGGTAACCTCCTCCCCCTGCGCCAGCTGCACAATGAGCTCAGAACATAAATCTGGCCAAACCGATCTGAAAATACCATGCTCTCTGGTGAGGACATTTCTTATAAACAACCTTCAGGATTAGAATAGTAAACGAGTATGAGTAACCCACAGCTGAGGAGATGAGCGCCGGTCTCTTCAGCCAGAGGATCCGCTATGATGCCATCTACCCAGGAATGACCCACTCTGATGGACAGCTTGCCACGACGACGTGTGGACCAAGTTCATCAAAACAGCCACATTTGTGGTGGAGAGAATCCACCAGGGACAAGGTCTTGCCGTCCTCACTACTCTGGTGTGTGTTTCTTTCTCACGCCCCTGTAGACAATAACCCAACACAAAGAAGGTCCAGGGACAAGAGCAGAAAATGGGCTAAGAACGGTGTAAGTCTCCGAAGGCGGGAAAAATGACTCCATCATCCACGATGTCTATGACACAGCCCCAAGATAAATCACCAGACAGTGAAGTCTTACGGTCTCTTGTTCAGTAGCCGAGGGCTGCAAATGTGCAGTGCCTCTGATGGATATATTCACGGGGACGTTTTGGGATAAAGAGAATGGGGTAAGTGAGCACGTCCCTGGCAGAAATACGATCGAGGGTGTACATGCCGGTATCCTTTTGTCTCTGAATATAGCTCATGCCCAGGTCCCTGGAGGGCACACACAGCCCTGTGGGTTTTGCTTCTGGGCTCTTGGCGCTCTTGAGGAGTTACTTTAGTAAGACAAATGGCTAATTCTTCCCAGCCAAATGCTGTACATTTCATGATTAAAGACAAGCTCCCCGACACCGGGCTTCATCTATTTCCCCTGTCGTGAAATATGTGTGGATTTATATTTTTCCTTTCCTTCATAAATACGAGCAGTTTGTAAAGTGCTGCGGGAGTCATCTGCGTTAACTCTCCCCCATGATGATGGAAGGAATCTCCCTGTTGTTGTTTCTTTGTTTAAAGAAAAGAAATAAGGGCCCAGCCACTGTCTAATGATTTCATGACAAAGTCTATTCAATGGTGTTGTTTACAATGTGAAAGAAGCAGAATTTAGCACATCCACTCAGTCCACCCGGAGTAAGACGCACGGTTGCCGAGAGGTAAGGACACGCTAACCACATGCATTATTGAGCGTCCCTCGCTGTTCGTCTGAACACAGGTGGCTTGCCGCCAGCGTCCAAGCTGTAGCTCTTCCGAGTCATGTAAATCCACCGTGCCCTGTAGAGGTTGCTGGATGCTTCATCTTTCTCGCCTGTTTTACCACTGTCCACCCTTAGTGTGTAAGACCCAGGAACTGGAAATACAGGTGGAAGGGGCAGAGGACACTGGTGCCAGGGATGGCGGTGACGGCAGCCACCACAGTGGGCACACCCTTGAGCGATCTCCTCTAGCACAGAATGCACACAGAAGGTCTTTCCTGGCACTTAGAATTTGGCAGCAATTATGAGGCCTTAAGGGACGGCACTTTTGAGAGTCGGTTACCAGGACGCTGTGGTTTCTTTCTTGCTCACCCCGCCTTACTCTCTCTCTCCTGCTTCTGATAGGACGCCCGCCATGCTGTGAGTTGACGGAGACAGGCCCACCAGGGAGAACCAATGCCTTAGCAGAGAACTATCAGGACCTCCAGGGACTGAGAGCTCAACGACTGCTTGGAAGCATGACTCAAGACACCCTAGGTGAGAAGAGGTGCCTGCAACCTGGGCCTGCTTCCTCATCAGACGACCCTGGTGGAGACTCCTAGCCACAGGTTCTCACAGATGCTCAGGCCAGATCCCTCCCTGGCCATAGTCACTGTGGAGCAGCTGGATACAGTGCAAGAGGTACCTACCACATACCTCCACCTGGTGGCAGAGCGAGGCCAGGGGCAAGTCGAAACCTGCACGAGATGGTGTCTCGTGACGGCCAGCCACCTGCTCGCCAGGAAGAGCTTTTTCGCCAGGCCATGGAGCCACTAGAACCTTCCGAGGAGACCTTCCAGCCTCCGGACTGGGAGAAATAGATTCCCACAGAAGCCACCCAGCCTGGGATATTTTGCTCTGGCAGCAAAGTAAGGACTCCTCCTCCTTCTCCACTTCTGAGACGCCTCGTTCCAGCCACCTACACGGGACACAGTTATGAGGCACAGGAGAGATGCTTGAGTACTGAGGCAGGGGACAGCTCTCAGGCAGTGCTGACCTGTAAGGGCAACACTCACAAGCATGGAGACTTCGACTCGGACACGTGCTCGCACACGCACACACACATACACATGGTTATATTTGGTTTGTGATCTAAGAAGTAAAGCCTGCCTGAAGATCGGAGTGCAGAGATAAGCCACCAGTTAGCCAGAGAGGCCAGGCAGTGGTGGCTCACAGCTTTAATCCCAGCACTCGGGAGGCAGAGGCAGATGGGTCTCTGTGAGTTCAAGGCCACCCTGGGCTACACAAGATTGGTCTAGTCTAAAGACAAACAGAGCCAGGCAGTGGTGGTACACACCTCTGATCCCAGCACTAGGGAGGTGGAAACAGGAAGTGATAAGGCAGGAGGAGACAGGAGCTCAGCTCCATTTCAGCCTGAGGATTCACTAAGGGTAAGAAGTCTTTCTAGTGGCTGGCTGCTCTGATTCTCTGATCTTTCAGCTTTCACCCTGATATCTGACTCTGAGTGTTTTTATTATTAAAACCAATTAGAATTGGCACTACACCTCTGGGCCAGAAGTACTTGGCTCTTGTTAAAAGCATCAGTTAGATATTTGACTGAGGAATTTTCCAGGCAAAGTATGGAAGGAACATCATGAGTTTAATTATTCCTTACCCCGGATGTAAGAGGAGAGAGATGAACTGAAGGAATTATTAATAAAAACATAACCAGAACTTGAAGATTAGGATAATTATCAGCTTATTCATATATATATATGTATATATATATATATGTGTGTGTATATATATACACACACTTGTGTGCATGTACTACGTATGTGTGTATGTATATAAGCTTCAATATAAAGTTTAAACATATATATGAATAGGCTCAGAGTTTTTTTTTAATTCCTGTCATAAACAGAAGCAAGAAACATATAGATCATGTGAGAGAAATATCCTTGGATATCATTAACAATTTGCCAGTGAATGGCTCCTTACAACAGTGACCGATTGGTCGGTCGTGTGAGAAGCTGGCGTGGCTACTAGGATTTCTTCTCTGAGTATCTGTTGTTCTAACAAGTTACTCAATTATCTACATACATTCGATTTATTTCTGTCCCCATAATGAGTTTGAAGATTAAAAGGAAACATGACATATTGACAAGCACTGATTGTGTTTCCTCAGCTTTATATAGATTTCTGCATCCAGCCCAGAGAAGAAAATGTCCTTCAATGATAGGACAGAGACTGTAGAAGCAGGCTGGGTGCCTTTTAAAGAGTGTTTCTCTGAGATGTTTGTTGCTCCTATTTATGGACAGAAAAAGAAAAAAAATAAATATATGCAACTTGAAGCTTCCCTTATTCTCTGTCTTCACATAGATTTTTCCTGGAGAATAACAAACCAAAGAGGCTCCCTCCACCATAGGTGGCCAGCAGCTCCAAGGTAGCAGTTAACAGATTCAGCCCTCCATCGGGAAACAGCAGGGGGCCACCAGAGTCCCTTAGAAGGACTAGGTAATCCTGGTGTTTTTCTTCTTCTAGACTCAGTGGACAACTATAACACTTAATCTGATCAGGACATCTTTAAAGAGTCAAATGATGGGGTCATAAAGCACAGGACACTTTCTCACCACGCTGCACTGAAGTGGTATTTTTCTCTTTCTCTTTCTCCTCCCACCCCTCTTTCTCCTGTGCCCTTCTTCCTCAATTCTTCACCTGTCCATCCTGGCTTCTTTCATGACAGTACAAAGACAGAAGCTTCCAACTCTTTAGTGAATGCTCACAATGTCAATTCTGTCATGACCCCTTTGTTAAAGAAATCACAAGCCCTCATCTAATGGACCCGGATGTAGACTCTTCCCCTTAAAAGGCAAATATGAAGGCCATGTTTGTCTGCAATCATGCATATTTAATACACAGTGCATGGTGTATTTAATCCACTACATAGTTATATATTTTATATACATATACACATATTATATATATGAATATATATATATATATATATATATATATATATATATATACACACATATACTGATTAAGAGATGACTGGAAAATATGTCATTAAAGCCTGATATATGAGGATGGAATTAAAGGCTTTATCACATTGAAATAATTTAAAAATGTAAAGAAAAGCTGTAAGCATGGCATTCAGAACCTGCTCTTGGGTCTGGAGAGATGGCTTGTGATTAAGAGCACTTGCTGCTTTTCCAGCAGGTGTGAGCAGGTTCCCAGCACCCAGGTCAAGTGCCTCACAGGCACCTGTAAGTCCTGCTCCAGGGGAGCTGATGTCCTCTTCTGGCCCCTGAAGATGCCTATCTTCCTGTGCACATACCCACACATAGACACACATACACATAATTAACAATAGAAATAAAAGGACTTTCTTGTGCCGTCAATTTACTTACCTTGATTATAAACATTTTGCCACATTTGTCTCATCCTTAGAACGGAGATGAAAACACTTTATCTGAATTCAGAAAATAGTTCTTGTTGACTCTGGGGTGTATGAAGGGTGAGACTAGCAATTGGTAGAGGACAGGGTCTTGGAGGGGCGCTCAGGAGATGGTGGCCATAATGACCAACTCAGTGATATGCCCAGACACTAGATTCTACAGTTTCCATGAGTACAATCACATGTCATAAACCTGTCTGAGAACAATTGTCCGTAAGCGCTGGGTGAACAGCTTTCATTATTGATGAAATGGCAGGGAAGGTTGTGGGCCTCCCTCTGTACCAGGGATCTGTTGACAAGGCCGCTGTAACAGAACCCACAGTCAAAACCAAAGGAGGGCATCTGAGCTCTGCTGTGTGAACGGGGTGCTTGCCTACGACACAGCCCCTCTGAGTACGTCTTTGAGCCAAGACATCAGTTGAATTCAAACACTTCAAAGGGACAAGCAATTTGGGAATTAAAAGAAACGTGGACGCTTGCCATCACCCCACCGTGTGCAGACAGCAGGCACTGGATAGGAAGGAGCCATGCTGGGCTGCAGCCTGCTGAGCTCTGCAAACATAGGTATGCACACATAGCAATATAAGGAACAACCAAGTCAGGAGTGATGGGCTGGGTGAGTCTAACTTGTGTGATGGGTAATACACACGGCACTGTGAGATCTGTACGTGTGTACCCTGAGCCTTAGCAGGGAGGAAAGCCAGGCTGGACAAACCTCCCCAAGCAGCACTCTGTATAGCATGCATGCTCATCCAGTCCCCATTTCTCAGGTGAGACTGGTCTTCTTCGTTTGAAATGTGCTGACATTTGCATTTTTATATCAAGTGGTATTCAGTTTTACTGTCTTCGGAAAATTATTAGTATACATAACCTTAGTGGCTGGACAATAACTGTCATCTTTTGGAAGGCTTTAAGTAAATTTTGAATAACTCCTTGATTGCTACCAGAGCCACACATATTCTACACATTACATTATAGAAGTGGCAAGAAATGGAAATAACTTATGGGTAGTTTCCACCTTGTAATGCTGCAGCTTTACACAATTTATATTTCTTCAGAACATGTTGCCACAGCTAGCCTAGGCAATTCCAAGTAACTAAACTTTTTAAAATTAAAATGTGTGTGTGTGTGTGTGTGCATGCATATCTGCATGTTCTCATATATGTGTGAGTGCATTCATACATGTATGTCTGTGTATGTGTGCACATGTGTACTGGTGTCTTTGTGCATATATATATATATATATATATAGTATACATGTCTATATGTATGTTCACATGCATGTGTATGTGTGTGTGTGTGTGTGTGTGTGTGTGTGTGTGTGTGTGTGGTGTTGGAGCTGTGGGTTGAAAGGAACCTTCTATTTGAATCTAGAGCGGCATTGTTTCTGCTTTCAGAACACCTCATTACAGGGCTGCGAACCCGAGGAGGGGAGCAGGGTCCCTCAGCCCTCAGCTGATTCTTCCTTGACCTCACCCAGTGTTTCTGTGGCATGAACACCAACTATCCACACGCCCACAGCTGGATATGGAATGGGTAGGAAATAGTCTGAATTCTAACATCCCAGTGACTCCTGAAAGTCTGCTGGAGGCGTCTTCGGACAAGCACTCACAGGGCGGAGGAGCATGTTAGAAGCATGGCCCTCCCTGTGGAGGCCAGGAGACACCCTACGCCAAGGAGACACATGGATCCCCAGAGAGGAAGGACAGGCAGACTCGCTCTTTTGTGCCTTAGCTCATCACAGTTACACGGAATTGTTTGCTTCCTTATGAGCACACAACCCTCCCCTCCCCACGACCCACAACATTCAAACCAAGGAAGTCACCAAAGCCTTCAAGTTCTCTACCAACGTAAGTCACTAAATTATTAATTACAAAGTTATCATTCAAAGCTCATCATTTCCCTTAGCAAGTATATTAAACACAGACAAAAATGAATTGCCGGCTTTTCATGGAGTGTCTGGAAAGAGCAGAGTTGTATGGTGCAGTGGAATCCTCTCCCGGGAAGCTGTGTCCCATCTCCTCACCACTCCCCTGCCACTCCCCCCCCTCCCCCACCCCTTGCTAAGTTCACAGCCATCTTCCTGTGGTGCTAACCCAGGAAGCTCTGTCTTCCACCGCTCTTGAGTCAGGCTGCTTCAAACATCATTACACAGAGCGTATCAAAGCAAACAATTACAGCTCAATTTTAATAACATTTTTTGCTCCATTCAATTATAAAAGACATTTGATGGCTGCTTTAAAATTAAACTGGAGAATCTTACGTGGCATCTTGGCGTTCACTGAGTAATTGAAAGGAACTTTGGCTGAGTGGGCTGGGTTATGAGAGCTAAGATGTCAAAAAAAGTTTCAGTTTATAAAAATGAAATCTATTTTCAATTTAGGGAATATGGGGCAGAAAAATCATAGACTGAAGAAAAGGGGGAGGGAGACTCAGGAATCACGTGAATCACGGTGACATTAGAGGTTCAGTGTAGACACTTGACACACAGTAACTAAAAACAGTTCCCCTGAAAAGGACTCCGTGAAGTTAAATCTGAAATAAATTATCACATTCATTACGTTTATGAAAATAGTATAATTATTTTACAAAATGCAACAAATTATTATATTGCCGGTGCTCATTTTAAGATTAGCTCTCAAGGGGCTGGAGGGACGGCTCAGCGGTTAAGAGCATTTGCAGCTCTCACAGAGGACACAGGTTCAAATCCCAGCTCACATGCTCACGACATTGGTAATGCCAGTCCCTGGGCATCTGACAACCTCTTCTGACCTCTGTAGGTCAGGCATGTGCCTCACAGACACATACGCAGGCAAAACACTCACACGTATGCAGTTAAATAAATCTTTAAAAAAATTAAGTTTACATATCCAATTATTAATTGTTCATTTGTAACAAGTGAAGTGTCATTGTCGTCCTCCTCGTCATCCTCCTTGTCATCCTCCACCTCTTCCTCCACCACCTCCTGGTCCACCTCCTCCCCTTCCTCTTCACCAACTTCTCCTCCTTTCTTCTTCACAGTGATCCAGCCAGTGGGAGCTTGTCCAGCATGGCAGACAAACAGTGAAGAACGAGAGAGAAGGAATCTTTCTTCCCCTGTTACTAGTCATTGGTGAGTCTGGGATGGCAATTCCCATCTGGAGTTCATCTTGATGTCCTACTCCATCTCTATCCATGCCCACAGCTCCCCTTTTTTCTGATCTCTGGGAGACACCACTGCAATGTACTGAGCCTTAAAAAAACAAAAAAACAAACTTGGTTTTTGTACTCTCCCCCAGCTGACCCATGCACCAGAAAGCATCTTGATTTTCACAGCACACTCAGGAGGATTGCATGGGATGTACAGGCCTTAACATTTCGAGCCTTCCTCCAAGCATTTCCTCACTTCTGAGGCCAAGCCCTGGCCGAGTCATTCCACAGGACAATGGCTGCCTCCTGCACTGTGGGGTACGCTTGCTACTGTGCATGCACAGTGCTGCTGTGCTCTGGGGACCGTGAGCCCTTCCTGCTTCCGCCCCACTCTGCTTTAGGCTTAATCAATGGGCTAGCAGTGGTGCTGCCCACAGAGGAGTTAATCTGCCCTTCTGCATCCCATGTCCTGCCGCCTCCCTCTGCTTTATGAATTCGGGTCTAGTCTTCATCTTCCTGAATAGGCCAGTGTCATCACAAACAGTATCCACTCTTCTCCACCTCTCTTTCAACACTGCCGGAAACGTAGCCACAGCTTCTCCATTAGCAGACAGCCCCTCCATCGCTTTACAAACGCTTTCTTCTGTCCCTCACATGATTTCTACAGGACTTCCATCTTTATCTTGTCTCACTTTTGTTAACTGAGTGTATCTCATGATACAGCAAAATCTAAATGTTTTTTTACTGTCACCATAACACCAGGAAAATTGGCAAAATCAACTTATACAATGCAATGGGAAGCAAAAACACCAATTAAGAAGCAGTTTCCTTAAGTGTTCAACCCACTTTTAACCAGATTTCCACCTCTAGGTATCGATTTCTGGAAAAGCAGAGCAAAATTTTACATTGGGTATTTTTTAAACTGTAAGAATATATGTCTGTGTGTGTGTGTGTGTGTGTGTGTGTGTGTGTGTGTGTGTGTGTGTCCATTCAGAGTCCTTTTACTGAGGCTTCTAAGGCTTATACTTGTATGATGTTTGTGCTGACCGCTCTGGATAACCCATCAACACTGATCCTCCCTATCTCCACAGACATCAGTCGTCTGTGCTTCCTTATCCAGAAGGGGAGCCTTGTGAGATTTCATGGTGCAGCTCTTTCTTAGGCAGCCATATTGTTGGGATTCATGTATGGAGTTTTCATATCATACAGTCAGGGTTTTTGTTTGTTTTATCACAGCAACAGGAGTAGTACAAGGAAAGCACCTGAAGTAAATGTCACCAGGGTCTGCTCTGAGGGCGTCCACTCTATACATTTGAGATTTATAAATCCTAACCTTCTCCTTTAACCTTTATGTCCATACAACAAGACACCAAAAATGACTCTCCAAAGCGAAGACATTCTCATCGCACCTGTGTCTAGTTACAGTGTTTGAGTCTGGAGTCAGCAGGCTCTCAAGTCAACATTTGACTAACGGCAAGGCCAGTGTTTGAGAACACAGAGGTGACCTCTCTTCCCTCATTGATCCTTCTGTAAAGGGCAAACAAGTGTTTCCTGAGAGCATAATCCCGGACCACCACAGCATCTGAAAACCCAAAGGCTGTGACTTCAAGCATTTTGTGTGGAGCAAAGTGAGAGAAGCTACGTATTTCAGGAGGAAACCAATGAAGCTGGCCTCCCACAAAAAACAACTGCCATTGTCTCGTGTATTCCAGCACCAATCAACCTAATCCCCATTCCATGAGGATGACTAAAGGCCCAACATTCCCATTCATGCCACAGGCAGTTGTCTCTAAGGGCAACAGCATCAAAGGGCATTCCAATTGTTCATGGCCGGGGCTCTGGTCTTGGGTCAAACTTGGAAGGGAAGATATTTGGATAAATATTCATACTACAGTTTCAGGGCATTTCTCTTCATCTTATGACAGGCACCAAGAAGCTTCTGATAAAAACCCTGATCTCCTCAGCTGGCCCCTCTGGTTACCTAAACAGTCGAAATCCTGCTGCCTTGCCTTCATTTTGTACCTGTGTCTGAGTTAGTTACCCTTCGCATTGCCAAGACCAAACATCTGGTCAAAATGCTGTGGGATGTTCTGTGTGTTAAATGTGTTGCTCTGATTGGTTAATAACTAAAACACTGATTGGCCAGTAGCCAGGCAGGAAGTATAGGCGGGACAAGGAGAGAGGAGAATTCTGGAAGTGGAAGGCTGAGGCAGAGAGACACTGCCAGCCACCACCATGAGAAGATGTTAAGATATTGGTAAGCCACGAACCACGTGGCAGCTTATAGATGAATATAAATGGGTTAATTTAAGATACAAGAACAGTTAGCAAGAAGCCTGCCACAGCCATACAGTTTGTAAGCAATATAAGTCTCTGTATTTACTTGGTTGGGTCTGAGCGGCTGCAGGACTGGCAGGTGAAAGAGATTTGTCCTGACTGTGGGCCAAGCAGGAAAACTCTAGCTATGTCAAAACACTACTTAGAGGAGGGAATTTTTATTTGTCTCACGTGTTAAGAGAGTTCATCCACTGTAATGAGTAAGACGTGGAGGAGTTTATGCTAACAGTATGAATGGCAGGGATGCCTCACCTCTCTGTGGACAATGAAGCTGGTCCTCACTTAGCTATACACTTACTTTTTTTTTTTTTTTTACTTAGTCTGGGATTCTAGCCCATTAGATGCTGCTGCTTACATTCATGGTGAGTCAACCTTCCCACATAAAAAACCTTTCTAGAAAAGCCTTCCCAAATTCACCCAGAGGTGTGTCTCCCAGGTAATTTCAAATCCCTTCAGGTCAACAATAAAAAGAGAAAAATGCTAACACAGCTTCACAGCTTCTTTACTTTGGGTCACATGCTTACCTTTGCATGTAAGCATGTTAATTACTGAAGAGGAGTCTATCTTGAAAAGGGCAACACATGATCTACATCATTTTCCTTCAAAGTGAAGGCAAAACCTCAGGAATGACTCAACAACCTCTCTGTGAGCTTTTGACACAGTCATGTTACAGATCTCCAAAGGAACCTAAAGGACTCTGGTTGTCATCCTGTAACTTCGGCATCTGCCCATAATGGAAGAGAGACTTACAGAAGAACACAGTGCTCCTCACTCAGGGGCAACTGACTTTAAAGGTGAAGCTTCATGCTTGCCTTAGTTAGGGTTTCTATTGCTGTGATGAAACACCATGACCAAAAGCAACTTAAGAGGAAAGGGGTTACTTCACTCACAGTTCCATATAACAGTTCATTATCAAAAGTAGTCAGAGCGGGAACTCAAGCAGGATAAGATCCTGGAGGCAGGAGCTGATGCACAGGCCATGGAGGAGTGCTGCTTACTGACTTGCTCCTCACGGTTAGCTCATGCTTTCTATAGAACCCAGGACCATCAGCCCAGAGGTAGCATCATGCACAATGGGCTGGGTTCTCCTCCATCAATCACTAATTAAGAAGATGCCCAACAGGCTTGCCTACAGTCTGATCTTATGGAGTCATTTCCTCAGCTCAGGCTCCTTCCTCTCTGATGACTCTAGCTTGTGTCAAGTTGACATGAAGCCAGTCAGCACAGCTGCTGGACCATGAGTAACCATCTCCTGAGAACCAGCTTCTCTCTTGAGCAATGACTTTTGTACTGCTTTGGAGAAGCAGAGCTGAGACAAGTATCAAACCAACTCTGCCATTATCAGAATTGATTAACTATGCAGATCTCTTGCTCTTCTGCCTCAGTTTCTCCCCTGTTTGAACTCAAAGCTCAAGTTAGCACCTGGAAGATGGATGTGGGAGTCTCAGACCCTTTATTGGCTCTTTTTTTCCATCATGCACTGATTAACCCCTCTTTTTTGTCTTTCATTGTTAGTGATCGATCTGTTTAGTCAGGATGAGCAGCCAATTCCAGAATACTGGGATTGCCAGAGTGCAAACTTCTGCCCTAAAACATTGGATATTAATTTTACACCTAATAATTTTGTAAAACTTTATATACCACTCCAAACACATCTCCCCCCTTCACAACCCTCCCATGATCCTCCTTTCCAAATTCACTACATCTTCTTCATTTTTGCTACACACACACACACACACACACACACACAATACTCTCTCGTTCTCTCTCTCTCTATATATATATATATATATAGAGAGAGAGAGAGTCCATTTAGCATTGGCTGACTATACATGTCCAGAGCTGACCAACTGGTATTGGAAAACCTATACAGGAGCTCATCCCTAGAGAAAACTGATTCTCCCCTCTCAGCAGCCATTGACCACCTCCAGAGCTTCATCTATGTATAGATCCTTGTGGAAGTTCCCCCGTTCGGGTTGGCATGTCAGTTGATAATGTCATTACGCTCATCTTGTATAGATAGCCATGTTACTGGAAGTTCATAATGCTATCTCTGTACTTTGTGTGTACTTCAACCACTGCAGATACTTATACGATTTTAGAACTCATTTTATTTATGTATTTCACATTATTTCTCTAAGGCCTGCTAACTTTGAGTTGGAGGGGGAGTCAGGGCTGTGCTCTTGTTCCAAATGGTGAGTCACAAGGAAGAGTCCTTATTCTCTGGGTATAAAAATGGATATTTGTGTGTAGTGTTTCAGTTCCCTGGGGTGGGCCACAAAAGAACATGCAATCCCTACTCACATAAATGTGTCTCTGAGCCCCTCAGAACCTGAAGGGAGATGTTCCTTGACTCTCACCTTCAGTAATGCAGATAATGCTGTAATAGAGTCTGCATTTATTTACTTATATCTTCCAAAATATGAGCACTTTCTGTATCTTTAGCACAACTCTAAGTCAACATGTAAATGTGTAATTAACAGGTTTCTTTACCAAAATCACAGAGTGTGGGTTAGATTTTATCCTTTAATCTAGGCCTTGATTTATGGGAGCAATAAACAATAAAACCTAAGTGACCTCATGAATTGTGTGTGTGAGTGTGTGTATATGTGTGTGTACATGTTTGTGAGTGTGTGTGAATGTGTGTGTGTGTGTGTGTGTGTGTGTGTGTGTGTGTGTGTGAGTGCGTGTGTGATAAAGAGCCAAAATCTCTAATGGGAAGCTGAAGAGATGCGCAGAGATTAAGAGCATTTACTGCTCTTACAGAGGAATAATAATCTGCTGTGGAATAATCCTTTTGTACACTGTAAAGATTTGTCACTCAATTTGGTTTAATAAAACACTGATTGGCCGGTAGCCAGGCAGGAATTATAGGTGGGGTGAGCAGATGAGGAGAATGCTGGAAAGAGGGAGGGCAGAGTCAGGAGTTGCCAGCCAGATGCAGAGGAAGCAAGAGAATGCCATACTGAGAAAAGGTACCAAGCCATGTGACTAAACATAGATCAAAAATTATGGGTTAATTTAAGGGTAAGAGCTAGTCAGTAATAAGCCTGAGCTGCCAGCTGATCATTTATAATTAATACAAACCTCTGAGTAGTTATTTGGAAGGGGCTTCAGGACGAGGCAGGACAGAGAAAAGCCTCCAATTACAAGGACCAGAGCTCAGTTCCCAGCACTTACACTGAGTGGCTCACAACTGCCTACAACCCCAGCTACTTCCCAGAGATCCAGGGTCCTCTTCTGGCCACCAAAGGTACCTGTACATACATGTGTATGCATGTGCTCACATGCACACACACACACACATACACACACATAATTAAAAATAAAATAAAATGTTAAATCTAGCAATTGTCTTAACGTATTGTATTCTTGATTTCTTCACTTGCTAGCAGTCACTCAAGGTCCAGGTTCAGCAGGACTTAGGCCATCATCCAGTACACACTGATGGGAGGTGTATTCTATTTACCTAATGTCTAAATTGAGAATAATTTAACAGAGCTAGTGCTTTAAGTTTCTGTTGCATGTGCTTACATCACAGGACTATGATAAACATATTACCACTCTTCATTTAGTGTGATTATATTTGTATTTAACTGCTATATTAAATTTAGATTATTTTTCTTCTATTGCTTCATCCCAAATTGTCTCTTTTGGTGTCTCTTACCCTCAAGGTCATTCTTTCAAATATTTGTTAACATATATATGGGCAGAGAATGAGATAGATAGATAGATAGATAGATAGATAGATAGATAGATAGATATAGATAGATAGATAGATAGACAGATGATAGATTAATATACAGACACACAGAGACAGAGAAAGTAAAACAAAGCATTATATCCATATTTTTATCTGAATTACTGTATCCACATATTCCATAAATAAGCAACACGCAGAACACACCATGCATTCTAGTTAAAGATGTTTTTCCTCCCTTAATGATTCAATGGGGCTTCAGACAGTGACAAATTTGGGTCACAATTTAGCTGGCTGTGCCAGCCCATTCCTCTGACCCCAGTGCTTCAGAGAAGGAGGCCAGAGGACGTCAAGTTTAAAGACAACTTGAGCTACATAGCAAGACTCTGTCTTTTAGTAAGTAACAATAAAAATTAAACGTTTAAAAGGGGTCACGTGTATCGACTGAATGATGATTTGGGGGTTTTCAGTGAGATGAGAGGCACCTGGCAGCTGCTCATCAGATGAAATCACATACATGGAAAGTCTGTGGAATTTTGGGTAGATGAATTCACATTTTTATTCTGATAGAAATATCCAACATTAAATACTATCTGATTGCCCATGATGCCCCTCTTTGAAAATGACCTCATTATATTTCCCTAAACATTTGCACAATATAAACTAATTTTATAAGAACAAATGTTGATCAAGGATTTTGCAGATGTCACTAGAAGATTCTTTCCAATGGCCTTCCATCCTCTACATTATGTCAGGCAAGCACTCAGTATGTAACTCCTAACCCATTAGAAAAGTGCTTTGCTGAGGATATGCTATATTTTGATCAAGTTGTAAGTAAGGTCATGGGATACTTAGTGAGCCTTTTTAATTTTCCAGGTGATAAAATGTCACTGGGGAGTGCTTGCAAAAGTTTGCCAGGTTGTGCACCATGAGCGTGTTCTCCTGTGTCCTTTTTCTTCAGGAATGTCTATAGTGTCTCTACTTCTAAATCAATGTCAGGATTGTGCACACAGTCTCGGTGACCATCACTGCATAGCCATGTGGCCATCATCACATGAACAATTTTAGAAGAACCCCTTCCACGCTTGGTCTGTTTGATATGTCATCTAATCCACATGCTGCCATGTCCACAGTGGTGACAGCATCTCTCCCAGCCATGACATTAGTCATTTCATCTTTTTCAGATGAGAAATTGCTCCTCAGCTCTGTGGGAATATTCTATGTCTATAGGTTGTCTGTTTCTTTTGCATGAAATGCCTCTCAAATTTCAATAATTAAATTGCAAACAACCTTTAAAATGAAGACCATCCACACTCTCTACTAGATTTTACGGAGATTCTCAAATAAATGGTACTTTGAAACCATTTTGTAATGTGTTTCAAAGAAAACAAAGTATAGCGTTTGAATCTCTCTTGCCCGTTTTAGAGGTTACTTATCTAAACATTCCTAAGATAGCTTAACTTAAAGAATTAAGAAAAATATTGTGCTGTATGTTTTATTTATGTCCGTGGTAGCTATCACGCTGTCAAATTTGCACCATTAGAGTGTTTTGTGTTGATATTTTAACATTGAAACCCATTACACTGTTACGTATCTCCTGCCATTTTTCTAATATAACTAGGACATCGTAGTTTAAAATGTAAGAAATGCTTAGACATGTCCCCTCGATCATGTCATGCCTGTCATCACCACCATGCCCTCAGCAACAGAACAAATAGATAAATCACTGTTATATACACATTTGACATGGAAATGAGTCTGCAAGTGTCTATTTGGTGACAGTTTGCATTCCTGTCCAGTCCAGATACAGTCCCCCATCTGTCACACCCTGCTGGGTACCGATCCCAGGGGCCACGGCATCAGCAGGGAACAGCTGCAAAGAGGGGGAGAGCTGCAGGTGACACTCCTTCACAAAGGGGAGGTGAAGTGGGAACGGGCAGAGAGAAAGCGGAGAACAGGACAGAACAGTGAAACTAGAGCTGAAAAGACATGAAGTGAGTTAGCTTCATAGTAGCAAAGTGTGCAAATAAGAGCACGTGAAGAGTGAGCCCGAGACAACGTAGCAGAGGTCTCCACCCCAGAACAAGCAGAGATAAGATGCTGAGGATACCTGAGAGGTCATGGATTTCAGAACACAATCCTACGAAAGAAGCGAAGACATGAAATCTGGAATCCTCTGGAACAGGAGGATGACTCTAGCAAAGGCAATGAACAAATCCCCAGCTGAGGGTGAGCCTGGCTGTGCTGTTCTCTAAAGCACAGCAAAGGTGAAGTGCACAGTCATCAGCTCTAGCTTTTCTGATGAGGTGATTACAGGGTAGGTACCGATGAGGAGGGAGGTGCCAGTAGGAAAGGACATGAAAGGACTTATGGGGACACAGAAAGCCATATGGAGTATCTCTGAGTCTGAACATGACTGGATTCCATGATCATAGAATTGTCTTTTGAGCAGAGATACCAAACATAGATGAATGATGATGACCTTATAAGCCATGGATTATAAATCAAATTCTTTCTACTGAGTGTGCGACACTTCCCTAGGAGCTGTCAGCCAGGAAGGCCCCAGAGATCCCCCAAATTATACAAGTTATGATATTGCCATTGGTTGCCCATGAGAACTGGATGCTAAGACCCTAATGCTAAATGCTTCGCACACCTTCAGCAATGCTGGAGCTGAACCAGAAGTTTCTCTGCAGGTAGACACCATAGTGCTGGAAGTGCCATAGGGGGGCAAAATCTCCTCTGGTCTTTGGCACCTTTGGGTCTTGAATGCTACAGCAGTAGTTTTCCAGGGAAGAAGTATTTACTGGCACATTGGTGGCGCAGCTGTTAGGGGTAAAATCCTAGTTTCTGATTGCATCTGAGTCTTACACCTTAGGAGGGAGTCGATGCTCATTATTGTAGACCTGGTCAAAGGTCCACAGCTGGGGAGGTCGAAACTATAACTGAACCTCCCAGTGTTGCTTTGTAAATGGAAATGTTGCCACTCTGCCTCCCAAATACTTTTCCCCCCATAGATTAGGATAATCCTCAGCCTCCATCAGAGAAGCATCCCTTTGCTGAAAATGGCAGTCAAGGCTAAGGTTTCAGGAACAAATGACTGTGGGATGGGATGTTCATCCTTAACTCCTCCTTCAAGATTCAGGAAAAGTCATGAAGGAGGTAGCAGAAAAAAAAGTAAGAGCTGGACAATAGAGATAAGAACCATGAAACAATGTTTGGAGCTTGTCATTGCCCTGGCACTTGTGAAGCAACAGTAGATGGGTCTCTCATACCTGGTTCTAACATGAGACTCAGCCTATAGACATTCAATCATAGGTAGGGAAGGGACTCATAAGGCCCCACCACACCAAAAGAAGCCAATGACAATTGGGAGGGGGTCAGCGATAGTCTTCAGTGTTACAGCTACTGGTGAGTTATAGTCTCCAGTGGATAACATCACACCCATGTCCACATGAGTGCTCCTGGATTAAAACCAGCATCTTGCAAAGTAAAAACAAAAAGACATGAAAGTAAGATAAAGATTTGATGGGAGTAGAGGAGCAGGTTTGGTGTGGTGAGGAAGAGGGTTAGAAAGGGTAGAGACATGAGTTTGTCCAGAACATACGTACATGCATGAAGCTGTTGAAAAACGTTAAAAATCAATGGATAGCATCATTCTAGGCTGGGTATAGAATTGGTGGTTATAGAAGGTAACATCAGTGTTCCAGTGGATCTGTCTGAGAGTTAATGAAAACCAATGGGAAGATACAGAGGTTTAAATGAAAAGGTCATTCACCTAGGCAGTATGTAACTGGCAGGACTTGGGAATCAACAAAGAAACCAGTTCCCCAGGTGGCAGTGAAGGTGACTGTTCTGTAGTGGAACAGAATTCACGGAAGGAACAGATCATGTAGAAGGGATCAGCCTCTGTGACAACTTCACGCTGGTGGCTTCTCAGTCTGTGGGCCTGGATGCCTCCGCATTCCTCAGGATTGCTAGAAACCTATTGGTAGGACTGAGAATCTGGGTTCCAAAGTCAGTGGGGTTGATGGCCGAAGCAGCAGCAGCAATGATAGGATAGATACACTTGCAAACCAGAAGCAAAGGCCAGCAGGCAGAGCCCTGCTTTTTCTTGGCTTCATTGCATCTGGGCCTCCACTGGAGGGGGCTGCCTCCTCAGGGTGAGAAACTTCTCCCTCAGTAAACTTCTCCTGGGAAGGACCTCTCAGACCTGGCCATGGGATGCCTCTTAGTTGATTGAGGAGACAGTCTAACTGGCACCATTTACCATCAGAACCATAAGGAGAGCAGTTGCCCCCTGGGTCTACGGAGTGCTGAGGCTAACTCACAGAACAAGAGATACTGTGAGGTTCTGTGCTTGAGAAGCTGGGGCACTGGGGCTCAAGATCCAGGGTCCCAGACATGGGAGACTGAGGAGGAGCAGAAATGGACATCAGGAAACAGCAGGTGTTCTTCACCTCAGCATCTGATAGGTCGCTTAATTTTCACACAGCCCTCTTCTGTTTTTAACCTTGTAATCTTACTTCAGATGTCCCTAATGAATGTCCATGTCCCTCCTGCTTATTCCCGTGTTCTGATCCAGTATCTAAGAACCTCAGGCAAAGGGCAGTGTGACAGTTAGTGTTAATTGTCAATTTCATAGAATCTAGAATCATCTAGGACGCAGGCCTCTGGTCATACCTGCAGGCAATGATTTTTGCTTTTTGTTTTGTTCTCAGAACATCTTTTATTTACTCTTTGACAACTTCATACTGATACAATATGTCTTGATCATATCACAGCGAAAGGAATTATCTCGATTGTGTTCATGGAGGTGAGAAACCCTGCTCTCTGGCTAGGAGGCTGGAATGGAGAACAGGAGTAGAGTATCAATATGCACTCATAGTTCTCTGCTTCCTGCAGCTGTGACAAGATCAGCTATGCCTCAAGCTCCTACCACAGGACTACTCTCCCGTGGTGGGCCTGTGAGCCAGGACAACCCTTTGTCTGGGTACTTATTTCCTCAGAGCAACCGGAAAAGAAACAAAGGCAGGAAGATACAGAAAACAGTACACAAAACATTCTCCGAAGAATTTTAATTTAAAAGTAATTTAAAGAAGGTACCAATCATACAGAAAAATAAAGTATGGTGTGTAGAAACTTAACCCACTACAACCTAAGCTTTTGAAGCATGCTTCTCACTGTGTGGCCTTTTGAGCCAACCTTGATGAAATGGTGGCAATACTGGATGCACAGAGTCTAGACTCAGAAATGGAGACCTAAGCTGAAGGAATCTAATCGTACTCTATACCCAGAGCCCCACAGCAAGTGGAGCACACTGGTCCCATTTCTGTCCATCTACACGGAAGCTTTTAATACTATGGTGAGTACTCAAGGATGACACAGAGACACCACAGGTCACAGAACTAAGTCATCAGACCACTGTTCAAAAGAATTATGGCTATTGTCTCCCTCTGTCTCTCAGTCACTTTTCAGAACAGAAAGATTGTGTTTTTACACTTCCGGTGTGAGTGCTGCTTCAGGAGAGCCGAAGTTGCCCAGAAAGCCTGGGGACACGTGAGCTGGCTAATGTCCCTGCATTGGTGAGCACACACCAGGGGTCTAGATGACCCAGGAGCCTGTCCCAGGGTGTGAGGCAGCAGCCAGCAGAGGCCAAGACCACCTCCTCACTGCTCAGCGAGTCACCTTCCAGGCTACACCAGCCCTGTGCTCAAAAGTAGTTTCTTTGAATACTACCTTCTCCAGTTCAAAGCTGGATATGACCTGTCACTGCTGAGAAATGTGGTAATGAGAATAATCAGGAATCTGCCTGTGGAGGCTGCTCCTGTAGCTCCCGAATAATGTTCTTCCCCACTCTATACCATTCCTTTCTTGTAACTGGAATTCTTCCTTGAAAGTATTTTCTGTCAAAGCTACTTAACCTTCACTGTTTCCCGAAATGTGTGTTGGTGAATGGGGCCTTTCAATCTGCTCCGGTGCCTTTTCTCTTTCCCCAACATTAGAGTTTGACAGAAATTTGGGGACAGACTTAAAACTGGCAGGCCAGACCCAGACACACCATATTTCTTTGTTATTTGTGCTTAATACATTGTTGGCAGGCCCATCTATTTCAGTTCTTGGCAGTATTTGGGCTCTTGCCCCTTGGCACTATTCCCTGCTTTCGGAACACTCAGGGAATTTATTTAGGGAGTTTTTAAAGAGTCCATTTTTAGACCAATGGAGGCAAAACTCACCAGCCAACTCTATCCCATCAAGCAGCCAAAAAATGCATCTTTATTGTCATTAATAGTCACCGGGACACACAGGATTTCAAACAAAATAAACCAAACACATTTGCATCTTTTAAAGTTCCAGAAGGCACCTTCGTGAGCATGCAGAGTCTTAGTGTGAAACCCTGGGTGGGGTCTGTGGGGAAGCATGGCTTGCAGACTCCAGCAGCACGGGCCTATCCAAGCCCACTTTTGCCTTTGAATTTTGTTTTAGCTCACTGAAAAGAATTGCTTTCAAGGATACATAGGAAGAGGGTGCCCAGCTTCTTAAGGAGAGATGCCAAGCTGCAGACACACTGATGCACATTCAGGTCATTCATGTCACCCACTGAGCTGAACTTCACTAAAGCTGCGTGCCCACACGAGGGCAAATTTCTCCCTGATCACCACTCTCTGCTCAGTGGTCACTGTGGTTCACGAATCATTTGATCAACAGAAACTTAAAGAAAAATGTATCATAAACCAAGAGAAAATTCATCAAAATATAATTGTATTTTATTACAAATCTACAATACTCAGGACATTTTTAGCAAACATCTAGCCTATGCCTGGGCTATATCCTCCAGTGACTCAGACATTGACACACACAAGGACCTGGACTGCATGCTCAAAGGAGCTGTGTGCTACATGTAAGGTATAAATCAGAAAGCTTTGAAGGAGCCAGGTGTGGGGAAATGGGCCTTGATGAGCAACCAGGAGCCAAGAGGATGGACATGAATTCAAGAACAGCCTGAGCTACATAATAGGACCCTGTCTCAAAAAACAGAAGCCAAAACTATACCATGGACAAAAGAAAGCATCTTCAACAAATGGTGCTGGCATAACTGGATGTCGGCATGTAGAAGAATGCAAAGAGATCCATATCTGTCACTGTGCACAAAACTCAAGTCCAAGTGGATCAAAGACCTCACCATAAATCCAGTTACACTGAACCTGATAGCAGAGAAAGTGGGGGATAGCCTTAAGCACATTGTCACAGGAGACCACTTCCTGAACAGGACACCAATAGCACAGACACTAAGATCAGCAATAAATGAGACCTCCTGAAACTGAAGAGCTTCTATAAGGCAAACAATACTGTCAATAAGACAAAAATACATCATACAGAACGGGAAAAGATCTTGACCATCCCCATGTCTGACAGAGGACTGATTCCCAAATTATATAAAGAACTCAAGAAACTATACATCAAAATCCCAAATAATCAATTGAAAAATTAAGTACAGATCTAAACAGAGAATTTCTAACAGAACAATTTCAAATGGCCAAGAAACACTTAAATATTCAATATCCTTAGCCATCAGAGAAATGCAAATCAAAACGACTTTGAAATTCCACCTTACACCTGTCAGAATGGCTAAAATCAAAAACACAAATGACACCTCATGCTAGAGAGGATGTAGAGCAAAGGGAACACTCTTCAATTGCTGGTTACAGCCACTTTGGAAATCAGAATGGCAGTTTCTCAGAAATTTGGGAATCGATCTACCTCAAGCCCCAGATATACCAGCCTTGGCATATAACCAAAGGATGCCTAATCACACCACAAGGACACTTCCTCAACTATGTTCATAGCAGCTTTATTTGTAGTAGCCAGAACCTGGAAACAACTTAGATGCCCTTCAGCTGAAGAAAAGGGGGACATTTTAGGGTGAAGTAGAAACCTAGTACAAGAGAAACTCCGAGGAACCTGCAAGACGACCCCAGCTAAAACTCCTAGCAATAGGGGATACATAGCCTGAACTAACCATCTCCTGTCACTAGGCATGACTTCCAGTGGAGGGTTTCAGGCACCAACCCCCCTACATAACCTTCTGCCTACGGTCTGTCCTGCCTACTGGATGTGCTGGGGTAAGAGTGGCACAGAGATTGGGGGGGGTGGCCAACCAATGACTTGACCAGCCTGTGGGGTGGCTAACCAATGACTTGACCAGCCTGAGGCCCACCCCACAAGAGTGAGCCCACCCCTAAAAGTGCCTAGAGCACCAGGACCCATAGGCCGGATGACCCAGAGACCCAGGATAGAACCAAACATGACCAGCAAAAAGAAAAAGAAAGTCAATGTAATGATGTCTAACGACATTCTGTCATACTGGTAGATTGGTGCCTAGCCCAATTGTCATCAGAGAGGCTTCATCCAGCAACTGATGGAAACAGATGCAGAGACCCATAGCCAAACATTAGATGGAACACAGGGAATCCTGAGGAAGAGGGGGAGGAAGGATTGTAGCAGACAGAGGGGTCAAGGACATCACAAGAAAACCCACAGATTCATCTAGTCTGGGCTCATAGGGACTCACAGAGATTGAACCAACAATCAATCAGGGAGCCTATATGGTACTGACCTGGGCACTCTGTATATAAGTTACAGCTGTGTAGCTTGGTCTTCTTGTGGGACTCCTAACAGTGGGAGTGGGGGCTGTCTCTAGTTTTTGCAAGCTTTTGGGACCCTATTCTCCATACTGGGTCACCTTGTCCAGCCTTAATACAAGGGGAGGTGCTCAGTCTTACTGCAACTTGATATGCCATGTTTTGTTGATATCCATGGGCAGCCTGCCCTTTTCTGAACAGATGTGGATATGGAGGAGGAGTAGATGGGGGGGGCAGAAAGGAGTTAGGTGGGGAGGGACGGGGGAGAAAGGAGGGAGGGGAAACTGTGGCAGGGATGCAAAAAATATAAAATAAAACAACAAAACCTAAACAAACAAAGCCAAAACCAAACAAAAAATGCTTTGAAATATATTTTTAAAGTCAATAATATTTGTACCTTTCTCCATATATAAATGTAATGAACTTCTAACAAAAAATTAAAATTAGTTCTGTGTGAAATTATTTTCCTAACAGTTGAGAAAGGTTTAATTAAATCCTTAGGTTTCATGATTGAAGGCATACTTAGCAAACATCTCATGGGTATATGGCAAAAGCCCTGCTCCAATATGCCAGTAGATTTCTGTCAGCCAAATATTGGAGAACACTAGACTGTGGGCTAGACTGTGGGCCTATCCTTTCAATGACTGAGGAGTAAATTTTGTTTCTTACACTTTCAGATAGACATACTTAAAATATAACTAGCTGGGGCTAGGGAAGTGGCTCAGTGGATAAGTGTTTACCATGACAGCACAAGACCAGAGTTCAGACCCCAGGACACAAGTACATGCCGGGTGGGAATGGTGACAAGCATGTGACTCCAGTCCAGCAGAGACAGGGCATCTCCAGGGCAGTGAGACAAGCCACAGCAAGAGCTCTGAGTGTGACTGAAAGACCCCATCTCAATGAGTAAGATTAAATGGCAGGGAACAATGATTGCTGAAGTCAACCTCAGACCTCCACATGCACATACAGGCACACACACCTGCACATGTGTGTGCCCCCACTCATGAAAACATGCATACATGCATGAAAAAATGAAAAAACATTAAACATGACCTGATACCCTCAACTTTTATTTAAATATTTGTTTGTCAGCAAAGCCGAAAACACTATACAGCCCTTTGAGGAAAACAAAAAAAATTAACATCCCTAATCCAATCTAAATGGCCTAGAAACAGGGGAGCTTGGGTAATGATCTGAAGGAAGCATGTTTGATTCCTTCAATGGCTGGATGACAAAATGTGGTGTATCTTTAACTAAAGCATAATTTTAACAATAAATATGTTGTCTCCCAACTCCCTGACAAGAGACAAACGCTTTCCTGCCATAACTGGATGTGACTCAGGCTGTTCTTCAGCAGGAACAGGATATAAAGCTGGTTGCATGCTGTTCAGGGTAGGGTGGGTTCCTCTTCTTCACTGGGATGCACACAGAGCCACACACAATGACTGTGGGAATTGTGGTCATCTAAGAACCACTTCTCTCTGCTGATAATTCATGTCATCTTTAGGCGTATGACACAGCAGCCTGCTGACTTGTGACATGGTGTCTCCTGAACCAGCTGTGGTAGGGGAGGCTGAATGTGTGTGATGTTCACACCTGTCTCTCTAGCAATCTTCAAGATAAGGAGAGGAAGGACATGTTATGAAGGAGACGCAATGCTCTTCTTCCCCAGGCGAGGACATCAAGCATGTCATCTTTAAAGCACCTGAATTAGTTACACTTCCGTGATGAAACACATGAACAAGGCAACTTATACAAGGAGTTCATTTGGCCTTGCAGGTCCAGAGTCTGAAATGTCGGGGCAGAGGCGTGAGGACCGCTGGTGCTGAAGCTGCGTGCTCCCATCTTGAATGACAAGCATGAAGCAGACAGAGCAAACCGGGAATGGCGTGTGGTTTTGAACCATCAAAGCCCGCCCCCAATGACACACTCACTCCCATAAGGTTACACCTGCTAAGCCTCCCCCAAACAGCACCACCTACTGGGGACCAAGTACTCAAACACCTGAGCCTATGGGGTGTTTCATTCAGACCCACACCACATGGCTTCTCCTTAGCCATAAGAATTGTCCGGCACACAACCCACAAAGTTGCTAAGTGCCACAAGCCTCTCCACCTTTTCAGTGTTGGGGTTGCAGAGAAGAGAGAACCGAGGTGTGTGTGGGACTGTGTTCTGCAGGTACAGGAGCCAGGGCAGGGTGCACTCTCGTCCTTGGGATGCTGTGCAGCTTCAGGTGCAGAGAGGCACAGGGAACTGTCCATGTGGAGCAGCAGGTAGCTCTAGGTACAGGATCTAGCCCAGGAAGACCCCTGGGGAGATGCCTTTAATTCTAGGTCTGGGCAGACCATTCTGCCTGTTCCTGAGACCTTGCTCACGGCATAACCAGAGACAGTGTGAGCTTTATGTTTACACATACTGACATCCAGAAGGGGCAGGACATCATCAACAAGCAGGGGCCTGTTCACATTATCGGAGACTTAACTCTGTGAGGTAGGTTTCAAAAAGCCACTTGCTAGGAAAAAAAAAGTATTAAATGATACATCCTCTTTGCTTAGAGTCTGAGCAGATGATATTCAAAATATTCAATTTTCCAGTTTGTTGTTGTTGCTTCCCTAAAGGTCTCAGATATCCATCCCAGTGTCTTACGGTTTCGATTGCTGTGAAGAGACACCACGGCCATGGCAACTCTTACAAAGGAAAACATTTAATTGGGGCTGGCTTACAGTTCGATGGTTAGTCCATTATCATCATGAAAGGAAGCAAGGCAGCATGCAGGCAGATGTGGTGCTGGAGCTGAGAGTCCGTATATCTTGATCTAAAGACAACAGGAAGTAAACTGTCTCACCGGGCCTGGCTTGAGCATATATGAAATCTCAAAGCCTACCTCCACAGTGACACACTTCCTCCAACAAGACCACAACTACTCCAACAAGGCCACACCTCCCAATAGTGCTACTCCCTTTGGGGGTCATTTTCTTTCTAACCTCCACACCCAGGTTGGTCTAGAACTCCTCTAGGCAGTGAGGGTGGTCTTGAAATTCTGATGCTCTATCTCTGCCTCCCGAGCAGTGGGACTTTAGACAGATGATGCCGTGCTCGGCTTAGGGGACTCCAGTGTGACGCTCCATTCGCACTATGCACGGACACTGCTGACCACTTCTCCGGCACTTCAGTCTACCCACCTCCCAGGCTCTTCCACAGGCTCCTCGGCAGCTTTCTTTTCTCTATTAGATAGCTCCAAAATAGGAAACTAATCCCATTTTCTAATTCTTAGCAATATAAATCAGAGATCAAAAAAAATTGATTAGACATTATGGTAACACAAAATACCAGATAATTAAATCAGACAAGAAGTAGATCAAATTTTGTCAGAACTCACTGCAAGGCAAAGGATGGAGCTAGCTCTGAGACCAAGAAGAACAGAGTCAAGGTTCCCTGGTGCTTGGTCCTGCTTGCGTGAGAGTACTGCCTAGCCTGTGTGTGAGTAGCACACAAATGGAGCTAGTACTATCATAAACATCTCCATTTTATGTCCTTATAAATACATGTTCTTATTAATTTTTTAATTATGTGAGTGGGGTTTTGGCCTATATATATGTCTGTGTATTACATGGGAGCCCTGTGCCCTTGGAGGCCAGATACAGGACCTCTGGAAGAGCAGCAAGTGCTCTGAACCACTGACCCATCTCTCCAGCCCCGCCTCTTACTAGTACCATAGCAGTATGCTCGTGAAATCAGTGTGGGTGTAAGCTATTTAGATTCTGCTAAAGGATTTTCTAGACAGCGTTTATCTTATCTTTTGTTGCTAAATGCTGTCAGAATTGACATTAACATTTCCAAATCTGATTCTTGGTTATTCTGTATTTGTTTTTTATTATTTTTCTTTTTTTTTTTTTTACCTTCATGCTGAGGGTTCCCATAATCACAAAATTGGATTATAAATCAAGTTTTTACCCTTTCTATCCCAAGCTTCAGTTTCAAATATCATCTCTCAAATACTTTATTACAATAGATTTCCAAAATAAAATAATTCAGGAAGCCAGGAATTCAAAAATAGAAGTAATTATAATGTGAGACAGTGGCATGGGAAATAAGCTTTGAAAATGAATGATATGGCCTCTGACTATCTACTCTACATGAAAATACTGTCATCCTGTGTCCATGAAGATGGCCTCACACTGGCCTTTTAGATTTACTTAAGGACTAAATAAGATAATGTGCTCAGACTGCTTAACACCCCCACAGGCTCTGAGCAAAACCTGGTGGTGTTCAGGGCTGTGCAGCAATGATTATTGTTCAACTTGGAAGAGAGACCAGAAAAAGAGTAGTCAACTGCTTCTCACCAAAACCCAGGCCCCTGTGTCTCAGGATGCTTGAGATGTTTACAGTCCTCTACTGTCTTGAAGGCAGAGACTTGGACTTGTCCAGGTGGACAGGAAGTGGGAAGTCCTGAGCTGCTCACAGGTGTATCCACTCATTACCCCGCTCTCTGCCTCCACCGGCTACTGAAACGCTTACCACTGTGTCTTCTCCTGAGTCCGTATTTAGTCAGTTTAGAAGATCAAGTTACCAAAATGGACAGCTGCCCTGGGCATTCATACTAACATAGAATAGACCATCTCTAAGAAAACACGCATTTTGTGGATAATTCACCAAGATGCTGTTGTTACAGAATAACATAGGCATTTTGGCTTGTACCCTTGCATCCAGATAAAATTCAGCCACTCATTATAATCAAGACCATATTGTTAGAATGTTCAAGCATTTCAGTGCCACTTACATTCCCTGCTTCCCACGTCCAACCTTGAGTGTAGCACATTCAAGGAAAAGGGTGGATAAACACTCATTTGGTAAAAGGCAGGATTTCTTCTTGTACTTTGTGACTCCTATAAAACAGGTGTAAATGCTGCCTTGTGCTAGTGTACAATCAAAATCAAGCCTTCAATTTTGCAAACTAATTTCCATCCGCAGTGGTCTGCTCGCATTGAGTGATCTCTGCGGAATGCATATTGGCAAATGTCTGATTCACTATGGTCCTGACAAACAGGGCAGGCTGTCATAACAAAGAGCTGTCTCCAAGAACAGACTCTGAAAAGAGAAAACACAATAGAGAGGATGTGGATGATCTTTGGACTTCCAGTTTATGATAAGTGGCCATCAATGCCAGTTATTTAAAAGGATTTGTATCACACAAGCTATAATTCTGTGCACTTTCATGCCATCTTGGCATTTAACTATATTTTTTCTTAAAGACAGCAACATTGTTGCCATTTCCCTCTCTGCCTCATACTTCTTCTACACGTTTGGTGTTCCTAGAGAAATCTTAAGAACCAAGGAAAATTTGAGTAAAGGAAAGAAGAATTCTGTAGCAATGTCTTACATTGTGTTTTTATACGAATGGGAAATTTTATTTGAATATTTATTATGACAGTTAGGCTGTCTCAGGTTATTTCATCATCTCACTGGCAATGTAGTATTTCCGTTTTACTTTAAAAACAGAATTAGCTATGAAAATTTAGAGAGTAATTCAGAGTAAATGCTAGCTAGTGCTTAACAATATTTAAATAGATTTAATCAAACCCCAAACTAAAATACTATTAATTTCAATATGTTTGCCACTGGTGGTTTCCATTAAGCTCACAATATGGAGTCCTGTCTCTGCAGTTTTGACCATCCCCAAAGCACACTAGTGTCATGAACAGAAGCCAAACCATACTTGTGTCATGATCAGAAGCCACTTCCTCCAAGTCCACTGCCAGGAGGTTTCCACTCTCTTGGTCCAGATCACATGTCTCATTATTAAAACTTCTTTCCTTCCTGGTTCTGAGCCCACTGTCAGGAGGTTTCCACTAACTTGGTCCAGATCACATGCCTCTTATTATTATAACTTTTGTACTTTCTGGGACTCACTAACCTCAGAGAATACCATTTCTTATATTACATTTTCAACGTATTTGTATTTTTCTGCTGCATTTTGCCTGTAGACATAATTGAATTGATCTTTCCAAATTCACCGTGGTAATCCCAGAAATTTGATTGGTTTATTCAATCTATATATTTAATATCATTATTGACATAAGTATTGTCAGGCATGCCATTTTTATTATTTGTTTTCTCTCCTTTTTATTTCTTGTATCTCCTTTCATTTTCTAATGTGATTTTTAGGATTGCATTTTATTTAGTGTATTGAATTTCATCTATATTTCTTTGGATAATTTTAGAAATTTATTGATTATAGCACACATGTTTAACTTTTCACAGTAAATGGATTTGTTCAATAACTTTTGGGAAACATAGTACCTCTCAAGCATTTTTATAATTTATGCTCATCTTAATATATATTAAACCTATTTATGTCATAAATTGTATGGAACAGTAATACTGTTTTGGCTTTAAACAGTCTCATATATTGAGTTAAATGGATAAGGGCATAGATAGCTGATAGAGGACTGATAGATGACAGATAAATATATGAAAGATCATATATTTCAATAAACAGATATATATAGATTATGAATAGACAATAGATAAATAGACATATCATGCAAATAATTGGGTGATAGGTGATAAAGACACAGAGATTATTTGATAGGTCATAGATAGATATAGATGATCAACAGGAACCATTGATGGACTTAGTAAGACAAGTATTAGTTTGTGTTACAACTTCTATGGCTCCAAACATTAGGGGCAATAAGGCAAGTGTACTTTAGAAGAATATAAGTTACATTTGTGAGAAGCTCTGAAGGCAGACACAGGCTGCTTTCTGAACATGACCAGGGGACCAGCAGGTCTTCAGGTCTTCCCTGGAATGAGCTGGCAGAGGGTGTGATGTCCTGCTCATGATTAGACACATGTATTGCCTGGACCACCTCCAGCAGGGTCTGATTAAAAAGTGTGATGCCCTGTATGTTGGTATGCTGGGGTTTAAAAATTAAAAACATGACTCGAGGGAGATATATTCATTATCCCACAGTGGAGGAAGCATGAGTGGATAGCCAAGGTGTCACCTGCTCTGCTTGATGCTAAAGTGTATTGGATGGCAGGTGGCCATCTTTCCCTTGTTCTGCACATGTTCCCTTGTTCCTCTGTGCACATCTAAGCTTCTCTCTTCTCATAGGAGAAAATTCTTGTAGGGAACCAGCCCCATTGAACCACTTTAAGGTTCTGACTCTGAGTCCAGTCGCATCCTTGGGCCCTGGGGTGAGACATTCAGCACATATTTAGAACACAGATCCCCCTTCTCTCCTACATAGGCACAGCATACAATCTGGCTATCCAATCAGCACCATTGGCAGAGTGTCTTATAGATCCTGCCTGGATCACCGTGTATAACCAACCCCATGTAGCAAACACTCCACATGGCCTCTTACCAGTGATCACAAACCACTATACTAATCAGGACTCAGTGAATTCAGTTGCCATTCACTGCTCACGTGGAACATTTATTTAAACAAATAAGATATCCTCATCCTAGGGCTTAGTGGTGTGTGTGTGTGTGTGTGTGTGTGTGTGTGTGTGTGTGTGTGTGTGTGTTCAAAGCTATATCTGTTTATGATATGGTGTAGTGGTTTGAATAGGAATGGCCCTCATAGGCTCATCTATTTGAATGCTTAGTCACCAGGGTGTGACGCTATTTGAAAAGATTAGAAGGATTAAGAATTGCAGCTTTGTTGGAGGAAGTATGTCATTGGAGGGTGGGCTTTGGGGTTTTAAAAACCCATGCCAAGCCCAGAGTCTTTCTCTCTACCTACAATCAGGATGTAGTGCTCAGCTGCTGCTCCAGTGTCTACCTGCATACCCCCATGCTTCCTGCTAAGGGGATAATGGACTGAACCTCTGAAATTGTAAGCAAGGCTCCAGTGAAATGCTTTGTCTTATGGTAGTTGCCTTGGTCATGGTGACTCTTCAACGCAATGGAACAGTGACTAAGATGTGTGGTGTTACATTTGCTCCTGTATTCACCACTCAATTCCTTTTCCTCCTTCATGAAGACTGGATTCAGTGACCAGGATCATCTTAGAAAAGCAATTGTAGAATGACTACAGAATCTAGACAACTGGAGACGAATGCCCTCAGCTTGGGTTTGTCTTGTACTAAAAACAATTTCCTACTTCCTCTTGGAAGGGGAGTTTAAACACAAAGAAAATGCTGTGTTGAAAGGGCTTTGGGCTTTGTTTATTTACAAATACATGTAAATTCTTCAATAATTTTGTACAATCCATTTTGGTTATATTCATGCTTACCTCCTAAGCTCCCCAACTTCATGTTCTCTCTTTAAAAACTCATTAAGTACTATTTGTGTGGCCCATATGCTCCTGGGTGTAGGGCCATCTGCTGGGACATTGTGGATCGTTCAGGGGGCCCTCTTCTCTCTCTCAGCAGTAGTAACTACCAGTAGCTCCTCAGTTAGGGGTAAGGCCTTGTGACAACCTCCCTTCTCCGTGTTGTCTGTCTTGCTTGAGCTGGCATAGAGCTCGTGTGTGCCGTCATAACCACTGTGGACTCATGTGCGACTGCCCCATTGCAATAGGAAAAGACTGTTTCACTGTGGTCACCCACCACTTCAGGCTCTTAAAGTCTGTCAGTCTCTTCTTCCACATTGATCTCTGAGCCTTGGAAGAATGGAGTAGGATATCGATGTCCCATGTAGGGCTGAGCGTTCCACAGTTTCTTAGTCTCTATACATTGACTAGTTCTGGGCAATTGTGTTATTCACTGTCTACTGCAGAAAGAAGTTTCTCTGATGAGGGTTGAGAGCTGCACTAATACATGGGTATAGCGATAAAGCATAAAGAATCAGTTCAAAACTATGTCCATCAGAGGATAGTTGTAGCTTCTCTAGCTATAGGTTCTTGGTCCAAGTGACATTGCTGAGCATGGGTTCTACCTCCCAGAGCTAGCCTTAGATCCACCCACAGAGTGGTTGGTTATTCCCATGATGTTCACGCCAGTATCACACCACTGAACAGTACCTTGTCCTACTAGTCCAGGGTTTTATGGTTTCCATTATTTTTCTAAAATGAAGATTTAGAGATGAGTATATCCTTGTTACAACTTTCATGGTTTCATGATAGCCTTTTCTTTTCATACTTAACAGTTGACCCTGAGTACTTGAGAGAATCCTTGTGTGGCTCTTGTTTGGCGTTTCCTGGTGCTTTCCATGTGCCTGAAGCTCTAGAGCACCATTTCTTCCACTGTAATCTTGCCTTTCTCTGTTTCTGAGACCCCAGCATTATCTACATTAACATAACCAATGTGGTGCCACAGAGTATATCTCACATTTTCCCTCTGTTTTATAAAAAAGATTCACCTTTTTTCAAACATTTTTATTTTGTGTGTGTGTGTCGGGGGGGGGGGGTGTCTGAAGAGGTCCGAAAAGGGCCTTGGAACCCCAGGAATTGGAGTTACTGGTGTTTGTAGGTGTCTAACACAGGTGCTGGGGACTGAACTCAGGACCACTGGCAGAGTGGTAAGCACTCCTAACCCTAAGCCATTCTCCAGCCTTTCCTCTAGTTTTAGATGGTGTAATGGCCACTGATCTCTTTGCGAGTTCATCCTGTCTTTCCCCATCCATCTTGACCCTTCTGTTGATTGCTTTTAGCAAAATTGTCACGCATTGCAGCTCCCCATTTTCTATGTTCTGTTTTTCTACCAAATCTCTCTACCTGTTGTCTTTAATTCTTTGCCACCTAGATGATTTCTTTCGCTAAGCCATGCCTACACCTGGGTGGTGACTGCCCGTTACTGTGAGGCAAGGGCCCACATCTCCCCTTTGAACACATGCCACAACCTCACTTGGAAAAGAGCTTGTATGTGGTCCATTGTGCCATTTCTGAATCCTGATTCTTTGAATATTTGTCTAGGCATTCTGTTCCCACACAGCTTTAATTTGCTCAGATTAAAACTGAACTTTTTGTTGACCTGAGTACTAGGGCATCCCAGGTCAGAGTCACAGCCTCTGGGTACTATGGTTATCCTCTGTAGCTCCAGGGTCTCCTGGAACTTTCACAGCTGTGTTTGACCTATGAAGTTTCAAGCAAGATGTTGCCTGTGGACTCAGCAGTTCTCCTGACCTTCTGCTTCTAATGTTAACCCTTTACACTCTCCCTGCCCACCCTGCTATGTGCCAGCCATGTTCTGAGACTCCATCTTTGTGTTAGGTGGAAGAAGCCGAGGATTTCATCTCTGTAGCTGTGGAACACCAGATGTGCTCTCAGTTAAAATTCGGATTTTCACTTAGCAGAGGTTTAATCTTCAAAAGTGAGTTCTTCTCAAAATTCTTCATGTTTCCTAGGACTTGCATATTGAGAGAAAGAGGGAGGATGGGGGCACCTGTCTCCTGTGGGATAATTCCCCCAACACTTCACCTTCCCTTACCAGAAATGTCTGGATCTTTAATGTGGCTGGCTTCCTAGGCACCTGAAGAGATTAAAAACCAAGGGTCTATCAAGAAGGGTATTCCCAAAGGAAATCCGTAAGTGAAAGTGGGCCATAGCTAGGCCCTCCAGTAGAGGTCAATCTCTGTTTCATCTAAATCTCCTGATCCTTTTTCCCAAGGAGCTACAAGGAGAGTCACTTGTGTTGGTCAGGTGAGTGTACACACACACACATTCATATACATAAAATAAATAAGAATTTGCAGCCTGCAGTTATAGCCCATTGTAAGTAACATGGGTCCAAAACACTCATAGCCATTAATTTAAAGTGGTTCCAATTTGAAAGGACTAGAGGCGCCAAGGAGAGAAAATATTTCCCAAATGAAACCACTCCTGTCCTCTACCTTAAAGTAATCTCACAAATAGCAATTCGAGAAATGTTAGCAATTACAATAAAAGTCTCAAAGCACACCGGGAATCAAGACATTATAACCAAGAAGGAGAAGAAAAGATTCCTTTAAAATGGAGTTTGAACCTCACCCCATGAATATCTGTCATACATACAGGATGGCAACTCGCTGGCTTTGGTTAAAGATACATAAATTAAAAAACAAAACACCTTAGAAACAAGGACTTCTTAAAGATAACTGTCCTAGCTTCATTTCTGTCACTTTAATAAAATATTCTGATAAAAAGCAACTTGGGGAGTAGGGTGTTTATTACAGCTCACGGTGGGGAAGTCACACCCATGGAAGCGAACCACAGGTACCACAGTTACATCCACCGTCAGGAGCAGAGAGAAGTGGATGAGTGGCATGCTCACTTGCTTGCCTGTTTGTTCTCAGCACAGTTTCTCCACACTTGCACACATTTAAGAACCCCTTGTCCAGGGCATGGTGTCACCCATAGTAGGCTGGTCTTCCTCTATCAATGAACTTCATTAAGACAATCCCCCTCAGACATGCCCACAGGCCAAGCCAATCCTTCACTGAGACTCTCTTCACAGGTGACTGTGTAAGGCCCTCAAACCACACAAGTGGCCAGGCCCCTCTCCCAAGGGCCTCTAACTGCCAGGTTCTACCCACAGAACACCCTAAGTGCCCTAACTGCTGGACCCTGCCCCCTACCCTACAGAGTAAAAAGCCCAATCTCTGGATGTGAAATCCCACCAATCATCACCCTGGAAAACTTCACCCCCCTTCCCAAGAACTCTATTATAAGCCCCACCTTATAATCAGTTCCCTGCTGTTTCTTGCCCAAGTGGAGGCAGCCACCCTCCTGTTTTTTTTCTCCCAATAAATCTCTTGTGTGAGGTTTGTTGTGTGGTGTGACTGGGGTAATCCTTGGCTCCTGGCTGCCAGGATACCTTACGATCTGAGCTGTAATGCTTACAGGTTGTAGGTATCCAGTTGACAATTAAGTTAACTATCACAATAACACGACAGACTTGCAAAAGTAGTAAATAGAATTACCACAATGAAAACCACTAAGAATTAAATAAAAAGCAAATTTATGTTTTTAGTTTTAGCAGGAAAAAAAATAGCAAGTGGAAAAAATATGCTCAAATAAATGATTCTTAATGCAATGGTGATAGATAATAGAGATAGAAAATAATAAGTGATAAAATGTATGAAAGAGAAATGAGGTCAAGCATGGTCTGTCTGAATTCCAGAAGGAAATCAAAGTCAGAACATGTAATAGATGTGATATTTTAAGAGACAAGCTCAGGGAGTGCAGAGCAAGTGCAGGAGGACATACGTAGGCTCCTCTCAGCTTCCTTTGATGTTTGAAATGGGTAAACAGCATGAAAATGTGCACTCTATGTGCTCATTAATTTATATATTTATGTATAAAATTTCAAAATCAAATAATGAGACACTTTTGATGATGAGACACACCAACACACAATATCACAGAGACTAATCAATCAGTCCACTGTGATACTTTTCCATCAACCCATATGGTTGAACACAATTATTCAAAGTCTTCTTCGTCACCTTAAAGTAAAGTGGCCATGTGACTTGATTTGGCCAATGATATATGAAGATGAAAATGTGTCAAGAAGTACTCACATGTCTCAAGAACGTGTCTCAAGGAGGAACACAGATAAATACTTCTTCCTTCATTTGCTGTGAACTGCAAAGGCAAGCTTGTGACCAGGTAGCATGTCGCCACGCCCCTCTGAAGAGCTCATCAGGCTAGCAGAATGGGCAGCAGACAGTGGCATTCAGGAGTGTTAGCAGCTCAGAATGAGCTAACCAACTGCACCGAAACATGAAATTAAAGAAATAAATCAGGGAAACAGAGTGGATGACAGTATGTAGAAGCAGGCATTAGCATAATGTAATCATAAATCAATGGGTTGCTTAATGAAAGGCACCGCGGTTGCCTGTCTGTCTTAAAGACAAACTCCACTCTCACTCCAGCCTTACACATATGTTAAAGTAGATTTTAGATGGATTAAGGTGACTGGAAGTTAAAAGAGAAGAGAGTTAATGATTACCGAAATATTAGCAGACTAAAAATAAGAGTCCAAGATATTCCTGTTTTCACCACAGCTTGAAGCCCTGACATATTTAAAAGAAAAGAGGCATATTGAGTTATAGGAAACTATAAACCTTTATATAGCAAAAGTTACTATGAAAAATGTCAATAGGAAAACATGTGAGCTGGAAAAATGATTATACAGATGGCAATATCATTAGGTGCAGTGTACAAGAGTGACTGTAAATTTTCAATAAAGAAAAATAATACAAAGAAATTGCAATGCAGTGATTAACCCATGCACAAATGTTAAAGCCACAAATCCATGAAATGGTCAAATTCATTTGTAGTCAGATAAATGCAAATAAAATAAATAACAGGTCACTCTATATATGACAGACTATAAGTGCAGAGGACATAAATTTCCTCCTAGTGGATGTGTGGGGGAAAGAAATTTTCACTCATTTTTGATAAAAATGAGAAATGATGCTCTCATTTTTAATGAAAATAATCTGGTAAGATCTAGCAAAATGATGAACAAAGAAACATAAATTTTCATACAGAAATGTCACTTCTCAATTTAGCCCAGATAAATGTAAGTACTGAGGTATATAAAGTTCTTCCAGCTTAATTTGAGGTGTGTCAGGTATAAACAACATGGAGAAATGTATATATGCACTCTTGTACATCCACTCCTATATCTGCTTAAAATTTATCTTTTAAAATTGGTATACAAAGAGAGAGTGTGAGGGTAAGGAGGAGAGCCAGAGATGGCAGCTTATTCAGATGGAGCAGAGCAATTAGATCACCACAAAACACCAAAAACAATGAGAGGAAATGTCGTCTGGAGCACAGTCCATTTTCATATAACACACCAGACTCCAGAACCTCATGTTTCTGCCATCTTCCTTCAGTCAGACCCTGGGTTAGGACCTGGGTTGCTCTCCTGTGGAAGACATCTCCCTGAACAGAAGGAGAGCCAGTAGCAGAAGCCCCAGTGCAGGCTGGGATATCAATGCCAGTCGGCTGTCGGGACATTTGCTCTGGGCTCATGACATTTTCTTTAGTAGTGACAGAGATGAGACACTCAGCTGTTGGGTGATATTTTCTTTGTGTTTCTGACAAATAAAACTTGCCTGGAGATCAGAGGATAGAGTTAGCCACTAATTAACCATAGAGGTCAGGTAGTGGTGGCACACACCTTTAATCTCAGCACTTGGGAGGCTCACACCATTAATCCCAGCACTTGGGAAGTAGAGACAGGATCTTGGCACCCCCTTTGGTTAGAGGATTTGTAGAAGAAGTCTCAAGTCTCTAGTGGCTGCTGCTCTGATCTTTCAGCTTTCACCCCAATATCTGTCTCCTGGTTTTTATTGATAAGGCTCCAGAAGAAATGTTTAGCTTGGTTTACAGCCATGGAAAGTTTGATCTGTGATCAGGAAGTCCAATGTTTTGGAGACTGGGGTGTTGCTAGGCATCATGGGAGGCAGAACAGAGCACATCATCTCATTGCAGCTGAGGCGGGAAGAAAGACAGAGAAGATGGCCCAGGGTCCATCCAGTTCCCAGAAGACTTCCCACTTGTCCCACCTCCTTAGGTGTCTTCCACATCCACACATTTCACACACTGTTAAGCACCAACATCTAACCTACGGGCCTCAGGAAACAGTCCAGAGCCAAACTAAGGTAGCACATTTTGGCAGGGCCACCAGCACCTCTCCAGCTCCATCCACCCTCATCTGAGGACCACCTCTCCTTCCAATTATGCCTGTCCATCTTACGATATCACATTGGTGTGGTAAAGGGATAGGAAAAAAAAACCCCTCATCTGCGTTGTTCAAGTCTTAGATGGTCTTTTAATAAAAAAAAAAAAAACCCAGAGCCAGATATCAGGGTGAAAGCTGAAAGATCAGAGATGAGGAACAGCCAGCCACTAGTTCTTACCTCTACAAAATCCTTAGCCTAAAGAGAGTGAGTTCCTGTTTCCTCATGCCTTATATATCTTTCTCTGCCCTGCCATATTACTTCCTAGGATTAAAGGCATGTGTGCTTCCAAGCAAAGGCATGAGATCTTACGCACTGGGATTAAAGGTGTGTGCCACCACTGCTTGACCTCAATGTCTAATCTAATGGCTGGCTCTGTCCTCTGATCATCAGGCAAGTTTATTATGCTGCACAATATATCACCATACATCTGCTTTGTTGATATTGGTCTGCACAATCTGTTAAGGAAGATGGAGAGAACCAAGTAAAAGAGGAAAAAAAAAGATGGACCACATTAAAATGAAATCTACACACACACACACACACACACACACACACACACACACACACTTACTTATTGCCGAGTAATTGTTACATAGCTGGGTATATAACAATTTTAAGTAGACCACACCTAGCGTTCTCCCCAAATATTTCCCAAACTGTATAAAAGATAATACAGTTATAATCATTATTTAGATAATTTTTTTTACTAAACATAAGTTTCAATTTGTATCACTAGATTTACAAAGTTGTAATAGTTCATCATATTAAAGGGATGCTAATAAAGAATATAATAAAAGTATTAAAATTTTATTCTGCTCAGAAAAAATTAATGTTAAAAGATGCATAATGAAATAAACATTTTTTTAAATATCAAGAACCAAGAACTTGAGGGTAAGAAATCCCACTAGATATATAAGCTTTATCTGTATATATTATTATTCCTGAAAATGAAACCTGTAAATAGTATTCTATAACCTGCTTCACTCTATTTCAGTGACTTGCTTTGCTTTTATCAAAATGCCTGTCATCTGAAGTCATCACATACTCTATATAAACCCTATGGAATTGGGCGTTTTCCCTCACCTATGCTTTGTTTGTTCATTAATACCTAGAAGAATCTCCCATACAACACAGATGATGAATAAATTCAAATTATGAAAAAATGCTTTGTCTTCATCTTCCTATGTGAGCTTAATGGGTAGGAGGTACTGTAGTTTGCTGATATTCAAGTGTGGTCCCCAAAGGTAAACATGTTCCAAGCTTGGTCCCCACTCCATTGATGTCTAAAGATGGTAGAAGCTCAGAGAAGTGACATCTAGAGTCAGGGAACTAGGCTACTGGGCAAAGAGGCCTCTGAAGAAATTAAGACAGCTCTTCCTCGGTGGTCTCTCATGAGAAGCAGTCATTGTACAAGAGCCTGCAGCTGGATCCCTCCTGGCTTGTACAGTCATGTGATGTTTTCATTATGAGCTTCCCTTGTGCAATGGCACCTTCCTCTACATCCTCAGTAAAGCTTCACGGAGGCTGGTGACATTTAGCTTCAGTTCTTTGTACTAAATAAACATCGTGTCTTTCAGAACTACCCAGCCCAAGGCATTTTGTTTGAGCTGACACAGAAGGCATACCATAATAATGAAGTGCAATATATCTGAATGCTAACTATTGCCTACATTTGTTTTAACTTTGATTTATTAGGCACAGCACTGTAGGTTCCTATAGATATCCCGGCACACAGTCATTGTTACTTCCTTGATACAAATCTCTAGACATTTGAACAATGAGGCAAGGAGTGTGAACATATTTAATAATGTCGCATACTTTGGTAAATTAAGAACCATCAACATTTTGATTCTTTAACCCCCTTTGTGTGGGAAGTTTGACTTTTTTTTTTTTTTACCAGCAATTGTGTATTAATAGTTACCATTAACAATTTCAAAGATAAAAATGGTTTTGTATTTCATAGGATATTAATAGGTATATTTTATCATAGTAATTTGTGAGTTACTTTTTGGATCTTTTGCCATGGCCCTTTCTTGCAGATTTTCAATGAAAGCATTATCATCTGTTTGCTTGTTGTATTATCTTCCTAGTTTTTAAGTTGTCTTTCATAATTCTCTAGTGATCTTCAAACTTAGCTTTTGAATTCCAAACACTTCAGCACATCTTGCAAAAACAGGTTTTTAAGAATAACTCCTCCTTTAATTGATTTTTAAAATTTATATTTATTTTGAGGTGGGGATTCTGGGGGAGAGAAAGTAGTCTTGAATACATTGGCACAGGAAACCACTTCCTAAATATAACACCAGTAGCACAGACACTGAGAACAATTAATAAATGGGACCTCCTGAAACTGAGACACTTCTGTAAGGCAAAGAACACAGTAAATAAGACAAAATGGCAGCCTACAGAATGGGGAAAGATTTTCACCAACCCCACATCTGACAGAAGGCTGATCTCCAAAATATATAAAGTACTCAAGAAACTAAACATCAAAATAACAAACAATCCAATTAAAAAATGAGCTATAGATCTAACCAGAGAATTCTCAAAGGAAGAATTTCAAATGGCCAAAAGACATTTAAAGAATTGCTCAGCATCCTTAGTCATCAGGGAGATGCAAATCAAAACAACTCTGAGATACCATCTTACACCTGTCAGAATGGCTAAGATCAAAAGCACTGCAGATAGCTTATGTTGGAGAGGATGTGGAGCAAGGAGAACACTTCTCCACCATTGGTGGGAGTGCAAAATTGTACAGCCACTTTGGAAATCAGAATGGCAATATCTCAGAAAATTGGAAATCAATCTTTCTTAAGACCCAGCTATACCACTCTTGGGCATATACCCAAGGAATGCTCAATCATAACACAGGGATACATTCTCAACTATGTTCATAGCAGCACTATTCATAATAGCCAGAACCTGGAAACAACCTTGATGCCCCTCAACTGAAGAATGGATTAAGAAAATGTGGTACATATACACAATGGAGTACTACTCAGCAGAGAAAAACAATGACATTATGAAATTTGCAGACAAATGAATGGAACTTGAAAATATCATCCTGAGTATGGTAACCCAGACTCAGAAGGACATAGTATGTACCCACTCATAAGTGGATACTAGATGTAAAGCAAAGGATGACCAGACAACAATCCACAATTCCAGAGAAGCTAGCTAAAAAGGAAGACCCAAAGAGGGATGCATGGATCACCCTGGGAAGGGGAAATAGATGAGATCTCCATGAGTAAACTGGGGATGAGGGGTGGGCAATGGAGGGTAGGGGATGGGGGATGAGAACATAAGGGAATGGGATGGTTGAGCTGGAACAGAGATTGAGGGGGAAAGCAGTGAAAGAGATACCATGATAGAGGGAGATATCATGGGGGTAGAGAGAAACCTGGTGCTAGGGAAGTTGCCAGGAATCCCCAAGGATGGCCCCAGCATGGACTACTAGCAATAGTGGAGAGGGTGCCTGAACTGAACTGGCTTGCCCCAGTGATCAGATCAGTGAATACCCTAACTGTCATTACAGAGCTTTTCTCCAGTGACTGATGGAGGCAGATACAGAGATTCACAACCAAACACCAGGTAGAGCTCCAGGAGTCCAGTCAAAGATAGAGAAGAGGGATTCTATGAGCAAGTGCATCAGGATCATGATGGGGAAACCTGTAGAGATGACCAAACCAAACTAGTGGGAACTCATGAAAGTTGGATCAATGGCTGTGGAGCCTGCACGGGACTGGACTAGGCCCTCTGCATGGTGAGACAATTGTGTAGCTTGATCTGCTTGGGGGGCCCCTGGTGGTAGAATTGAATCCATCCTTGGTGCATGAGGGGGCATTTTTGGATCCCACTAGCTGTGATGGGACACCTCGTGCAGCCTTGAGGCAGAGGGAAGAGCTTGGACTTGCCTCTACTGGATGTGCCTCCCCATGGAAAGCCTTGCCTTATTGTGTGGGAGAGTGGTGGGTAGAATGGGAGGGGGAGGCTGGGGGGAGGCAGGAGGAGGGAAGAGAACTATCTTTGATTGTTGTGTAAAATAAATGATAAAAAATTCTTAATAATAATGATAAAAATGTATATTTACTAGTTCTTTGAGAATTTCTTATAATGTGTTTTGAGCTGGTATTGCCCTGGATGCTTCATCCTTCCTGGGTTAAGTGTTAGAGGATGTTATGCACACTACCAGAGGAGGAAAGTAGTCATCAGTCTCTCCCAGATGTGAATGCTACAAGCTATGGTAAAGACTGGCCTGACAAGGTAAGTTTACTGGTGCAATGGTGGCATAAATATCACGGGAGTAACCAAACACTTCCTGGTCAGATTTGAGTCCTACTCCACGAGATGAAACCTTTTACTGATTATTTTGGTGTGTGTTTCTGATGTATCTTAACTTTTTTTTATTATTTTTGAGATAATGTAATTATATCATTTCCCCTTTCCCTTCCCTCCTTCTAAACCTTCCCATATAATTCTCCTTACTCTCTTTCAAATTATGACCTTTGTTTTATTGTTTTTACACACATAATTTCATAAACTGACAAATACAACCTGCTCAGACTTTATAATGTTACTTGTATGTATGTTTTAGGGCTACCCATTCAGTATTGGGTAACCAAGTGGTGTGCTCTTCTCTGAGAAAGACTATTTCTCATGCTCTCGCCATTCCTTAGTTGCCTGTACTTCTTTGTATAGGGTAGGAATGAGGTCTCTGGGCTTTCCTCATCCATGTTAGCCTGTCTACTGGTGTCCTCATTTGGCTCACATCTCGTCAGTCATGTTAGTGAGAGTGTATGGGTTTAACTTCTGACATTAACAGGAGACACAATCTCAAGTAACCTCTGTTTCTCTGGCTTTTACAGGCTTTCTGTCCCCTTACACAATGGTCCCTGAGCCTTAGGCACATGAGTTGTATTCTAGTTCTATCTTTTGGGACTGGGCTCCATGACTCTGCATTTTGATTGGTTGTAGTTTTCTGTAATGACCTCTGACTGTTGCAAAGCCAACTTTTCTTGATGAGGGTTGAAGACTACACTCACCTGTGGTTATCAGGAGAACTATTTCTAATGTAGTTGGGGATTTTGCTGGTTTAGTGAAGTGGTAGCTTCAGGTTCTGCTCCAAGACCCTCAACTTCATTCATCCTGGGTGCTTGCTAAGTCCCTACTGCAAGGCATGAAGTCCCTCTTGTTGATCAGGTCTTAAGTCCAACTAGACAGCTATTATTAGTTACTGCCAAAGTACACGTGCCGCTACTACACCCTTACCGTTATTGTGATGTGCTGGCTGTTGTAGTGGTTTGTGAATGTCATTTTTAAAATCGACTTCTTTTTAAAAAATACACTTAATATATGTGATTTTCTGCTAAGTGTTAAAAAATAGTTTATATTGCGGATATGGATGTGAACATACTGTAAGAGAAATAGACTGATCAATGGAATAAGAATCCACTGCAGTCTGAGTCCTGTGCAAGCTGTGGGGATTTGCAAGTCATGCATCTCAGAAGCAAGAGTCTGGTATTCTTTTATGCAGACTTCCTCTAGCTGATAATGTTAATAAAGACATGCATATAAACCTAAATCCAAACCAAAGAAGGCGACTTATTCTCATAACAACTGGATTTCAAAGGATTTTCATGAAGAGATAATATTTTATAAATTACTTGATAATAAAATGATAGCATGACTCAGTTTTAACTCATCTCTGGTTAAACAGTGTGATAATTGGCAACTTTTGTTTCCTTGTTTCAAAAGGAGATGCAACGACCTAGGATGAAATTAGGAAGCTTAGATTCTTACTATTTTCTGTATTGGGGTTACATGAGGTTGGAATGAGGCCCCAGAAGGGGCATCTTTTAAAGGAATAATGCCCTCCTACTCTCAGTGTCTGAAGGGAACCATCAGGAGGCCAACATGTGCTTATTGAATCCCACTCCTGTTTGAAATAATGGCGTGGAAAAGTGGCCACTAGTTTTGAGCCAAGTGAACTCATAGTGCCTTAAATCTTGTTCAGGCAAAAAAAAAGTTTGAGTGGAAAGATGGCCTTAATGGTGGATAGACCCCAAACACCTGAGGGTACAGCTTCCAGCTGGAGCAAGGAAGCTAGGAGAATGATCCCCACAAAACTCACAAGTGAACATGAAGATTGAGTCAGGTGACCGGGCAAATGCAGAACTGGTTTCTTGCCCCTGAATACTTCACCTTTCAAAATAATATTGGTAAAGAAGCAAGATGAGTTAATTTATTAAAACTGAATGCTATTATTCCATATTTGCACATCACTGATGAGGTGGGATGTGTGCATGCACACTCCTGATGCTGGCTTTGGACAAGGCACTTATGGTAGCAATTCAGAGACAAATCCAACATAAATTAATAACCTGCTGACTTTATTTATTGTGTGTTGGGGGCATGCATGCCACCATGCATTTGTGTGGTGGTCAGAGGGCAGTTTAGTGGAGTAGGTTCTCTCCTTCCACCTTTACACAGCTTCCAGGGATTGAACTCGGGTTGTCAGACTTCACAGAAATCCCCATCACCCACTGTGCCACCTCCCTGTCCCATGACCCACAGACTGTAAGTATTCAGATTTGACTCTCTGACTGCCATTTTCTATAGACTTACCTTCATAGTTTGTCTTAAAGAAAAATAACTGATTATACTTATTTCCAACAATAAAAACTTAATGTTCAAGGGAAATCCAGAAATTTACAAAACAAGCATCAACTGACAGGAACGTAGCTACTTCTCAATATTTTAGAAATGGTTGGAAAGACTATGGGGATCCTTAATAAATGGCATTTCCAGAAATGTTGTCTTATGGGAGGTCACGAATATTAAAGATAGACAAAACTCCAACTTTTCCAAATGACCACAGCTGAATATGGGCCAAAGATCCATCCAAAGTCTAAGATGAGCAAACACACATGGGATATTGTCTGAGATTCTGTGTTCGTTAAGCTTCGGGAAGGCGCTGCTGTTGGGTTCTGGTGTAGTATTTAAGAAAAATATTCATAGAAGAATCGAACCGGAGAATGGGGGTGGACTTGATCAAAACATGTATGAAATTTTCAATAAAAATTTAAAATAATAGGGCTAAAATAAAACCACTTCTTTTGGTTATGTATCTAAGTGAGTTCAGATTTACCTTAAAATGTCAACTAACACTCCATACATGATGGATTCAGTACAGATGACATCCAGCTACTAGATTTCAAAGAAAATAGTATCATTCCTCTAACAGCTTTTACTTTTGAAAACAAACCATACATTTTCATAATTTGTGTTGATGTTAATAGAAAGTTATTTAATTACTGTTCCTTTAAAATATGTTAATAAACATGTCTTATTTTTATTTTAACTCTTAATAGCATTAATATTAATATTATCTCCAAACCAGAAATTTCCTAGTATTCTCAATAACTTTTTTCAAATATTTATTTTATTATTTCTAATTGTGGAACTCTGGTTGTAGGTATGTATAGGTGAGTTCAGGTGCCTGTAGAGGCCAGAAGAGGGCATCATATCCCCTAGAGCAGGAGTCAGAGAAGGTCGTGAGATGCTGGAAACTTGACTCCGGTGACAGGGGAGTGAAGAAAGAAAAGCTGGGATGGGACAGGCTGTCCTCACTCTGATGGACAGTATCAACACACAACAGAATGCAGAGTGTTGGTGCTTCCATTATGTACTACAGCATAGGGGAGGGATTAACTAGTCTCCATCCAGGAAAAAGAAGCTGTGGTTGCTAGTTTTCATACATTCTGGTCAATAGTTCATAACACTGATAGAATCATAAACACTGGTACTTACACACAATGTCAAAATTCACACTTGGGCCAGGAGAAGACTTTGCCATTTTTGAGCCTGACCCGTATGGCCATGCCACGCCAACCATATAGACTCACTCAAGGTTTCCTCAGTTCTCCACATAAATTATCCTGAATGAATCTGATAGCAACCTTAGCTGTCCATCATATTAACAAATACTCAGAGACTCCATTCCAAAATGTCTGTTCTTCGTGGAATCTTTTCCAAAATCTCACTTCTGACCTCTCTGTCCAGCAGATGTTACACTGGAGGTGTGTTGCTGAGGTCACGTCAAGGTGGACCACCCACTCCGACACAGATGTGGGTAATTGCTGGTTGTGACAGCTTCAACATTGGAGGATATGATTTCCCAGGTCACCTACCATCTCTGTAACTTAGACTGTCTGGTCTGGCCCTCCAGTGATGCTCAGGACGGCTCAGCTGTCAGCCTGTCGATCATCCTGTAGTAATGACCGTATCCAGCTGCCAGCATTGGTGCTTTAGGACCCCCTCATGACTGAGCTCCCTCTGTGGCTGGCTGAGTAAGCACTAAGTTCTGACAAACATCATGAAGCCAACGCTCACATCGAGACAGAGTCAAGTCACAAAGGCTAAACGTCCACTTGTCTTCAAAACCTTGATCGTCTTTGTGAGCTCAGAGTCTCAAGAACGGTGGTATTCTGTAGTATGTTTTTCATCACTCAAGCATTTGTTGTCAAAGTGAAGGGAAAATCAGAGTACACAGTTTCTAAATGCTTTGAAACCATAGTGTCAACCCTCAGTCACAGAAGATAGTCTTGACTTCGGCTTTCTGTATGAGAGACTGTTACGAGACACGCTTACTTGTGATTTGTCAAGTTATTGAAAAATTCATAGTTTTCACATTACTATTCAAAATGTAGTTGTGGATATATTTCAAAATTGACAGTTTTAAGAAATTCTAGACCGAGCCAAGTGTCCCTGCATGTGTCCCAGGATTCAAACAGCCAACTCATGCAACAAGCCCAGGACCCGGCACCAACACACGGCTGCCTTCCAAACAGATCAAGCCAAATGACTGTCTCACCCGTTCAGGGGGCCTGATCCAGTTGGGGACCCCTCAGCCTTTGGTTCATAGATCCTGTGCTTCCATTCGTTTGGTTATTTGTCCCTGTGCTTTATCCAACCCTGGCTTCAACAATTCTCGCTCATATAAACCCTCTTCTTTCTCACTAATTAGACTCCCAGTGCTCCACCAGGGTCTGGGAGGGGGGGACTGGTCCTGGCTGGACTGAGTTTACCAGGTCGATCCCGGTCCTCGGGGAGACCTTGATCTGGAGGAGGTGGGAATGGGGGGTGGGATGGGGGGAGGGGGAAGGGGGCGAGAGTGGGAGAACAGGGGAATCTGTGGCTATTATGTTGAACTAAATGATGTTGTAAAATAAATTTTCTTAAAAAAAAATAAAAAAAAGAATATTCTAGCCTTTTAAAATTAAAAATTCTGTATATACGGGTATTTATTTATTTGTGTATCTGTAGACCTTTGGGGTGCCTGATGCCTTGGGGGATAGAAGAGAGCACCAGACCCCCCTGAACCTGGAGTTATAGACAGTTGTAAGCTGCCATGCGGGTACTAGGATTTGAACCCAGGTCCTCTGGAAGAGCAGCCAGTGTTCTTAACTGCTGAGCCATCTCTTCAGTCCTGACAATAAAGTTTCATGAGTTATTTTAAAGTGCTTCTTCAGTAACACTGTTATATTTGGTCCTGGATATTTATGATCTATCCATAGCTTGTGAGCCTCAAGTGAATTCCTCTTCAATTCTATTGGTGCAGACAGAGGGAGTCTGTGTAAATATGACAAGGGACAATAACTGATGAGCTGGAACAGGTGGCATTGTCCTCTGCATCATGACAGTCTGCTTGTTAAAAACATCTGAGCATTTTCACGCAAAGTGGAAGTAATATTGCCACATCCTCCTTAAAACCTCAGTACTGCCTTTAAATCATCTACCTATAAATATATCTAATTATATAAATTTTAACAGTAGCTATAATATATTTCAGAAACTAATGTTGAGTTCAAACCTAAGTCACATTTACTACTTGGCTCAAACAATACTCACAAAACATAATAGTAGTTCTGGGACTTCATTAATATATTTTAGTGTTGTTTCTAGAAAATTCTACAGTGCAATCAATAGAAAGACCCAATGTAACCCCTAAATGTGCTGTTGGGTATTGAAATGAACATAACAAGTGAGGCAGAAAGTTGCACTTTCATAACTCTGGGAAAGAGGATTCTGCAGGTCTGTGAAGCTCAGGCTAAGCTCACCCATAAACTCCACAGAACTGCCTCGGTGTGACCTAGAGATACATGCAAATCCAACAAGGATCGATTTCCAAATTCCCAAATGGAAGTACTCTCGTCTTCAGGGAAATACATGCAAAGGCTGCATTTGAAAAGCCACTTATGAAAACCAATTATTAATTAAAATGTCAAAAGTGTTCTTGATGAACCATCTGATGCACCTCTTATGATGAGCTTTTATGAGAAATGTCCATCGATGCCGCAGTGTGTTTCTATCAAATCACACTTGAAACAGCCTTGCTCCATAAGTCTCAGTCACGAGTAGGGGAAAGTTGGTCATGACCTTTTTCCTAAGATTGAACTGACTCTGATTTTTCCCCTGGAAGTCTTTTCAGTGACTAGAGAAAACACCTCACCTTTGTCTTGACTCTTTCTAATCTTTTGATTCTAACTGTTCCTTCAAGAAGAAAGACAAGAAGACAGGACTCATGGGGTCTTGAAAAATGGAGAACTGAATTGTAAACACAAGCAAGGGACCCAAGTCTGCAGGACAGCAGCCAACAGTGTGGCGTCTGGGGGAGACAGGAACAAGCTGCCGTCAGTCTGAGTCTAGTGTTTAGGGCTGAGGGTCTTTCAGAAATAGGTAAGTACATGAAGGATCTTGGCAAAAGATTCTGACTTCTGGAGTGACTCTGGCTTCAGACTAGAGCTTTTGAGAATAGAGGAAAGAATGCAGGGAAAGTGGGAAGAGAATGATGAACCCAGAGATCTGGGTGAGGAGGAGCAACTGGGTCCATCTGAGTCTGCGGGCAAAGCGAGACTACTTCCAACTTGGAAAAAGTCCACTTCTGGGCACCTTGGTCCTGAAGACCACAGTCCTGGGTCATTGGGATGAGCATCTGTGACTGTACCAGCAGAAAGCAGATGGCTCCCACACACAGTTCCACCCAACACTAACTTGAAACTGACTTCCTAGATTTGATTTCTCTGAAGTTAGGTTGAGTTTGTATGTGTTGATGATGAAGGATCAAAGATGTGTCTGTTGTCAGAAACAGAACAACGTAATATCTATTTTACCTAGAATAAATCTCCACGTTGGCCATACGTAGGTACTTCAAGACTGGCAATGTCAAACGTCTCTCAGTCCACTCACTCACCTCTTATCTGTTCAGAGGCTGGCTCAGTCAGTCACTCACCGGCTCACACTGCAAATGAGCAACCTGAGGGACTGTGCCAGTCTGTCCTCACTGCTGTGCTGTAACAGGGCACCACTACCACGTGGCCTCTAAGCTCAAACATTCCTTTCTCACAGTTCCAGAGTCAGCAGGTATCAGGTTCAATGACTTTCCTCATGGATGCTGTCCTCTCTCTTCCCTCTCATATGGTGAGGGAGACACACAAGCGCAGCCGTCTAACGGACACTTACCCCATTCAAAGACAATGACCTCATTATCTGACACCTCCCTCTAGAAGTAAATGTCTTGGGGTTAAGGGCATGACTCTCGTCTTGGTAAAGTGCTTGCTAAGCAAACACGAGGACCTGAGTTCAGATAGCACCCATGTAAGAAGTCAGCACTGTGGCCCATACCCATAATTCCAACATTGGGAAGGCACAGGTCAGAATATTCATCAGCCCGATGGCCAGGAAACCTAGCCAAGTCTCCAGGTTAAGAAATGACTGAGGAAGATGCTAATGTCAACCTTTTTTACACTTTACACAGAAAGGGAGGGGGGTACACTGCACAAACACATATACACAAGCACAAACACAAGCACACATACAAATGCATACATACACAGACATACATATAAACATACATACACTCATGCAAAGCAGTGAAGGACTTACTTCTAAATGTTTTCCAGGTATGTCCTAAGACTTCGACACATAAAGTGAGGACAGAGACATTCATTGCCCCCCCCCCCCCGAAAAAAAAACTTACGAATTCAAGTTTTGAAACTGAAGCTGTTTCTTGTAGTCAGTGAATACATAGAGGAGATAAACCATGAAAGCAGGTGACATGCTGCTTCCTCTGGAAGTGGAGTGGTGCTGAAGAGGCATGGGTGGCTGGGGGCACACAGGTAAGATGAGCACATAGACAAACACCTCAGATTGTTCTCTCCAGCTGACACTCTAACCCAGCTCCTCTCCCCGTTCTGGGGGAGCATGCACCGGACTCCATGGCAATCATCCACATGGCTGTCTCCTTGGATTGCTGATTAACTTCTTGAGAATACAAGTGAAGCTGAAGCCTCTTCTCACGGTCTCCACACTTCAAGCAGCTCCTAAACCATGCTTGGCCTATGACTGTCCAAAGCGAAGGACACAAGCTGACTCAGATCTCTTCGTTAACCCTGTGTGTCTGTAGAGCATTATTCTTCAAGTCCACCCTTCTCAACTTTGCTGTTCCTTTCGTAGATACAAAATGTCTGTCTCAACATTTTTCATACCTTAGGCAAAAGTTGCCTTACCTAGACACTATACACAACGCCTTCTTAGCAGAACCCTGGACTTATATGTCCCATGGGCTCATTTGATTTCAGTCCTTGTTATAACTCTAAATTTTAAGACCTCAGCCACAGATAGAATTCACCATGTGATGAAAACAGACTCATGTATTCCTTTCTCACCCACCATTGCTGCTCGACCAACCTATTCACTGCTCCGTATCGGGAAGAAATCTAAGGTGTCACAGGCACTCCATACAATCTCCCATTACCCTTGTAAAAGGTGATACAACCAGCAGCTTGAAGCAACAGGGAGTTACCATCGCTTACTTCTGGAGGCTGCAGGGATAAAATAGGGGCCTCTACAGGGCCCCTTGCCTCTCAGGAGGCAATCTTCCCTCTTTCCTTCTCCAGCTCTGAGATGCTCAAGCATGATTTGCTCAGGGCCTCTTTCCATCTTCCGGCACCAGTGATGGCAATCTAAGATTCTCTCACAACTCTTTCCATTGATAAGGTGCTGGGAACTATGGAGCTGGCCTGGGCTAGCTGCCTTGAGAGGCATGCATCATAGGTTTTTCAGGTTAGAGTCCATGGCTCCTGGGCTCAATGACCTTTCCAGTTACTGAGAGACTAATGAACTCCCTCAGGCAGCGAAGCATTCGGGTCACGTTGTGCATCTCTGTGTGTTCTCTTAGTTCTCAGGGAAGCATGGAAACTTGACAGGACAATTGGTCTTAGACTTTATTCTCATGTACCTTGTATGGTCAGCAAACTTCACTGTATTCTAGCAACTACAATCGCATTGATCCTTGCAATTGCCATTTTACTATGTTTCTGGTAAAGGTATAAAAAAATCTATTGCTCTCAATAAAATTGTCACAGCCTCAGTTGTGCTGTGACCCCTCCAACCTGGACTGATTTCATTCCTCGTGGCCATATCAGATGACCTTGGTTTGGTAGGTAAGCAGGGCACTTCAATATTAGCCTTTATTGTGACAATGGGCCCATGCAGAGAGCGTACTTTCCCACCCTGGAGGAGCCTATTAGGATGTCAGTTCCATTTGCAGCCTCCATTGTAGCAGGCTTTCTTTGGGGCTCCAATCAGATCCCAAATCATGACACAGAGACTTATTATTAGTTATGAATGCTTGGCCTTAGCTTAGGCTTATTTCTTGCTAGCTCTTATAACTTAATTTAACCTGTCTCATTTCATCTACATTTTGCATCAGGGCTTTTTACCTTTCTTCCATTCTGTATGTCTTACTTCCCGAGGCTGCCTAGCTGACTGGTGCCGGGCATCTCTCTCTTTCTCCCTCATTCTCTTCTCTCTCAAGGCTAGATTTCTCCTCTAGTTTAATCTCTCTGCCTATCAGCCCTGCCTCTCTCCCTCTACTGCCTAGCTATGGGCTGTTCAGCTTTTTATCAGACCAATCAGGTGCCTTGGGCAGACAAAGCAACACATCTTTATATCATTAAACAGATGCAGCATTTAAAAAAAAAGCAACACATCTTTACATCATTAAACAAATGCAGCATAACCAAATGTAACACATCTTTACATAGTTAAAGTAATATTCCACAACACTCCATTGCCATTTTCAACACAACAGAACAGATCCAAGGGGCAGAGATTTGGATGTGGATGTGGTAGGGAGCCAGTTTTGCTCACCACATCCCTTTCTGTGCTGATTGAGAGTTCGTCATCACAAAAGCCATCCTGACATTCCTGACCAATAACAACCCTCCAGCTGTGTCATCAAGCTGTGGACAAAGAGACAGATACTTCTAGCTTACGCCTAAAGATGGCAAGTTTCCAGAGACAGAATTTGGTTTTCTTCTATGTTTTTGAGATGGAGTCTCATGTATCTGAGCATGTTCCACAGCACCTGGCTTGAGCAGTTCTGAGGATCAAGCACCAAGCTTGACACTCAGCAATCTTACCAACTGAGCTAATCCTCAGTCAGCATTTTCTCTTGATATCGTAAGAGTTTACCTCAAGAGAAGAGCCATGCCTGCCAATCTGTGCAGATGTTAGCCCTGGACGGCCCACAACCTGGACACAGAGGTGCAGGACCAGGCAAATGCTGGTGCTCAGTGTTTCAGCCAAGGCTTCAGGCAACACTCGTGGGCATTGTGGACTTGCTGGAATCCCTCAGATGTCCTTGGTGTCTTCCTGGGGTTCCAGCTATGCCAGCCTCTCGGTCCCCCCTCCCCCACCATAGCTGTGTTATATTTCTTCCTGAAGCTTCTATCAGAACAAATGTGTCAGCATTTGTAACAGATGGTTGCTTTCAGCAGTGAACAGGGATTCTTAATCTATCACAGAGACTCTGAGCAATGCGGGGAACACATCTGAAAGGCAGGCTGGCTGCACCCAGAAACACAGGCAGGACAAAAGCTACTGCTACCCATGAGGCCACGGGGCAGAGGCAGGTGATGACTATGAGGCCACCTGCACCACCATGTTTCATTAGCTGAGCGGAACCCAGGAAGTGGAGGTGCGTGTGTACCCAGAATCTACTCCATATCAGGGCTTGAGTTAAATGTCAAACCAACTATCGTAATAAAAGTCACAGCTAAATGAGACCCCCTCCATCCAGGTCTTCCACTGGGTTTGTCCTGAGGAGACACACCTGAACCCTTTCTAAGCTGCACTCACCTGCAAAGCAGAAGTTATCACTTAAGGTTTAGGGAAAGAATTTCAGAGAATGTTCTCTGTGGGTGACAGAACAAACAAGGAATTGTTAGTGCGTTTTACTGTTAAGCAAAAAGCCATGCGGTCAAGGTAGTCATTTGAAACTTGGCACAAATTAGGCAAAGTTCTCAATTGGGCTCTCAAAAATCATGTGGCAATGTAAGAGGGGATTTTTGCTTTGGTGAGTCACACTGACATGTCCTCGATACAGAAATGTTCATACTCAGTCCTGCGGCAGGGATACTCCTGTCCTTGCTGGACAATCATGCCCACTGCTATTGAGGAGGAGGGTGTTTGAGCCTATACCTTAAGGCTCTTTGTTGGGGGGAATATGTTTCAGGAGAATTTAACATGATATGATTACCCAGAAATACAATCACCAAAGATTTAAAGAAGCATTCACTCTGCTTGATGCCTTCACCAAAGCCATTCACTCTTTCAGGAAATTATAACAAGAGCCACACCCCTCATGATGCAGTCAAAGCCAGCTTAGCCACCCCACACCCTGAATCAGTCTGCATTTGTAATGTTAATAAGCTTGTGTCATTAGCAGGCACAAATGTCCTTGCTCATCAGTTTCAAACTGTCAATACTATAAAAACAAGTGGAATGTAATTAAAGTTACCTTCACTTGTAAACATAAGTGGTAGTAAGTACAATTTATTGTAATATAGTTTGCTGTTCATTTGAATATAATTGTCCTCATTCATTTATGCGGTGAAAAGAATTGGATTTTTATTATAAATTACTTTCTTTTAATTTTTCACTTACTTAAAATGGAACTTTTTTTTTTTACTTATACAGAAGTATGTTATCCATGTGTTTTTTGAAGCCTATAGTAGTATTTTAAAAGTGCGATCACAGGCAAGACACAAAAATAAAACAGAAGGCAGGAAATTTAGAGATGGACAAACAGATTTCTTGACATTTTCCCATGTTTTCACTTTATGTTTACTGATCCTTGCTTCGGTATGACCTATAAACTGTGACTTTGAATTCTCCAAGTCAACATCATACCATTCAGACTCTTGGGTATTTTTGTTTCAAGAAGTATCTTGGTTATTCTTGGTCCTACATCCTTTCATATCATTTTAAAATATGAGCTGGGGAATAAAGAAAGAACATGGTGGGTGGCTGGTGCTTTCTTAAATGAGACATTGCAAATGATAACAGTTCAGGCATCTCTTCAATATTTATACACATACATAGAACAATAAAATGAAAGTGTATTCTGTTTTGGAGATAATATGCTGAGTTTGAGTCTCTTGCTATCTACCTTTACTAACTCTTTCTTGAGTTTTTTAGAATTTAAGTTTCTCCATTGACCAAATATTTTATACACTGCAATTTTTGCCTTTTAACTACTGAAATAGTCATTAATTTTATAGTCATTAATTAATAGTCATTAATTTTCAATAGAGAATATTAAACAACATACACATAAAGTTAAAACAAACCTCAGTTTCTGAGCTTTACAATTGTGGTTAATCTAAGTCTCTGGTACATTTTTCATCTCTCACTTGTTTAAATGTATCCTGTGCCTGTATTAACCAAGTCACTAGGTGTTGGTGGACCCTAATGGCTCCCTCGGGGGAGGGGGTGAGAAGGCGTGGCATCAATGGCACAAACACCGGGAGTCAGTTGAAGGCAAATAACAAACTCCTTTATTTAATAACAGGAAGAGCCTTATATACCCTCCTCCCAGCACCCAGTCTGTGTCGCAATCTGGTGGCATTGCATGGTCGCCCCTCATTGGCTGGGCATGATCAGGAACTCTGACAGCATCTGTTACTAGGCCCTCAGGTAGACTTCAGGTCGGCTCATAAGGAAGTACATCATGTGCATGCCTTGGCAACTGGTCTGAGTCAATTTCATCGACCCTATGTAGTCCTATTACAACTAGGCAACACATGATGCTTTACTAGTCATAGTGTTTGTCTTAACTTACTTAAAACTATTTATTAATGTTAACTCTATGCTGCAATAGTTCTGGAAATGTTTACCCATTTCTCAAAATCATTAGCAATATTAGAAAAAAAATCCAAGTACCAGATAGAGCATACCTCCCCAAGAGTTCTTGGCCAGGGTGGCCCCAGGGGCTCCCGAAACAACACAGGTTATCGCCATTGCTCTTGGTTCTCTGGCCTCACTGTGAAGACACCACAGATCCTGAAGAAAGGGTCCAGAGAAGTCAAGCTAGCACTGGCCTGGAAGCTTTGTTCCTGATGGCTAGCGTTCATAGTGGAAGAAGATGTTATACAGGCAGATGAGGAAGACACATCATCAATGACCTCCCTTCATGACCTGAACTTACAAAATAATCCCTTCCCAAAAGTCTCTTGGGTTTTCTTTATTACAACATGTTTGTTTCAATAAAACTCTTCACTGGGGTGTGGACATGTCCGCAAATAGTGTGCTTACAGCTATATCTATGGCCATAATGTTGATATGCCATGCTTAACCACATTCTATCTAAAGTTTCTTTTCTTTCCCACTGTCTTTTACCTATTACCTCATGAGTTGCTTAAATGCACTGATTTACTAACTTTCAGAGATCTTCTATTTACCTACTATTCGATTTCCAGGTTGATTGACTACATTCAGACAAGAACTGGTGATCTTCACTCTTGGATAAAAGGTGGGTTTGATGTCTGACATAGGGTCTGTTCACTATGATATTTCTTATAAGCCAATTAGGCCAAACTGATTGTTTCTATTTTCCTAGTCTGGTTTTTAAATATTTTCATTCTACTGACTGCTAAGTGTGTGTCAGAGGATTCTGTTCTGATTGTTTTTTCTTTCCCTTTCATCAATGTTCACATTGCATTTTCAATCCACAGAACCAGATTGCTCCAGGTCTGCGCATGCTCTGCTCTCCTGTGGGATGACACATACATCATCATGAGATGTGCTCTTCAGGTCCTGGACCCTCTATCCTTCGACAGACATGGTCAAGCTTGTCACTGGGATGCAGTGTGTCTTCTACATCTCTCTCTTCCGAGTTTCACGTGATGGCCTCTCTCAGAACAATGTTTGGGAGCTCTCACTCCCACCTGGTAATATACATTTGAATGCTTCAGTCCCTTTACATCTCTATTTAAATTACTGATCGTTCACTTCCCCCCTCCACTTCCCTAACACCTTCCCTGTTTCCTCTTGGACAACCAAGTTTGCTTCCAGTCTGTGTTCTACGTCACCTGGTGCGCAGCATACCTGGCCTGCAGCACACCTGGTCTGCAACACACCTGGCCTACAGCATACAACTGGTCTGCACCACACACCTGGTCTGCACCACACATGGCCCACAGCACCGGCTCTGTGTTTTCAGGGTCTGCTCTCTCCCAGGCTCCTCTCAGGCTCACACACTACATGCGGAAGCAGAGCCTCCATCTGACCCCCCTGCAATTTCCTGCAGCTTCCCGAGCCTGGAAAAGCGTAGACACCAGACATTGTCCCTCATGTGCCCCACACGAAGTTCTGCTCCGACGCTGCACATGAATGTACTTTACACATCTCGCTACTGTTCACCTTTTCTTTTTCCTGTTTTTCTACTGTTCATATCGGGCAGCCCTGTCCTTCTATCTGCTGCATGGAGACCATTCTTGGTGTCACTTCCGTCTGGCTTCTGGTCCATTGTGTGTTGTTGAAGTTTCATGTCAGGTGTGCTTCCCTGACTGGGGCTTCTATCCTCACCTGAGGATCACCTTGGACCATCATGACAAATCACTGTAGAAAACCTGTCCCCTGTTTCACGGCTCATACCTTCATTCCTAAAAGCCCCATCACCACGTGCATCGCCCAGCAGCATGGGCAACCATGGCCTGGAGGCTGCAAACCAACCCACATGGACTCAAATTCTCCCACTGCTTCTTCCTGTGGTCCAGATGCAGCACAGTTGGTGTCGGTGGATTGATTCTCCCTTCTCGGACAAGACAAATATCCTGCTTTTTCAATGTTTGTTACTGTGGATTAACCCTGAGCACTGTGCCTTATACCATGCAGGACCTGAGATGATTCCTAACTTCCCAGCATATGGGATTGTATCAGCCTTTGAACTGTTTCCCACAGTCGGTGAGCACCCTCAGAATCTCAGTCTAACTGTCCTCTGGGTCAGGGTGTCCCAAGGATGCTTGACTTACACACTGGCTGTAGACTGGTGCAGGTTGAAGGACCATGCCCCACAGCTGTCCCTCCTGTGGGTAGTCCCGGGGACCTCACAGCAGTCACCACCTCCTTCCCCTGGCCAGAATGATAGAGTGACACATTTGCAGCCCCTTCGCTGATGAAGCCACAGGAAACGAAAGGATGAGAGCTTAGCCTGAGTGTGTCCCAAGGGCTGGCTCCTTCCACACTTGGCCAGCTTTTGTTTTCTCTCCAGGTTAGAATCGGCAGTGCTGCAGGTTAGCTGCTTACATTTGGAAATCTCTTTTCGGGACCTTTCAAATTCTGGTTCGATTTGGACTTGACTTTGATATTTTAGACATGGCATCTGCTAACTCTTAATCTTGATTGAAAAGGCAATCTGCTTTTCCTTATAACTCCTCACAGGGTAATGTTTATTTTTCCTGTATGCCTTAGGGTTTTCCTCTCTAATCTTGTTAATATCTTCTACATATTATATAGAGATGTATATTTATTTTCCTGTTTGAGATTTTCAATAGTCCTAGAGTCTAAATCCTAAGATCTTCTCAGTTTTAGAAAATTCTCAGTCATTATCTCACCAAATATTACTTACCCTGCATTCCCCCACCTCTGTTGTTGCTACTGCAATTATTTTGCTCATTTTATGTCATATATTATTTTATTTATTTTAGCATATTATGACATTTTCATACATGTATATAAAGTGGCTTATGTAACATGCCATTATTTTTCTTATTCCTTCCCCCTTCCTCCCCCTTCCCCCATAAACCCCTTTAAATATTTCCCCATGTCATGTGTCTCTTTTTAATCTTTTACACTTCCATTTTTTTCTCTTTATGCCTCAGACAGTATATTTTCTACAGACTATCAATTCTTTCTTCAACTGTGAAGGATTTGCTGGTAAGCAAATGAGATATTAATTTCAGTTACAACTTTCACTGCTTTATACATTTCATCTACAGATTGGATGTAAAGTCTGAGTAAATAATGTCATTGTGTCCTCTTCCTGAATAGTTAAAGCTCGTGTCTGGTAAGTTCCACATCTCAACTGCTAGTTCGTTTTCTTCTGTCATCTCTGGGTTCTGTCCCGGGCGGTGCTTGTGATTTCATTGTTACTGCAAGCTGGTTATTATGCACACAAACAATCCAGAGCTTCTAGATTCCGGCCTTTTCATAGGGGCTTGGCTTATTTCTGTGATTAGATGCAGAGGAAACACGGGAGCGTCATTAGAAATCGACACAACTTTCAGAAGAGTAGGTGAGTTCCTGCCCACCTCTGTGAGTTCCGGCCCACTTCTGTGAGTTCCGGCCCATCTTTGTGTGTTCCGGCCCACCTCTGTGAGTTCCGGCCCACTCTGTGAGTTCCGGCTCATCTTTGTGTGTTCCGGCCCACTCTGTGAGTTCCGGCTCATCTTTGTGTGTTCCGGTCCACTCTGTGAGTTCCGGTCCACTCTATGAGTTCCGGCCCACTCTGTGAGTTCCGGCCCACCTCTGTGAGTTCCGGTCCACTCTGGGAGTTCCAGCCCACCTCTGTGAGTTCCGGCCCACTTCTGTGAGTTCCGGTCCACTCTGGGAGTTCCAGCCCACCTCTGTGAGTTCCGGCCCACCTCTGGAAATTCCGGCCCACCTCTGTGAGTTCCGGCCCACCTCTGTGAGTTCCGGCCCACCTCTGTGAGTTCCTCTCTGCCCATGGTTGCCCCAGGTCCTTCCCACGCTGACAGTCGCTGAATTCGCTTTTACCTCTGCAGATCTATGGGGTGCTGATGACTCTGTTCAGGTCGCCAGCCCACGCAGCCACTCTGCACGGTGCTGCTGGCGCCGAAGCGAAGCCAAGGATTCAGTGCCAACAGCAGCTCAGGAAGCTTCCCACTCCTCCGTGCTTCCCCGTCACCTGGAGTGAGGCCTCCTCTGAGCTGTCTTGCTTCTCCATTTAGGCAGCTGTAAATTGGCAGCTGTGTTGAAAGGAAACGATGCAGCAGTGCTGGGCCCACATCAATGGGTTCTCCTCCTCTGGGGGATAGTGGCCTCTCAAGCCCTAGATGTTTTTGTGGCTTTCGGATGCCTCCAAACAGATGTTTTTATTTGCTTCTGTTTTGTGCAGCTTTTCTAAATGACCTCATTGTTTGGATGATCTGCCGCAAGCCTTTTGCTTGTAGCCAGACATGGAAAATTGTACTTGAATTCCACATTCATTTTGGCCAAGTACATGCTACCTTTAGATACATGGCTTTTTAACGTAGAAAGAATTGAAACGTTTGGAGAGGTTATGCATATATAAAGTTCATTTTGAGAGTAAAAAAAGAAGCCAGTTGCTTAGCCCCACATCACTTCTCCTGATTTTAATAAAGCTGTGCATCTATGGAAGGCACAAGGTATTTTCTGAAGGACACCTTCAAGTTCTGAGTCTTCACTGGTTTCCATCTGTCTCTAACTCGTTGCTGCCACAGCCGGTTTGTGTGTAGTCTCCTCATGGGTAGACAAAGCTAACATGCCCAGGACCACGGAACGGAAGGGAAGCAGACACATAAGAGCAGTCGTCACTGAGGCACTGAGTGGGAAGCCATCATGATCCCAGCAACAGGAAGACAAATGAACACTCCTGCCCACTAGCCACACAAGAACAGTGGCTCAGCATTAACACATTGTCATTCCGCATCATAAATATTCCTATAAATGAGAGAGTTGCAGTATGGGAGGGTGTGCTCACCACAGGGAGCCCTGAGAAATCCCGGGGTTCCTCCAGATGAGCAGAAGCTCAACAGGCATGGGATGTACTTGCCAATTAAGAGGTAAGGGTGTCATGACAAGAAGAGAGAGAGAGACATGAGTGAGAGGAGGATTGCTCATTTTCCCAGCCAGTGAAGGCAGCAGAAAGTCGGTACAGCCAGACTATTCCCATGACATCTGTCTAAAAACCATTTTGTCAAACAGCACAAACAAGTCACGGTGAAGTGAAAGACACAGCCTACTATCAAAAGCTATTGATAATTAGACATTGTAATGAAGGTTGGGACAGCCAGCTCTTAGCTAGAGAGTAAGCAAATGGGGGTGGTGTGGGACTTTCAAGTAAAATGGCTCAAAAACCATTGGAAATAGTAGATACGGAGGAAGAGACCATGAATGAGCAAAACAGAAATGAAAGGCAGGAAACAGATGGGAAGTTGAAATTTGTGTATGTAGGAAGCTTCGTTGGATGAACGCCATCGGCCATGCACGCTGGACACAGCCATGTATCTACCCAAAGAAACATGGGTGTGCCTAAGCCGCTGCGTTACTGAGGGAGTGAGGAATCAATAAGTAGATTTTTATAGAAGAAAACTGGAATTCTGAGCTCAAATATATTATCCCCATTATGTTGAGATAAATAGACTCAGAAAGACAGTAACTAAGTGCTTTCTCTTATGTGTAGACATTAGATCTTAGTAGGAAAACATGAATGTAGATAAGGGACTACAAAGACTAGGAAAGGAAATGTGGGGGCAGGAATAAGACAAGGGAGGCAAATGGGTGATATGGAACCAGAGTGGAAAGGGGAAACTAATCCCCACCTAGAGTTATCATCTGGTCACTACACTTGTATCATGGCATGTGCATGTACACACACACACACACACACACACACACACACACAAATAAATAAATATAATATAAATAAATATAAGAACATACTTATTCACCAGAAGCTAATCTGTGGATAAGTTAAGGTTAGAGTTGAATCTGAATGCCAAATCTCTACCATGTAGCCATGGGCAGCAGTCAAGGCTCCATACCAGTCAACATTGGTGACATTCACACAGAGACTGGCAACACATTTACTGCAAACCCCCATGTTTTAACTCTGTTAAGGAAGAAGAAAGTAGAGCTTACATTTTACTCACTTATTGGGGATGAGAGGAGAGACCATGTAAGGAGATATGTCTGATGCCCAGCACAATCTTGGATTGTGTTTACATAGTCAACCTGCACAGGGACATAAAAATGCTGGTATGTAGAAGCCTTCTCATGATGCTCAGCCAATTTAAGTGTCATCTGTTGATTCTGATCATGCATCTTTGTTGCTGAAGTGACCTTTACAATTGTAATTTCAGTGTTGCATCAGATAAGTGACCAATCTCCACTTTATGTACGTAAGTAGGTGAGCAGTGGTGGGCACACTGCCTTAGGAAAAGTCCCATGTAATATTTAGATATCTGTAGAGGTTGTGGGACTTTGGCACCATCCTACCATGGGACAGAATGTCTGTGTGTGCCTGAGGTGGCATTTTCATGTTCTTCCACTGCATTTCTTCCTTTAGAAAATAGCATGACTTTTTTTTAAGCTCAGAAATGCTTTCTATTATCTGATTTGTGACTGAGGCTTGTGTCCTTCATGATGTAAGTCAAGGAAATATCAGAGTAGTTGTCCATTTTGATTATCAGATGCCCCACAGCATGGGGCCCGAGGTACAATGTGGACAGGTTGTCACTGGAATTCACACGCTGAACCCTGACTGAAGGACAGTGGTGTAGACAAGTTAGCAAAGGTGGAGTCTACACAGATAGAATCATGGACCCTAAGGAACTCCCTCCAAGACTTCTACCACATGAGTTTACAGGGAGAATTTGTCATCCATAGACCAAGATTCTCCTCCTGACACCTGATCTTGGCCACCAATTCTGAGAGGAAAACAATATGTCACTTGTGAATCCCTCAACCTCTGCTATATGGTTAAAACAGCCTGAACTAATAAAGTGGTCACTGAAACTGTGACAGAGACAGTACCTGGGATTTAACATTTGTGCTAATGTCTAATGTCTACAATCTGTTAGGTCAAAAATATTTAAGAATTGAAATATCCTCACAGGCAATCCAGAGTCACAGGTAAATGTGAACCTTTTTATTCACAGCTTATTAAATACACAGAAGAACTCTCTCATGGGTTTTATATCCATTTCTCTAGCCATCCATGCCTCTCTTGCTTTCTTGTCCATGGAAGGTTAGTTTGGGGGGAATCCAAAGCTCATGTATTACTAACAACTTATGGGAGATGAGAAACCATTACAATTCATCACATTAATAAATAGGTATAAAGATAATATCATAAGCAAAAACTGGCAGCCCTGATTCACCCAGAAAATTTGGGGGATGATGACATGACCTGTCATTGGAAAACGGTCTGATATACGACAAAAAAGTAAGTACCTTGTGCAGCAGCAAACACCAACTGGAAGGCCACAGTGGTAAACAATATGTAAAGTAGCAAAGAAAAAATTCATACAAATCACATGCTCCAGAAGACATCTGGGAAGAAACTAAGCGTATTAGCAAGGCCATGAAGGAATGGCCTTCTGGACTGGAGAGACAGGATGGGAGAGGGCAGGAGTTTGGGGACTGTCCAAACACTCCACTGAGAGTGAAGGTGGGAAGGGGAGAGTCTGGGAACCACCTGTGAGCACAGAGCAGTCATGGGTACCACTTCAGAAGGAACTTACACAGGAACTGACAGAACTAATCCAAGACATACCCCAAGCCACATGTGCACAGCAAGAACCACATGATCAGAAATTAGCTTTGCTGGAAGGTACCCAGATCCATTTTACATTTCAAGTTGCCATGCCAGTATGGAACCCTTTATTTAAGTGAACAGAAAAAAATGGGAGAGAGTTGATAGCAGAGAAATGAATAGATACACATCGATACACTCATGAAGTTGGACAGGAATGACAGGCTCCAGGAAGTCTCTTGTACCACAAAATCATGCAAAGATGAATAATAATCTCCATCAAAAGTAGAAAAGGGGGCAGAAAGATTATAAAAGCAGAGGACTAGCAAGTCTACTATTAGATTGTCTCCTATAAAAGAAAGGGGAGTGTCACCCGTGATACCTCAACAACATGGCTGCCTAAACAAGACCTGAACAACAACAATATCAGTAGACTTGGGAAGAGGAGACCCCACAGGGCCTACCCCTAGACAAAGGCACCTAGAGACTATTGAGAGAGGGAGGATTCATCTTCCCAAGGGAGCAGCCATGATTGGTCATCCAATACCAAGTGGTCAGCCCCTCAAATCACGTACACAAGAGCAACACTAAATGGAATAAGCAGGTTGGATTTATATATTTATGCATATAAATGTATATATAACAAAAATAATTAAAGAAAAGAGGCCATGAATTTGAGAGGGAGCAAGAGAGAGGATATGGGAATGGTGGAGGCAAAATAGAGACACAATGATATGGTTACATTTCAGATTTTAAAATGCCCAAAAAGTGTATATTTCTACAAGTATGAAAAACAAAGTTAGGGGATAAAGTAAAAAAAAAAAAAAAAGGTATTTCCACGTACATCAAAGAAGAAATGTTGATTAAACATTAATGAAAACTATAATTTCTTTTACACAACAAGTCAATATAATGAAAACAGGAGCAGAAAACAAAGTGAGTAAAAGACTTGGAAATAACTGAAAAGATTTTGATCCTCACTAGTATTATGTCATGTTCAATCTAAAGCAAAGATCAAATTTAGACAGGCAGGAATGTATGGTTTTAGGACGTCATATTTCTAAGTGTGTAGAAAGCATATCTTTACACACTTGGAGTCAACTGTTATACAGGACCACGGTGGAGATATCATCAGTCTTGAATCCTACACCAGTCCATAAAGTCAGACAGGACACACTCGGGTGGCAAAAGAATGACAAGTTTGAAATCCTAGTAGGATGTTAGCACGTATTATATTTCCTGGAAATTCTGTGGTTTGCCTAAAACTTGAAAAGACCCAATTCAAGTCAACATTAATTCTTTTCAGTCTTAGATATGATGTGGTTACCATAGAAACAGGTTTTTAAAGCAATCCTTCAAAAGAACACCTGTGTTGATTAGCATGCCTCTAAACTACACAAGCACGACCAGCTCAATGTATTTATATTTCCTCTGCTAACTCCTATATTTCACCCAAGAAAAAGATAAATAATTTGCCTCATAACCACTTCAATTTACTCCAAGACATCTCCAATTGATGAACAAGCACATTTTTTTTCCCATGATTTCCCAGGATAGCAAAACAAAAGGTCATTATAAATACTTTCTCAACATAAAGGAAGTAAAAAGAGAGATGCTGCCATTAGGAGGAAGAAAGGAGGCTGGGATAGAACCTTGAGTAGCAGAAGTACTCTAGAGAATTCAAGTCCACCTGGTGCTCAGATATCAGAAGAGTGGAGACTGCGCATCTCCCTGGTGCTTCCTTCTAGAAGTCAGAGGACAGTAACGACTTGGGGCTCATCGCCACGCCAGTCAACCTTCTGCAAGCAAAGGACTCATGACGTCTTTAACAAATGTGAAAGCAAAGTGTAAGTCTGGTGCCCGTCTAGCTCTGGCAAGCTTTAGTGACCTGTGACAGTGACATAGCCCCCAATGTGCCCCAATATGGAAGCTCTGCAGGCAACTGTGCCTAACAATGGGGTTTCAGGAAAAATCTGTATAGAGATGAAATTAGAAGCCACTCTAATGCTGCCGGACCTTCACAGGGCATGAATGTGATGAAGGAGTAGCCAGCACAGTGAGAAATAACTGGCAAAGTAAGGGACTTTACTAGAGTATATAAAGATGTGTCGGCACAGATAACTACTGTTTCTCTTGTACAATCTTCTAGCAATGGTAATTGTGTGTGTGTTTATATGTGTACATGTATATGTATGTGTGTGTTTGTACCTGTACGTGTGTGTGTTTATGTGTGTACGCATGTATGTGTGTGTGTGTGTATGTGTGTTAAAGGAAAGCATGGCTAAGAGTTCAATTCAGATTTCACAGCACAGATATTGATATTATATCAAATATAAAATAATCATAAAGCACAATTTACATGTGTATTGGACTGGCATTTTCATATACAAAAGTTATCAAATTGAAAATCAAGATTTATCCTGAGAACTTGAATAGATAAGACCTGCTGAAACACATTCCTAATTCTTCTGCATTATGATACTCTGTTCTCTTTCAGAATATATCACCTTGTGCATGTGTACACACAGGATTATGAGTGAGTGTGTGTGTGTGTGTGTGTGTGTGTGTGTGAGAGTGTGCTTGTGTGTGTGTGTGTGTGTGTGTGTGTGTGTGTGTATGTGTGTGTGCCTGTAGATCCAGGTCCAGCTTTGTGTTCCTAGTGCTGTTACATCAATGTGTCCTTCAGAACTTAATGTGACATCATAACTTACTGTAGCCAAATGCTGTGATCACCTCTCAGCTCAACCCTCACGTGAGTTCTGGGTATCCAGAACTACAGAGCAAAAAAAGAACTGGTTTTATATAAGTTACTTGTAAGAAATTGGGTCATACCATTTTGGAGGCTTAGTCTCAGAATGTTCCAGTGTGTTATCTACAAGTTAGAGACTAGGGAAAATTCCAGTGCAAGTGTGAAAGTTGAACGATCAGGGTTCTGGATAGTGTAAGTCACATCCATGTCAGTCTAATTCCAAACCCAGGGAATTAGAGAGAAAATTTCACTGCCCTCTGTTGTGTAGACCCACAGGAAGCTGTGGAAGGTCAGTGGGCTTGTCCTTCTGAACCTAAGGCTAGTCACACCCCATAAAATCCTCACACAGACAAATGGAAGAATGTGAACCAATCATCTGGGCATTCCAACACTCAGGTTAGTTGTGGTGTTCAATGAAATGTCCCTACAGGTTCATGGGTTTGAGTACTTGGTACATGGCAGTTTGGGGCTTCTGAGGGAGGTTGTGGAGACTTTAGAGATTTGTGTTAGCTGTCATAACTGTGGTACTGCAGAGGATTGGCAGGAAAGGTTATAACATGGACTCCCAATGAAACAGAGGCTACTGCTGTTGTCCCTGGTTACTTCCCAGAGGGTAAAGGTATGTCCCTATGGCTGAAGACACTACATACTTGGATCCATGGCTTGGGAGATTTGGGTTGGGCATGAGCTGGAAGCCTCCTCCTTGGGGCCTAACTTTCATAGCAACAGAAAGTGTCACGTAAACATTCAGGGGACCACAATGCTGGCAGAACTCCAGATGGTAAAGACAACTCATGAGTATCCCGATGTGAACAAGAAACCCATTAAGGAATTGGACCACAGGTCATTCATGTTATGTTACAGGTACAACCCAGATTATATTCTTCTCATGTCCTCAAAACTTGAGTGAGGGTGAATTAAAAAGCAATCTACTGATTTATGCAATGGCAGATGGTGTTGAGGCTGCAACACTGTGATGCCCTCTGTCTCTAGCCAGATTAACAGCAAGAGACAGCAAAAAGTAGGGCAGAAAGATGTAGAAAATGCCCAGTTTGGTGAGCAAAGGAGCACCAGTGGGTTTACACATTGTAGCCTTGCAGTGTGCCAACCTTTCATTTTAGAATCTATAATCTTTTCATTCTCCCTTTCCTGAGTGAAGATGATGAATATCCTCTGACAAGTTCACCCTGAGCTCTATAATCCTGAGCTGCAGTATAATTGGAGAGGTCAGAGCAGCTGGAGTTTCTGACAAGAGTCTTTAAGTAGAAATTTTTTGGGCTCCAATTGTTGCTGTTGCAGAATTTGTCTTGGAAGGGCATGAACTCTACGGAGGTTTGCACAGCCACTCACTCCAATAGTGATTCTCTGACTATCGCGTGTCTCAGTTAGGGTTGGCATTGCTGTGAAAAACCACAGGCCTTAGCAATTGGTGGAGGAAAGGGTCTATTTCAGCCTATAATTCTTAGGTCACAATCCACCATTAAGGAAATTCAGGGCAGGAATTGAAGGCAGGAACCTGAAGGCAGGAGCTGCTTCAGAGGCCACGGAGGAGTGTTGCTTACTGGCTTGCTCTCCACGACTTGCTCAGATTTCTTTCTTACATAATCCAAGCATGATCAGCCTACGGGTTATACCACCCACAGTGTTCTGGGCCCGCCCACATCAATCATCAATCAAGAAAATGCCCTTCAGATTTGCCTACAAGCCAATCCTATGGATGCAACTTCTCAATAAGAATCTTTCCTGGAAGATGACACTAGCTTCTGTCGAGTTGACCTAACACTGAACAGCACACCAAATAAGTTGTTCAATATATTTATAGTCTCCACTTCTTCATCTTTAAGTCAGGATCCCCCTACCCTGCCCACCATCTTTCTGCAGCCCCTTCCTCCCTCCCCTCTCTCTCTTTGGATTGTGGGAAGCACTAAGCGACAGCACAGGAGTTGCCTGGAAAACAGCATTTAGTAAGACGTAAGCACCCAATAGATTGTCCTTCCCCGTTATTCCAATGACAGCGAATGATTTGAAGAACCTACCAGAACCATCCACACAGTGGCCATGCTGGCTGTTAAGTCACTACATCAAGGGATTCAGGACTTCTGTGAGATGTCTTTACATATTCCAATGAGATGTCATTAAATCTCTTCCAATTCTTTTTGAACAGCTTTCAAACTCTGAAGAAAAAGATGATTTGAATATTCTGAATCACAGCCATTCACTGAGAAGTGTGCTTCCTGATTTCATCTTTTATTCTTCTGAAAGTGTAATGTAGAATATGTAAGGAATGAGTAAGGAAGTTTCTAGACTCCCCCCATGGAAAACATAACTTAGAGCCTAGAAGGATTAAGAAGATAGTTCAGGAAGCATGCCCTTTTATGAAAAACATGCACAGGATAACTTGTATTTCATGATTCTCAAAAAACGAATACGATTTGCTTCCAAAGAGGACTTCAAATAGGTGAACTCTGAAACACAGACATTTACACCACCACACTCTGACAGCTGGATGTGAAGGCAAACACAGACATCTGAGTTCAGAAACATCTTATTGCTAATGAGTGTGATGACTCAGGTGTCCCCAACAAGGATGTCATCTGCCGTCTGCACAGAGAGCTCACGTCCTGAAGAAAACTTTCTTATGTCTCTATTTTAATCTTCTCAACTGTCAAGAGTCTCCAGTCTGCACCAAAGGCTTTAGCCATTTATCAGTCAGTGTTTAGCTCACCTCTGCCACATCAGTGATCCCAGGAACTACCTTTTAAAATAAGTCACAGAGTAAAAGTGTATGCTGTTCGGTTACTTATTGGAATAATGAGGGAAGGTATCAACTGAAGAACGGTTCATCTACTAGGAGCCACACCCTTAAAGAAAACTGCCCCTCTGTCTTCCAGAGGCTTTCACCTGTCAGCACCTCCCTAGTTAGGGACTTCTGAGTCCCTCCTTTCTCCGTGCTAGGTAACTGGCTGGCTTGATCTTGTTTAGGTCTTGTGCAGACATCCACAGCTGCTGTTCTGTAGTACCCAGAAGGCACTACTGTACTTCAGTCCTCCTGACCTCTAGACACTACAAGCTTCTGTCCAGCACCTTTCCAAGATTGCCCCTGAGCTTTTGGGATGGGGGTCATATGGATATGCCAATTTTGAGCCTTAATTGCCTTAGTTTATAGAGGGACCCAGCCTAAAAGTGGGCAACATCATTCCCTGGTTTGGAGCCCTGGAATATCTAAGAGCATCAAAAGCTAGCTTAGCAATAAGCATGCATTTCTTCTCTGTCTGCTCCTGACTGTGATGTGTTTGACTAGCTGAGTCCATTCCCCTTGGTTTCCCTGTAATAGTGGACTAGAACATGGAGATGTAAGCTAAAGGAAATCTCTTCTCCTCTAAATCTCCTTTTTGTCAGGATATTTACCACAGCAGCAGAAATGAGACCAGGTCAGGGGTATCTTTAAGAATTTCTTCTGGATCAAGCTTGCAAAGGGCACTGTCCTTGAGGGGGACCATGGCTTCTCTGTCACGGCCTTTGCTCCACAATTCTCTCCCTAATGTTGTCCTGTTTCCACTAAATCTTCTCTCTCCTAGGACATGCATGTCAGATTATCTGGCACAGTTTAACAGCCTGTGGTTATTCCGTGTTGTTGTGTGATTCCATTTGACCTAGCTTTCCATCTGCTCATTTTTTAAAAAACAACTATGTCATCTGCAGTAAATAAACCTCCGACTCCTCATTTCCCTTACTGTTTGCCATTGCTGATATTGTAAGCTATATGGTCCTTACAGGTCATTGTTCTCTGTCCAAATGCCCCATGCATACTAGCCACTTTCCCCCATCCATAAATACATTAATCATAGTCATTTTAACATGTATATCTGGAGAATGGTTTATACTCTTGTCCCAGTAAAGTACCGATTTTAATAAACCTATCCCTACACCAGGTATGACGGGTAGATTGTTCTAAATGTCATTCCCTTTCCTAATCATGGTAACAAAACTCTGCCTGTGTCTCACAGAAGAGTGGGTTTCCTCATTCCCACTGTAGAAAGCAAATAGCTCTAGAGACAAAAGACCATGAGCTCTGCAGTGATGGCAGGTGCTTCTGTAGGTAGAGGGTGATTTTATCCTTGGCCGAGTGATGATGTTCTGGGTTGGAGAGCATCTGCTGCCCTATCCCCTCCATGATGGAGATTTTGCCTGTTATAAGAGGCACATCCAGGAAGGGCCAGGGTTTCCAGTCTTGCCACACACATAGCAGCTCCTTCTCTGGGCCTGTGCCAGAAAAGCTTCCCATGATCTTCTAGCCTACTTCATAGTTCCTATAAGCACTAGGTAGAACTCTCTGAGAAAGAGCCTACTACAAGTAGAGAGTCTCAAGTATAGGACTCTGGAGGCTGGGCTGTCATCCACGTTCACACTCAACCTTTAGCAACTGGCTAAGAACCGAGCTGACTTCCTAGGTGTGTGCATGGCAGCCATGCCTCCCTCTAAGACTCTGCCACAGCTGAGACCATGTGTAGTAATGGTGCACTTTCATTTGACAAGGGAAGGTCAGTTTCCTTTCCTGAGCCTTGGGCGCCTCGCTGAGCTGTGGCCTTCACTTCCTTATGAGAAGGTATTGTCATGGCCTTGTATTACATCTGTGCTTTTCTTGTGTTTGGTGTGAAAAGGTTATTGTCTCTGTGTATTTATGAACAAGCCATGCTGATGTTGTCATCCCAGTGTGTGACATCAGTAAGAACAAATGGGGACTGAATGGCTGGTAAAAATAAAGGGACAAACCTCCTGTTGGGAATTCAGTATGTCGTTTTAGGCAGACACTGAACGAAGACTGTGTACTTTATCCTCTTTGGTGTAGGAGCTTTCCACCCACATTCAGAGATCTCCAGGGCCTTGTGGTGTATACTCTGAGTCAGCCGGCTAATGCCTCCTGAATTCTGACAGCCCTCATGATCCAGACATGGGAGTGTTTGCTGTGCAGAGGCCAATGGAGGTGGACTGGAGAGTGGGTTTTTGTTTTTGTTTCTTTCAGATTAAAGAGAGCCAAGGAGATTTTGTTACCTGACTTCCAGAGAGGTCCTTATGGCAACAGCATCAAAAATACAAATCTTTTAAAAATAACTTAAGTATTAACTTGAGAGAGAGAGAGAGAGAGAGAGAGAGAGAGAGAGAGAGAGAGAGGTGTGCGCACGTGCACGCACGCATGTTAAAAAAGACAGAAACTTCCCCAACTCTCTAAGTCAGGGGTTCTCAAACCTGTGGGTCATGACCTCTTTGGGGGATCAAATGACCCTTTCAGTGGGGTTGCTTAAGACCATCAGAATACACAGATCTTCACATTACATTCATAACAGTAGCAAAATTAGTTATGAAGCAGCAATGAAAAGTTTACAGTTGGGGGTCACCACAATACGAGGAGCAATGTGAAAGGGCCACACCGTTAGCACGCTTAGGAAGGTTGAGAGCCACTGCTGTAAGGTATTCAGGAAAAGGTTTCTCATCTGTTGGTCATATCTTCCTATTTTTTTGTTCAACGTTCTCTCTCCACATCATTTATAATGATTATGGGTACTGTAGCTGCTCCGGTCAAAGCCAAGTGATCCATGAACTCTGGTGAAGTAAATTCCTCTTCCCCACAAGCCCCTGTTCCCTTAACAGCCATTTCCTAACCTTTGCTCCCTGTGACCATGCAAGCAAATGGTGGCAGTGACAGAGCCCTCAGAGGCAGGATTGCTCTGCTGTAATGCCTAACAAAACTCCTTCAGGTCCTGCAGTCAAACGCTAGCTTGCTGGTTTAGTCAGAGAGCCGGTACAAACACTAATGTTTTCTCCTGGTAACTGCCAGCTGCAGATGCGCCTTGATGAATGTCAGGAACTCTAAATAATGAGGAAAAGTCCGAGGAACCAGTTAAGCGGCGCCCTGAGTGTTGTTTACAAGTTACTTCGCAGCTATTACAGCGGCGAAAATCGATAACGTACAGAACCCGTCTGTGAAGCTGAGGCTCTTTATCTTTTGGGGCTGTGAGGGTTTCTGGGAGGTTCGGCTTCTCTCTCTTAACCTCACGCTCAAAAAAAAATCCCCATCATTTTAACTGAAGACTAATACGGGAAGAAAAATCTTGTTTGGCCTTAGTTTTCTTCCAGAGACTCAGGTGATCAGCATGCCTGCTTTTTATAATTCATTGTTTGTCACATTGTTGGTGCAAGACATTCTCCACTGCCACCCCACAGACAACCACACTGGGGAGGGCTGGGGATGCAGGCAGAGCAAGAGTTCATGTATCAAGACATCAATCTCAGTTGTAAGACCCCCCACCTTCATGACATAAAATCGCTCCCAAGGTCTCACCTACTAACATCATCCTCTGTCTATCATCTATCTGTCTGTCTGTCTGTCTGTCTACCTATCTGTCTATCTATCTATCTATCTATCTATCTATCTATCTATCTATCTATCATCTATCCATATATCATTTGCCTATCTATCATCTACCTATCACCTATCCATCCATCATCTATCTAATCTATCTATAATCTATTTATCAGCTATCTCTCATCTCTATCTATCCATCCATTCATTCATCCATCCATCCATTCATCCATCCATCCATCCATCTATCCATCTATCTATCTATCGTGTGTTTACTTATGTGTGAGAGTACAAATACCCACATGCCACAGCACACGTGTGGAGGTCAGAGGACAAGATTCAGGAGCCGGTTCCTGCTTCCACCTTGTTGAGGTAGCGTCTCTCTTGCTTCTGCTGCTTCTTCTAGACCAGCTGGCTTGGCGGCTTCCCGGTGATCCCTCTGGCTCCAGCTCCCACTTCACCACAGGGGCACCGAGATTACAGATGCTCACCACCTAACCAGGCCTTTTCTGCAATGTAGTTTCTGGGGGTTAACCTTGAGTCCTCAGGCTAGCATAGCTAATGCTTTTCCCTGCTGAGATTTCTAACCAACCATCGTTTTAAGAGTGTGAGCATCAGCACATGAACTTGGAGAGAAGACAACATACTGCACTTGACATGAAGCCACCACACGATGGACAACTGCAACTCTACAAGCTCTCACTAGGACATTCTTCGAAGACAGTGTAAGAGAATCCTCCTGGCAGGCAGAGCATTGGGCTTCACATCCAGTTTTCACTTTCCTCAAGGGAGATAAATGGCCACATATCATCAATCCAGTTGTGGACCACACCCAGAAACTTGGGAAAAACTTGATTCAACAAGGGAATTTACAAATAAGTGTGTGAATGGACATCTATGAATGGGCAAAGAGTGTGAAGATATACTGCTGACCTGAGACCTCAGCAGAGAACTTTAACTATCTGGGCTGAGGATGACCTTTCCTGTGGACACCAGCCAGCCTCATCACACATTCATCTCCCTCAGCCATCTGTGGCCCATTAACAAAAAGCCATAATGACAGAGAAGAGCATTATGAACTTCATGCACCACGGCTGACCTGGCCATGACCTCCATGAGTATTTACTCCGCCAACGTCAGAGATCAAAAGGAGCCCCAAGTGTAGAATGAGCCCTCTGTAGATTCATGAAATCCTTTCTCCACCCAATTGTCATAGAATCCCACTGGTCAACAGCTTCTGGGGCAATCTCTGCCATTGCTACGTCTCCCACCATCCTAAGGCAGACAGCACGATTGGAAAATGGTATTTTCAACAGTCTTGATGGCGGCTCGGGATAATGCCTTGCAGGTCTGAGGCAAGGTTTACCAAAGGAATAAATATGCCCCAAATGAGCATCCACTGATGATTTTGTTCTTCCACAAGGAGGGATTTGAGGTCCAAGAATCAGTGATATGAAGAACAGTGCCACTTCCTATCAGTCCTTGCGCTCCTCCAAGCTTGGTGTGTGTTTCTTATCTCAGGGACCTTATGCTTTGCTGGCCTAGATGTTTTAGTTTAAAGGGAAGAAATGTTTCTAACAGTAAATCCAACTTAAGTCTGATGCCTGATCAACTTGGATATCTCTGTCCCCTAAACCAGCAGACATATAAATGAGTCCCCATCGCCCCGGGTACCTGGCTCTGACTCTATGGGAGACTCAACTGCTGCTCCACAATGCCAGCCCTTTAGAGGGTTTCTCAGCATTGCTGTGTTCTGGGATTAAGAAAAGTGGGAAACTACCATCAAAACCCCCCAATACAGACAGCCCAAGGTAGATCCAGAGTCCCCAGGGGCAAGGGCTGGTGTCATCTCACCTCTTGAAGAAACTCGAGCAGCTCAAGTGCATACGAAAGGCAAAAGAAGCACAGAGAAGACCGTGAAAAGAGTCAGTTATGCAAACAAGTTAGACTCAGGCCCACTGCAGAAGAAGACGGGACTGTAGTCATCCTCTGGTCTTCTTTAACAAGTTGATTATCTTTTCTCTGAAATGATTGAAATGATTGGGACCAGGGAGGATCACACTCTGGAATTCCCTAGAGGTTGGCATAATGTAATGGTATAACGGGGCGATCTTCACTGTTTAAATATTTCTGATCCAAAGGTCTGAGTTCTAGGGAATTCCAGAATCCAAAGGTGCTCTCAGGTGCAGCATTAGTACAGCTTTCAAGTGTCTCACAGCTCAGATTTTGTATTTTGCACAACGTGAATACATTTGATTCTTCTTTCCTCCATCCAGATCACATGTCTGCATCACCTATCACAACAAGCACTCATTTTCTATTTTATCATAGCACTGAATATGAGCAAGGTTATGTGATAATACTCAAGAAGACTTTGACTTCCTTTTTCTAGCAAAGGTGCTGTGGAGGGTTGTTTGTTATGATTTCAGGGTTATTTTCCTTGACTGTAAAATAATTGTCATTTATTACCCACTCTTCTTTTTACTTGGAAATCAAGCGCAGCTTATGAAGAGAGGGCTAGGTGCCACGTTCACAAGAGCAGAGTTCTAACTGTTAATTTCCTATGAATGTGATTGGATCACAGGTCACCCAGGTACTTGCCTAGGGACAAAGGCTGTGTCCCGGAGGTGTTTTACGATGATGACATCATCTCATATTAATTGCTTCTCTCGTTACCATGAGGAACTAACTACCAAAGCAGCTTCACGAAGGATCCTCTTGTTTGGGCTCACAGTTTGAGTCCATCATGGAAGAGAATCTTCGAACAGAAGGACCGCGTGGCCACACTTTATTCGTCGTAGTGAGGAGGCAGAGTGATGGATGCTGGTGAACAGCTCACTTTCTTCTTTGTAGTTAGCTCCTCTGTCCGCGCTGTCTACATCCAGAGTGTGCCTTAAGACCCCAGTTACACCTTTTCTAAAATGCCCTGTCAGAGACACACAGAACTGTGTCTCCTACGTGAGTCCAAATTCCGCCAAATTGACCATCGATGGTAAGCAGTGATTCAGGAAAACAAGTTCCCCTCCACAGCATGAATGGTAGTGGCGGAACTAATGAGAGACCGAGGGAGAATTCTGTCACCTTCCTGGTTGGTGACTGAAACGCCCATCCCTGATCCTCCTTTGACCTTAGGTTAGGACTGACCAATTCCCTCTGCTAAGTCTAGGCTTGCAGGTGGAAGGTCGTGGGGCCCTTCAGCCTCCACAGCTGTATGAGCCAATTTTCATAATGAGCCAGTTTCTACAGGTCCAATCTCCAGTTTTGAGTTAAATGTCTCTCTTATTTGTCTTAGATGTGCCTGCTTCCTCCCCCTCGTATTAGCCATTTATTCAAATGCAGCATAATTGCCAGGTTGCTTTTCAGTGTGCCATCCCTATAATTCTGGAAATGTCCATATCTTTGCCTTGTAATTGTGCCAGTGGCATCCACCACCCTTCCCTGTAAGTAGATGCTCAGTGAGTGTTTGCTGCATCTATTCAAGTTTATCTTCTGTGACATGATGCCTTAGAGCCGTTGCTCCAATTACTGCCTAGTTCTGAATAGAATAAAATGGTTAGGCAAGGTCGTGTCTTGTACATGCTTAAATTGGAGATGGAAGACTGAATTTCATATGAGGAATCTTTCACTCATGTTTTGAAAATCAATCAAGCACTGTTATAAGTAAATGCAAAATGAGAAAAACCACATACATATTTTATAGAGAAATTTAAAGTCTACCTTTGCTTTAGCTGAATACGTCTAACAATCTGTATACTGCTTGCTGGTCAAAAGCTACAAATTATTTGTGTGTGTGTATGTGTTCTGTGTGTGTGTTCTGTGTGTATGTAGATAGACAAATACACACACATATATAATTGCTAAACATGTCTTGAAATCTTACTAATTTAACAAAAACTTGATACTTTTTCGATATTTACTCAACCCATCCTTAGTAGGAACAGGTAAATAAATGTCAGACCTTTGATTTTGGGATGATAAGAAAATAAAATGGTTTAGGCTAGCTGGAATGATGCCTCAGGCTTATATAAAACAAAATAATATGTTTAGAATATGTTACAAAAGAAAACAAAAGTTGGTGAGTCTTTGAAGGTGTTGAGCCAGGTACGGTGGCTCACATGTACAGCTGTCATGCTCAGTGGGAAGAGACTGGTGGACCACCTCAAGTTCAAGGGAAGCCTTGTCCATTGTCTCCAAAACCAGAAACAAAATAGGAAATGCGTGTTGGCTATTTGTTGCTGTTTAAAAGGTAACAAGGCAATTCAAGGATAGACGAACACCTCATTCCTGCTTTGTTGTATCAGAAATGACTCAGAATTACCAATAATGTATTAAAAATAACTTTTCAAAAATTGAACCATGGAGCCAAAAGCTTTTCGAATTTCTGTTCATCAGCTTTGATGGCGTCCTACAATGTGCTTGACAAGATACAAGGAGAAAAACTCAGAGAAATGTCTTCAGGGTGGAGTGTTAAGGAAAAATGCCCACAGACCAATCCAATGGAGATAATTTCCCAACTGAAGTTCTCTCTTCCCAGATGTCTCTATTTTGTGTCAAGTTGTCAACCGAAGCTCTGACCATTTATAAACCCCAGAGAGAGTGAGCAATGTGCTGAAGACCACTTGTCTGCCCAGGTATTCAGCCTGTTACTCCGTGACCACACCCGTGACCTTGCACAGTGGGGCAGAGAAGATCTTCTTGACCTAAGTGAAAGTTGATCTATGAATACAAATCACTGATTGGAAGCCCCATTCATAGACTTAACTTTCCTCTCTTCTCTTTGTTTCTCCCCTACTTTTGAATATTCTATTTAGCTAAAGGTAACTTTTGTATTGCATGTGATTTTAGGAACTAGTACAAACAAACTGCAGCTTCACTGATTTTTTTCCCCGATCACAGCACCTTGTAGCCAGTATTAATCACTTTTTCTGTTCCTGTAATAAACACATCCTAAAGGAGGAAGGGTTTCTTTGGGATCCTGTTTTTGGGCACAGTCCCTCATCACAGGAAAGTCTTCAAGGGAAGCAGAGAGAAATGGATGCTTTTGCTCAGCTCACTTTCTTTTTCCCTTTTCTCCAGCCCAGGGCTCCAGCCAATGGGATGCAACCCATATTCATCTTTCACCTTCAGCTGAACCTCTCTGGAAACACCCTCACAGACATGCCCAGAGGTGTGTCTCCCAGGTGATTCCAAATCGAGTCAGGTTGACCATGAGGATGAACAGTCACATACCCCTTTTGTACAACACTGTGACAAGTATGAGGGCATAGTGAGGCTAAGACAGGTTTTCATGGCCATCTGGGCTGTCCCTTTCCCATCCTTTCCCATCCATGACTTCCTGTCCATGTCTGTCCTTTCAGGCATCCATCTCCACACCTGGAAAGTTGGAGGAAAAAGCAGAAAGTAAAGAACTCATGACCACATCTTGTCTTTAGTCTGGGGTATCCAGGCCACTTGTTCACCTTCCAGAATGTACTTTTATTTCTCATATTGTAGACCTGCCCCATGGAACATACTTAGCAGAGACAAAAATAAAAAATCCATGTCTGCTGCACTTCCTCTGGGGCAGAGACTTGGCTTTTTCCTTCTCACTTTTCATTTGACCTCACAGCTTGTCACTCACCCATCCTAATGCTCGCATGCGTCCATCAAAGGCCCTGGTGTGAGCCGTCTACGCAGCTTTGGAGTTGAGCTGGGTGCATGCAGAGTGCTTTTTATATCACAGCTGAGGAGGACAAACTATCAAAGATGGTGTTCTTGTACAAGTCCTTCATGGCAAAAATGATAAACTCATTCCTTCTCAGGTGGACATGATGGCTGGGGGGCCGGGGTAGGGGTGCTTTGTTAAAGAGAAAAAGGCTACTGGCCTGTGGGTGTAGAAAGGATGCAATGGATACCAGGGAGATGCTGGGGCAGAGTGCCCTTCCCAGATTTCTTGTGAGTGTGTGTGTGTGTGTGTGTGTGTGTGTGTGAGAGAGAGAGAGAGAGAGAGAGAGAGAGAGAGAGAGAGAGAGAGAGAGAGATTAAGCTGTTTTTGATTCCTTCATTTATCTGTCAGTCTCAGCAAAGAGATTGTAGGACTCACTGTAGATGACATCTAGACTCACTTTTTATTCTGGACACATGTGTCTAGTTCTTTTTTTGAGTCCCTGTCACCAAAGCCATATTGTCTGCTAAATCTGCTGTGGCAGAACATTTCAGTTTGGGTGGTATAAACAACAGAACACTCCAGCCATGTAGCCTGCAGTCTAGAAGTCTGGCCTTGAACTCACAGAGATCTACCTGCCTGGATGGCTATGATTAAAGGCACATATAACCATGCCTGGCTTCCCATTGCCTGTTAAGAACTAAGTTTCCTATGAGGTTAGAGCCATATGAAGACAGTGGTCAAGTACAGAATGTATTAAATCGATCAACTCCATCCTTACTGTGAATCTTTACTAGATAAAAAAGGAAGCTTCTGGAACTCTAAAGCTATCAACCAAGTCCATGTACTTGTCAGAGGAAGCACCCCACAATGGCCTCTGTTTCCCTCTTTTGCAAACATTTTCCTTCTTTGTTTTTCATGGGTTTCTTTGTGATGCACCAGTCACTAATGATTGAAGGATGATGTCAGACAGTCTGGGCTAATTTCCAGAATATACTGGTGAGATAAGTTACTCAGGACACATTCCTTAAAGGTGAAAGGCAAAGTTATTGCTGTCTATTGCAATCAATTATTACATGGACCAGTACAATTAGTTATTACATGGACCCAATCCCATGCTTCTAAGCCTGAAAACTACACATACCTAGATAGTTATAGAGCAAAATTGCTTATTCAATGACTTCTTGTGTTTCTTTGATCATCCATTCCAAAGACAGTGGATCATCTCATGGTTCTTCTAAGTGACTTTTAGTTTCTATCTAAGATGTGTTGGACACCACTAATGAGAACGGGTCTGCTTTGCATTCTGTGAGGAACACTGACCTTGTTGTGAAATATCACTCACATTTCAACTGTTAGGACAGTCCTCATGACACTTTGATCCCAGATAGTTACGGGCAAGCCTGAAGTCTAGCTATAAAGCCATGTTAGCTTACACAGCTGCCCTCCTCCCATGTGTCAGGCACTCTAGCTGCTCACAGGCTGTCAGAAGCATGCATACATTCCAGAGCTACCACCCCCATACAAACGTGTTTTGGCTTGGTCCCCTCCTAAGAAATCTACTAAGTTCTGGGGTTCAAATCCAGGTTCAGTGTACATACCTGAATTCTCACTGGTGGCAAAGGCTGTAATCAAAGACATCTCACTTCAGCAACAGGTCCCTCGGTTTACAAAGATGTTGGAAACACAGCCCAAGTAATGACCTTATTTTTATGGGCCAGAAAACACACTTCTATCTATACCTTGTTGCATAAATGCATTGTAAGAATTAAAACACAGTGAAGAAAACACCAGTGTTTTTCTCACATATCTACATAAGTGCCTACTTAGGGAAGGATGGCATTCTGAGAGTTTTCTGTCCATGAAGCTAACAATATGGGTGAATAAATCCATCCTTGAAAAAGCCAGTTTCAGGAGAAAAAAAAAAAAAAAGGCTGTCGTTTATGGTCTGTTTTTATACTGTTAGGATGGTGTTTTCATTTGTGTTGCCGTTATTTCTTTTATGTATTTATTTTTTTTCCAGAAGAGCAGAAATGTTTTTGAGTCTTATATTAAAACTCCTATGAAAAATTCAAACAACCAACAAACAAAAGGCAGCCAAGATAAATCACCAAGACAAGAGAACCGGAGACGTTAGACGGCACTGGCTTCCTTCTCGTCAAACTAAATGCAAAGCCAAAGTTATTTTAAAATACGCTCAGTATAACACTTGGCATCTCTGGCCCCTAGAAACCCACAGTGTGAATGTCTTCACTTTTTTCTGCAACTAAAGATATAATTGTTATTCTACCACGCTCATAGATTGGTGCTGAGCCCAACTGTCATCAGAGAGGCTTCACCCAGCATCTGATGGAAACAGATGCAGACCTACAGCCAAACGTTAGGTGCAGCTTGGAGAATCCTGCAGAAGAGGGATAGGAAGGATTGTAGGAGCCAGGGGGTTCAAGGGCACCACAAGAAAACCCACAGGACCCACTAACCTGGGCTCATAGTGCTCACAGAGACTGAACCGATAGCCAGGGAGCCCGCATGAGATTGACCATCTGCCTATGTGTCACACTCGTGTAACTTGGTCTCCTTGTGGGACTCCTAATGGTGAGTGCAGGGCCTGTCTCTGACTCTGTTGCCTGCTTCTGGGACCCACTCCTCCTATCAGACTGCCTCATCTAACCTTAACAGACTAGGAGGTGCCTGGTCTCACAGCAACTTGATATTCCATGGCTGGCTGATATCCATGGGATGCCCATGCACATCTGAAGAGATAAGGAGGAGGAGGAGTAAACGGTGGTGGGAGGGGTGGGAGGAGAAGAGAGAGGGGGAAATCTGGTTGGTATGTAAAAACAAAAAAAATTAAAAACTAAAAATAAATAGAACTATTCTTAACTCTTCACCAATGGTATTTGCCAACTGTCTTAGTTAGGTTTCTTTCTATTGCTGTGAAAAGACACCATGACCACAACAACTATTATAAAGGAAAGCGTTTAATTGTGGTGGCGGCTTACAGTTCCAGAGGTGTAGTCCATTATCGTCCTGGAGGGGAGCATGGCAGCTGGGAGTGTGGTGGTAAGTAGGCAGACATGGTGCTGGAGAACTCTACATCTGGATCCAAAGGTAACAGGAAGTGAACTGAAACATGGCATGGTATCTTGAGCATATAAGGGACCTTAAAGCCCCCCTCCACAGTGACACACCTCCTCCAACAAGGCCACACCTCCTATTAGTGCCACTCCCTTTGGGGACCATTTTCGTCCAAACCACCACACCAGCTGTTTCTTCTCAAGGAGGTATATGTCCATAGCTTAGTCGCAGCTAGTGCTTTACATATAATCTACATATACCTACACACATGAGGGTCTCTTCAAGTACTGCATTCTACCCTTGGTTAAGGCAATGAGGAGTCCTCATACTTTCCTATCATTGGATGTTGACTGACCTCCAAAAACCTGTGTGTTAAAAGCTTGGTTCCCACCTTAGCACAGCTAATAAGTGATGGGAAAGTCTTAAGAGATGGGACCATGCTTGATTTATCTCAGTAGGGCCAGGTTTTCCAAGGGAATGTGGACCTGGCCTTTTTCCCACTCTTTGTTTCTGGGCCAGAAGGTAAGTGTTGTCTGTGTTTCCATGGGCTCTTGCTGTGTAGAGCACACCCGTCACAGATGCAAGGCAGTGGAGACAATGGACAGCAGTCTGGAAATGCCAGTACCATGAACCAAAATAAGCTTTTCTGTTTAAAAAGTTGATGATATTCTGCGTTTCGCTGCAACAGAAACCTCACTGTCATGTATGTCTTCATGCTAAATTATGATCCAAATTGTGTCTTAGATAGAGTGGTCCCCTATCCTTAGGAGGGATTGACTGGAATGGACAGAGCTGGGGCAAAGACAATGACTAGAGAGTGACTGTCATAGGAAATCTTGGGAGAAAAAGGTAAGGATCTGAAGCAAGGAATTGGAAACAGAAAGAAAGAGAAAGGAAAGCAGAGCAGGGAAGAGAAGTAAGAGTGAGGGAAGGAAGAAGAATGGATGGGTGGATTGGATGGATGGATGGATGGATGGATGGATGGACAGACGGATGGACGGACAGACAGATGGATGGATGGACAGATGGACGGATGAAGGATGGGAGGATGGACGGATGGGTAGATTGGATGGATGGATGGAAGGATGGATAGATGGATGGAACATAAGTGAGATGAGAAAGCAGTGGCATCCATTGCTGCCCTCAGGGTGGGTCCCTGCATCACTGGTTATCTCTGTAAGTCGCTCCCTTGAGAATTAGCTCCAGATGAAAGCCTGTATCATTGAGAGTTCCTTGAAAAGCCTCCCAGACTTCCACTCGTGGAAAGAAACCATCCACTGTCCAAGACAAGAAATTTCTTCTCCGTCTCTGGACTATGCAGTCTCCTACCATCTGTCAGTCCACAGAAGACATGTAATCTATCACAGGGATGCTCGTGACTAGACACATGCAGGCAGCATACTTTATGTTCCTGTCTCAGACACTCGGGTCACTTTTGACTTTTCCACAAAGCCCACCCACTGAGGGTGGATTTACAAAGACTTACACACATGCTATTTCTATGTGTAATCAAATAGGCTCTAAATTTATGCCGAGATGCATTGAGGCAAATTCTAAGTCACTTTGTAGCTCCGTGGGACATTTGAAACAGGGACACTGAACACAACATAGTAACTGGTGTGTTTTGTCATTTAAAAATAAAATCTATCTGAACTTATGAAAAATGATAAAAAAAAAATAAATGAAATAAAATTGGGACAAATGTGCCATGGGAATAAAGAGAACAATGCATGCTCCCCAAGAGCCTATTCTTTGCCAAGAATCCAATAAAGGACAGCACTCCAGCTAAGCTTTCACAGACACTTCCTGTATTTACTTCCCAAAGTCAAGTTGCCTCCCAGGTGTTGGGGAGACCATCAGCACCCACCCCATTCTACCCTCCAATTTCTAACTACTTTGGAAGCTCAGGGTGGACTAGACAGGATGTCCTACCTCCTGTGATTTAAAAGCCTTGAACTTGTTGTGGACCCTGAGACACACTGTCATTCAGGTCCTTGTTACTGCAGCACTTGCTAAAAACAAGGAAAATTCAGAAGCTGGAATCAAATGCTCATGGGTTATAAGCTCAGGGAGTGGGGGAGAGGGAGGGAGGAGCCTAAGCTGGTAAAGTTCAGGGACTGTAGGGCTATATTTGAATAAATGACCACTTTTCCCAGCCAAAAGAGAAACTGGTACAATAATTACTTCATTGATTTTAAGAACAGGTATATGGAAAAAAAAAAATCACACCTGGTATTTTTAACCTAATGACAGTTTCATCTTAGAAACAATGCAGTAATCGTAGAGGTTTGAAAACACACACACACACACACACACACACACACACACACACACACACCAAAAAGACAATGACAGAAATGGTCTCAGTGAGTCACACAGTCTACAGACAGCCGACATCTATGCCACAATTTATATATTTTAAAATATGCTGGTGTGTTTGTGCATTGAGCTGCTGTTTATATTTATAGATGTAATTAGTATCCCATTTTTCTTTGCTTGGCATTATTCTGAAAGGATGCTCTTTTATAAGCATTGAAAATGTTCATTTTTACTGATGCCATAAGATAAAATAACATGGCTTTTAAGTATTTATTCAGATAATGTATCTGGGTGTGAGTTCTTTTTACTATGAAGTACTTTGATATTCTAAAATGTTCAGATCTAAACAGGCTTAGAAATCATTACGGGGATGGATCTGGGATGATGCACACAGTGTACATTTGAAGAAGCTAAATTACTGGAACAGAAACAGTAAGAGCAAGTATTTGTTTGGGAGAAATAAAGTGATAGAGAGGCAAAGGCAGGGCTCTTGGGTGAACACACCTGGATCTGGGCCGCACCATGGAAGAGGGTAGCTTTCAGTCACTTTTTTTTTTTTTTTTGGTTTTTCGAGACAGGGTTTCTCTGTGTAGCTTTGCACCTTTCCTGGAGCTCACTTGGTAGCCCAAGCTGGCCTCGAACTCACAGAGATCCGCCTGGCTCTGCCTCCCGAGTGCCGAGATTAAAGGCGTGCGCCACCACTGCCCGGCTTCAGTCACTCTTTAGATCTGGAGTTTCCTTCACAAGCACACTGGAAATAAAAGTAGTGATGCCTTCTCATGTATTATACCAAGTAATATGAAACATCATTCCTTGGTTTTAAAAAAAAGCAATGCATGAAATCAGTACTCAATCCTTGCTAGATTTTCATTTTCAAATAAAATGATATCCTGTGTGAAAGGTGCTCTGATCCCAAGATTTGACTCACATCTCCACACTTAGTTTCATATGAGATTCTGTTTGAGAATGTAGAGTGCCTCTGATGTCTGAGGATGAACTGATTTAGCAGCTTTGCTTTGGTATGTGCCTACTCTCTGAACTGGCTTAGAGGTGGAGACATAAATATGTCAAATGTAGCACGGTCAAGAATGTCCTTTAGTGCCCTCAAAGACAATGACCAACAGTGGAGTGCATTTCATACATCCTTGCCACCCAAACTTTCCAGATGTTTACTCCATCAATGAATGCCCAACAGTTCACTCCATCAATGAATGCCCCAACAGTTCACTCCAACAATGAAAGCCCAACAGTTCCATTGCACTGGAGAGATGAGAGAATGTGGACAGGGTGGAGTACCTTCAAAGGTGATTTGAGCCCTGGACTGAGCCTGTGAACTGGAGTCACTCATAGCCCGACTACAGTTATTTCCATTGTGAGATTGAACATGCTGTCCTGTAACTCTGTCACCAGAGAGAGACCCAGAGATGCTCTGTTCTAATAACTCAACCAACTTGATGTGGGACTATAAAAAATGACCACCTGAAATTATATATTTTGACTCACAAAATGGTATAAGGAAATTCTTTTTTATGTTTTTATACTTATTTGTTTGGTGGGTATGTACATATGTGTGGACCTAATACAGTGTACAAGTCAAAGACAGAAGAAAACTCCAGGAGGTCAATTCTCTCTTTCCACCATATACATTCCAGGCTCTGCAGCAAGTAAGTGCCTGTCTCTACCTTTTGAGCCATCTTGCCTTGCCCTACTTTTCTTCACTTTTGCAATATAAACTGACTACAGATTTTTTTTTCCACATAGAGCCTCATATAATCCAGGCTGGCCTCACACTGGCTACATAGCCAAGGATAGCTTTCAGTTCCTGATCCCAGCTCTTCTGCCTCCCAAGAAATAGTGTGGTGACCAGACCTCTACCTAGCTCTGATAGAGGCCCTGCTGTTACACTCGCACAAAAGCTCTACAGGGTATACATTTACTCTACTTGGGCTAGGGTCCTCAGCGACTGTCAAGTTTATGGAGACAGTGGACAGTGTAGGAGTCCCCTGACTCCTCAGCTGCATTCACAATGAATGCCTACTTCCTTTCTTCCTGAAGCACTCTTTTCCTCTGATGGACAGTACCACACACTACAGGTGTACCTTTCTCTTACTCCGGTTGGGAAGTTGTCCCACAACTCACTCAGCTAGCTCAATTTCAGTCTGTTTTGGCAGCCCTCTGCCACCAGCTCCTGTCTCCATTCTGAAACTCAAGCCTAGTCCTGCTCATCACCTCTTAAGGCTCACTGCTCTGGACTCTGGTGGTTCTGTATTCAAGAGGACACCACAAACTTCCAGACCTGGGGGGAGTCCTTCCTGCTGATCTCCCAGCCATCTTACAGAGTAATGATCCAAACACGTGGAGGATCGGAGCTCTATCTGCTACCTTGATGGTGCTTCCAAGAAGAAACCTTGTTAGATCTCTTCCCCTTTCAGTGTTCCCTCAAACTCTTACTGATTATCTCTAATGTAGACCTGGAATCTCTCCAGGTTAGTTAGCAGCTAACAAGACAGTACCTCCTCCCTACATCCCAGCAACAGACTATGTCTGTGGTAGTTTGAATGCAATTGGCCTGTGGCAGGGTCCTGTGTTGTTGCTCCCTTTGGGGGAGGGGGCCAAGTGGGCACAGAGTCAACAACTCAGACTCTGGGAGAATGTCAAAACAACAAGCTCAGTTTATTCAGGAGGAGGCAAGCCTTATATACCCTCCACCCCACCCTGGGAGGTCTGATAGATGAATATGCATCTGCTGGTGTGACATGGCTGCCTCTCATTAGTTCAGGTCATCTCTAGATCATGTCTCAGCTGCTGTTGCTAAGGCCCTTAGGCAGACCCAGGTTGACTCTCAGAAAGTATCTTTTTTACTGTTTTGGGCCAGATGATCCTCAAGCCTGTTAGGGATGAGTCATCCCACAGTTGAACCCTATAATTTCACAGGGAGTGGCACTATTAGGAGGTGTGGCTTTGCTGGAGTAGGTATGGCCTTGTTGGAGTAAGTATGTCACTGTGGGGGCTGGCTTTGAAATTTCCTATGCTCGGGATACCACCCATTGTTTCAGTCAGCTTCTGTGGGTTGCAAGATATGAGAGTCTTAGCTCCAGCACCATGTCTTCCTTCACACTGCCATTCTCCCCACTGTGATAATAATGGACTGGACCTCTGAAACTGTAAGTGAGCCACCCCAATTAAATGTTTTGCTTTTTAAGGGTTGCTGTGGTCATGGTGTCTCTTCACAGTGATAGAAACCCTAAGACAATGTCCCAGGCATTTAACTGCCAACCCACTTTTTCCTGTAGGTAATTTACTCTCTGTAACTAGGTAGGTTGTTCTTCATAGCACACAAACATAATAAGCAAAAGATAAACTTTTTTGGCTCAAACCCATTGCCATCGGCATATAATCTGAACGTTCACTTGTATATACACAGTACATCTCAATGATAAACCTGATTTTATACTTCCATCTCTGTCTGTCTCCCTCCAGCTCCCGTTCCTTATTACCACTGAGCAGCTACTTCTCAACTTCTGATCTGGTGGACTTGTCTCAGGGTTTTACTGTTTGGTTTGTAAATTACCATAATACTCTGCCAAACCCATTTCTCTCCTAAAATGTTCATGGCACAATTTCCTCCACCAGAAAAGCAATTACACTCAGACTTCACTGATAAACTTTACTCTGAATGTAGGTGAGCTGTTAGGGGTGTGTGTGTGTGTGTGTGTGTGTGTGTGTGTGTGTGTGTGTGTCTGTCTGTCTGTCTGTCGACTTACTAAATGGGCTCTGATATCACCCCATGATCACCAATTATCTGTCTGTCTATCTGTCAGTCCATGTTCCTGTGAGCTGCATGTCTCTGCATATCTGTATGTGTGCCTCTGTGTATGATCATTATGAATGCAGAGCAGTTTAGAACAATCATCCCTGTCTTAGGAAGCATCTCCACTTACAACTCAACCTGAGGACCTTCCTTGGCTGAGAACCAGGTGTGACATGCCTGAGCCTAGGCCCAGGTCCCCTGAGGAATCAGACAGCCTTCCACCAGCACTGCTCTTGGTTATCCACTGGAAAGGGTCTCTCTATTAGGCCCTTCACTTCCCAGACTTCCCTTATGAAGCACCTGAGCATGCGAGGACACACGGCCTCAATAAAATGCTGTGGCCTTACACGTTGTGCCCCTGCTTGCCAGGCATGTGCTGGAACTCTGATGTTACCGGCTCCAGCATTGCACTGGACAGTATATCTGGTGTGGTGGTGTGGTATCTCTGCCACGTACTCAGTGGCATTCATGATGCCTTCCGTGGGACCAATGACACTTTCTGATGCCTGGGGTGGAAAACTAAGGACACACAGCAGCTGTAACACTCTCCAGGAACACCAGCTAGAAGGCTACACTTGAATAAAGGCTAGCACCTGGCATTCTCTGGGGCAGAAACACAGCTCCACCTCTCAAAGCGCTGCTTCTGAGCTGTTCCCCAAGAACAAGTGCTCACGTTTTGGCAACCACACTGAGGACTCCAAGGAGTGATAACTTGGGGATTCTTCCCCATTCACTTTCCATTTTTCTAAGTCTCATTTGCTGAGAAATTTAGCCAGTGACTTTCGTACTGGCTAGCTACTAATTCCCACAGAATCTCACAGATTCGTTCCCTGCTGAGTGGGGTCTGTGTACGTGATGTGACCCAGGCTCCATAAGAGGGTCTTCTGTCTGGGCCCGAAGGCAATAGAAGTAATGATCCACCTTTTAACCTGATCATCACGGTAACTACACATGCTCAGAGGTCTGGTGTTCAAACTCACAATGAGAAAAACATTTCACAAATGGTCACACAACTCGAGCACATCCCCTTCTTCACGCCAAGAGAAGTCAGATGTGATTTGGCAAGGTCCTTCCCATCCTGAGCCCAAGATCCCCACCTCCCCCCTCCCCCACTCAAGCGTCGGTGTCTTGGCAGCACCAACTCTTCCAGGTAGCTGAGTGAGGTGTGAGCTAAGTGCGTTTGCTTCGCTTGCTTGTTTGAAGTAACGATGCATATTTGAAATGGCAATGCTGGGTCAACTTTTTTCCCACAGGGTCCTCAGCAAAGTGCCAGGCCCCTGCTACTTTCTAAGCTGTGAGGAACATCTGCAAGCCTCTCTGTGCTGCGCAAGCCTTGACTTACTAAGTGGGCTCTGACACCACCCCAGGATCACCAATTATCCTAGTCACAGCTGCAGAGGAATGCCATCCCCGTAAAAACAATGAAATTGTTTTTTGTAAAAATCACTCTTCTTCTCAGCTATGCCGCCTGAGGCGAATCAGTAAATAGCAGGGCTTGTCTGCAGACTTCTCGACGACAGTGAGAACCGCGGTTGCTTGGAAATGGACATGGCCACGTGATCATAGCTTCGAAGAACACACCACACAGAGCTCACTGATAGTGATAATGAAGTGCTCTGACGTCACCGGAGAGACTGATGCTCGGGACACTGGAAGAGAGGGGTTATGAGTTGCTTTGCTCCTAAAGTCAAACTTTTCAGAGATGCAGGGTAAGAGTGGAGGACAGTAGTCCAGTCCTGTAATTACTGCACTGGGGGAGAGGAGGAGGTAGCGGGGTCATGAGATGGAGGTCTTCATGGTGAGGCCGTCTTGAAAACTGAAACAAACGAAAGAGAAGAAATTAAACCATCTAAACTCGAGGAAGAGGGAAGTCACTAGACCACTGAGCTAGAACGCAATCAGGCTCCGGCTGATGGAAGTTAAGCGTGACCCCTGCCACAGACTTCTGGACAGGCCAAGAAGCAAACCAGACCGTTAGAACGTTGTGTCTGATTTTTGACAAGTGCATATTATTTAGAGGAAAGAGAAAGAAGCTTATCCCAGCGTGATCAACACAACTGTTCTGTGTTCCACACACGCGACTCTAAATCTGCAGCTTTGAAGACTCAGAAGTAGAGGCACTGGAAAAACATTTCTGTTGGAAAGAAAATACATACCAGGGCTATTTTTATTCTATCTCAGGAATCCTTAAGCTCCATAAAGATAACCTCTTCATGAGAGCCAAACGAAGGGGAGGTCAGGGTGGGGTATTGCTCTCTCAGCTTCACCCAGAGGTGCTCAGAAGGCCAGTTAACTCCAGACTCCAATTTACAATGTTCAGCACACTTGTCCAACTGATGCTCTAGTAAAGATGTGGATTCCAATCAGCAATTCCTGAGGGCCATCTCCAAAGCCCAACATAAGCTCCACATTGATTTTAAGCATCAAGACATCCAGGTGCTGAAGTCTCTGGCCAGGGTTTGGACTCACATGGGGGTGTTGGCAGCTTTGATCACTAAAAGTTATGTAAAGCCATTGGGAAATGTAGACTGGCCTAGGTCATGTCATATTAACAACTAGGTAACAGAAATGCTGGGTACAAAGCCACTGATGGTCGAATCCTGACTGTGGGGAGTCCCCTGGCTCATCAGGACATTGAACAGAGCCCAGCCCCACCTCCATCAGACCAAGGGCCTGAACTCCAGAATCGAAATGAAGGAAGTCACTAAATCATGATCATAGAAAATACAACCCAAAACAGAGCCGTTCCTCAAGTCCCAAGGTACATAGGCATCACAGGATTTTGCTGTCAGGCAGTAGTCTGAGGGGGGTGTCTGGCATAAACATGAAGGCCCAGATGTCTTCATCTGTCACATTCTGTTGGGTGATGCTCCTGATGTCTGACCATGGACCACAACTTGATCAGCAGGATGGAGGGCTGGGGGCTGACCTAGATTTCATCTCATGGTCAGCAGCTCTGAGATACCTTGTCACATTAAAGCTAAAAACTGGTCCTTCAAGGTAAAAACAGCAATAAACTCAGCTGCCTCCTTCCCAACAACTTTCTTAATTATGATCCAGTGACAACATCCAACCACTTTGACACAAGGGCATAGGTCCGTAAGACTGAGCAGTATAACAACATCCAGTATATTTCAACTGCAAGGGCATGAGTATCAGGGGTAAGAAGAAGATGCATTCAACAAAGAGTTCTAAGAACATCCTTTAAAACTATACAAACATATTATATTGACAGATCAGTTTGCATGCAGACATTTAGAAAAGCTGTGTGTTCTTATTATTGATGCCATTCCAAAGAGTAGGGAGGTATTACTCCCTTCTCTAGCCAGGACATAGAAAGAAATGTACGTGTAATGAATAACAGTAGGAAAAGGTCAGTGGTTAAAAAAAAAAAAGATGGGGGCCAGGTTCACTCTGTAATGGTGCCATGCTTGATTTGAAGTGAATTAAACCAACAGAGCCCATGCCCTTGAGCAGTTTATAATCTGAGATAAAAAAGGGAAGAGATATTGCCTTTTCTGTACAAGAAAATAAAAGAGGTTGAATTCTTTGTCACAGAGCACATCTGTGACACAGCTTAGGGGAATTTACAAGAAAGAAAAGCAAGATTGAACTGCCATGCGAGGGGATCAGTGAAAACAGTTGTGTTACTCTCTCTTCTCCCTCAGAAAGCCACCCCTCCCTTGAAACGACTCAAAATCAAATGTTCTCCATCCACAGACTATTAGTTACAGTTCAAACATCTGGAGGGGTTGTATGAAACACATGTGTGCATTCCTGTGTTTGTCTTTAAATGTGGCTGGGATGAAACTATCAGAGAATGTGTACAGCTAGTAGACCATGACCTAGGTGAGAGAACTCTCTCCCACTTGTACCTACATATCTACTCTAAATAGCAAAGAGTGAAAGATGTGTTCCTTGGCATTGGTCTTTCATTATCAGTGCTTTGGGGTAGAGTGGGGCTTAAAGCAGGCTAGCTAAGATGGAAGGACATAAGTAAAGAAACTATTTAAATCCACCCCCACCCCCCCACCCCCCCCAGCCCCCCGCTATCCGATGGGAACACAGCTACTCCCCCAACCGCCTGTCCATTAGGCAACACCAAATGTCAAGCAAATGTCCAAGAGAAAACACGTCAGCTTTCATTTAGTACATCTGTCTTTAGGGCAATTCTAACAGGGAGTGCGCGATGGTCATGTTTCTTTCCAAGACACTATTTGTGCCCTGGAAACTAGCAGCTGTAACAAGCTGGAGGGTCTTCATTAGAAACAGAAAACTAAATGTCTTCAGGAAAATGACCTGAATAAATTTCATGTGGGCAAGGGACTTGTATCTCCCCCTGTGTCCCATGTCCAACCAGCATCTGCATCATTACCTAATTATGTCTCTGAGATTTCTCCCCTGACTCCCATAAAAGACTCCCAGTTTCAATGCACAGATTTTAATTTACTACATCTGTAAATATTTATTTTCTGTATTAAAAGGCCCTAGCCTTGTGGTGCAAACGTTACTTATATGTCATCTTACATCCAGGTGTATAATATTCTTCATTTGTCAAAATAAATATGACACAGGGTGCTATCAGAGTGAGCAATTGGGCCTTCCTTACCTTAGGCTCATAATGATAACGATGTTTACTGAACTAGGTGGACATAAGCTATACTGAATTCCTACCGAAACTTGAGGTCTTTAGCTCCCCTTTAGGAAAATGTCATTAGAATATGAAGTGATAAGACATGGTGGAGATAATCTTTTGCCTACCAGCCTCTCAATCCAGCTGACCCCACTGACAAGGACACAGCTCTCCCAGATGTTAAACGCTCTGCCTGTGTTTCTTCAAGTTCTTTCAAATGTTTTGTTCCAAGACAGCAACTTATTTTCCATCTTATGCTATTGGCAGCAGGTTATCTTTCCTCTAACAGGAGTTTATTTATATTATGTATGTATGTATATATAATTTGTACTATATATTTGTATTATTATAAATTATGTATAATTTATATGTATAATTATTACAATGCTTTGAGAATTTGGCCCCTTTGTTTTTATGATGCTTGGTTAACTTCTTTCCCGACTCTCTCTGGCTTCTATTACATATGGTGGTAAAAGTCTCAAGGGCATGAGACTCCTAATCCCTAAGTCCTGATTGGTCGCCTGCTCCCATTGGCTCTGTGTACTCTGCTGCAGCATGGGTCAAATTCTCGACTTCAATCATTTTCTTCTGGTAATTGAAATCTATCCCCTGTCTAATGAATGAAAGAAATAGGGACCTATGTCCCATCCTGAAGGAGTTTTGTAATTAAAATAATCAAACAGTCTAGTGCAGGCACAGAGAGTAGGAGCAAATATCCACTGCTCAGGTCTCTTCTACTCTGTCTGTTTTCTGTGCTCAGATATGGGTCAGCCATCTCCTAGCTCATCCTGGAACTTGAAGATGTTTAAATACAAAGATCATGAAAAAGATGGTTAATCCAAAGCAGTCCAGCAACTCTAATTTTACACACACACACACACACACACACACACACACACACACACACACACACACAATGTATTTCTGAGAAGTTAAATTTTTACCTGCCGCTGGTTAGTGTCATTTTCTGGGTGGCATTCAGATCAAGCCAAGTCCACGCAGTGATAGTCCCCAGTGTGCAGAGTAGAGCAGGATACAATTATTCTCTCTGCCAGGAGAATATGTTACTGTCCTGTCAAATTATCCAACTTCTGCCGAGGATGAGCTTCTGTGGGAAGTTTGCAGAGCATGCTCACTCTGTATGGCGCTGGACTTGTCCCAGGAAAAGAGAGTGAAGAATTCGGTATTGCGTCTCAGGAAAGTCTATTACGGTACTTAATGCTATGATTAGAGAGACAGTAACTTAAATCTCCTGAATATCAAAGAGGGGAAGAGAGCCCAGGGCCGTCACCACTGCTCTGCGGCTTTGGCTAACACGATGTGTGAAGGATCCACTCATCTCAGCTCTTGGGAAAGGGAGGGAAATCTTTGATCTCATATACCATGCATCAGAATTCTCAGTCTATTACAGACATTTCCACAGCACCACGGAACCACACAGGAGGTTTTCAGAGAAGACGAAAGATAACTTGGAATATTACAGGGGCTTTATATTCCATGCCTCAGAAGGAGTTTGGCTAATACTCAATGCCCATGTTTCCATCAGTATTTCTTCCACGACCTCCTCTCGGCATTTTATCCAGACTGTGTACCCTACCCCCTGAGATCTGCATGCAAATGTGACCGTTTCTACTTACAAACACTAGTTTGATTGACTCCTTCAACGTTAATTACTTCTTTATTTTACACCATAAGAACATGTGTTCCGGCTACTCTATGAAACCACATAGTTACTTTATAGCAGTTTGTAAGTGAAAACATGAGGTTCATACTGAATCCTGAAAATATACTTTTACTTATTAATAGGAAGATCTAAAATGGTTTATTTGCACAAATTATGTTTTTCTATTTATTGAGACTTTTAGAAGAGCTGAGTTCCCCCCCACACACACCCTGAAAAAAGGAAAATACTATCCATTGTAAGATCAAGTACTTCCAGGACAATCATGTCGATAATAGATGAGATGTTTTAAGATTAATCATGTACTCTAATCCTACTTTACAATATGCTTTCAGTAAGAAATCAAGATTCACCGAAGCCGCTACAAAAAGCAGACAGCAAGCACACAGAAGGGAGGCGCCTGTGGCTGTCACGGTCCACGCCCCACAGACCTCATCCCAGGCTGTGGAGGCTCCGAGAGCGTTAGTGAGATGTTGAATGGATGAGTCGATTAATTAGTAATCATTTATATTCTGATTGCAATAGGCACACTAACCCATAACTGGGGAGAAATTGCTTCGTTATCTAACTTAAGAGTGTAGAAGCTCATCCGAGTGAAACCGAGGAGCGCTCGCTCGCGAGCTGCCGGCAAGGCGGGCATATGTTTCCCACCTCGCACTCCAGATGGCTCTCCCTTCGCGTCAGTGGGTGAAGCGACCACTGTCGGAAACAGAACGCGGCTCCCAGGCTCCACTCGGCTCCACTCTGTTTGTTTTCACTTGGTATTGTCTCAACTTCATCTTGTTTTTTATGTAGAAAATTAATTTTCTCGCAGCATATGAATGAGGACGCGCAGCATGGCAGTACCCAGGGAACGAAAGCCACCCACGCCCTGTTCTCCCCGGCAACCGGTCACAACAGAGGAAGACTTGGGGACTTGCTGCCATTTCAGCCTTTCAGAGCCTGTAGAGTGTTCTTAAATGGGCTTTTCATAGGCAAATGTATGTTACAAACTTTCAGCCTAAGACAAAATTGAACTGATCATATAATATCTCATGGGTATTCCCTTTGATTATAAAAATATGGCAATTTCATAAGACAATTAACAGAATTTAAGAAACGATAATGCCTCTACTTCTTTAGGCTGTCCCTATCGCAGAGTCACTTAGGGGGAAAAAATTAATACATATTTATAAATTCTTTCATTACATTCAGTCAATTTGACAGTTTCCTGGTGGTAGTTTAAGAAATGTCCCATCCAGTCTCTCCCCGCCCCCCTTGGACCCTTGGTCTCCAGTTGGAAGTGCTATTTGGGGGAGGTTTAGGAGGTGCGGCCTTACTGGAGGGAGTGTGTTACTAGGCACAGGCTTTGCAAGTGTGTAGCCTCACACCACGTCCAGTTCATCCGTCTGCTTGGCAATTGCAATGGACACTGTGAGCTCTCAGCTTCCGGTTCTGGCTGCCACGCCTTCCTGCCATGATGGACTCTGTCCCTCCAGAACCACAAGTCCAAATCAACTCTTTTTACTCTAAGTTGCCTGGGTCGTGGCATTTTATCACAGCAACAGAGAAGTAAGGAATACGTCCCTAGAGGGTCATCATGAAACATTTCACCCACTGTCATTCACGATGAGCATCGTTACTCATTTTTGTCCATAAGCTTGACTTTTTCTCCTGTACTCCCCGTGCTTCTCAGATGACTTCTACGTGAAATTATTTGCATGGTCTTATTTTATTTCTTTCTTTCTTTCTTCTTTTTTTTGTTTTTTGTTTGTTTTTTGATTTTTCGAGACAGGGTTTCTCTGTGTAGCTTTGCGCCTTTCCTGGAACTCACTTGGTAGCCCAGGCTGGCCTGGAACTCACAGAGATCCACCTGCCTCTGCCTCCCGAGTGCTGGGATTAAAGGCGTGCGCCACCACCGCCCGGCAACAGTCTTATTTTCTTGCTGGAAATTTAACCCTGGAGCCTCACTCATGCTAAGTGAACATTCCACTGGTGAGCTATAGCCCCAGCCTCGTTGATGTATTCTTACCTCATTGCTTTTAATGATATATAGTTCTTTTCCTTATGTAATTAGTGAAGATGCTTTAAGAATTAAATATATTACTATATTGCTACATGTTATTCCAAAGATTAGTTTTAAGTTTAAGAAGTAGAGATTTTCCCTCCAGGTTCTTACTGTTGATTACAGGTCAGAGCATGGACCTACCATAGCGGCACAGTGTCACAGCTCCATGCCCACAGGACTAATGCTAATTAAAACATCTGCATTATGATTCCAGAGGACAGAAAGCCCATCAGGAAGTGTGAAGTGGCCTTTCAGAGCCATCCAAATGGGCAGTGTGGCAGCAAAAATGACCTGTAAATTTATTCATTTATCCATTCATCTAACTAAACGTACTTTCCTCACTGGTTTGTGCCAGGTCTGTGTCATGACACAAGGAGTGTGTTTGAAATGAGGTCCCCACTGCAGGGAGCTGACACTCTGCCAAGCACCTCGCTGTGACCATCTAATTTGACAGGAAGCAGCAATGCAGCAAATGTATACCAGAAAAAAAAAAAAAGGAAAAGTGTGGAATTTTACCAGTGCAGGTGAGAGGCACACACCGTGCAAACGCCTTGTCCTTCTGCAGTTGAACTGTGATGTTTTCCTCCTGAGTTCCTGCCAGCTCTGCCTCAGGAACTGGGAAGTCTTAAAAAGTTACCCAATAGGGCTTATGAAAAAAGACTTCATTGGAGAAGAGGAAAACTTAATGTGCTAACGGATGTTGAGAGGAAACAAGGTCTCCTGTGTTCTTCCCATATCTCAGAGGACCTGGGAGCCACTGTGGGAGGGCAGGACCACACAGTCATCTTCCCAGGGCAGTTGGATGGGGAGTCTGCACCCTGAAAGTGTGGTCTGTTAACTCCCTAGCATTCACGGAGCCTGCGGATAGGTTAAACGCAAAAGAAGAGGACAGCGCCATTGTTCCCATGCCTCAGAAAGGTGAAGAGGAAATTCTGTGTGTAGTTGGTTCACAGCCAACAAAACTTGAGTGAGCTTAGAATGTGTTTGCTCCTGGCAAACGTTTCACTACACTGTAGAACTTATCTTACTGGAGTCAGAAACACCCCGGGCACACTCTGTGATTTCAGATTTTCTGTGTCAGCTTCACAGTTTACATCCTAATCTGATGATCCCTGGACATCTCATCGCCAATGTCTCCTGGGAGGGGCTGTGGATACTGTATGACAGCAACTGCCAAGGCTCAGCAGAGGGACAGAGGCCACAGTAAATACATATGTGCGTGCCTCCTATAAAAGCCCCACTCAGGGGCCAGGTAACAGACAAGCTGACCTGCAGACCTGCGAGTGACCTCAGCCTAGCTTCAGTAGGGACACTGGGCAAGGACATCTCAGTCCTGCTGGAGCTCAATAGCAGGAGAACTAATTAAAAACACAGCAATCAAAACCAAAATCATTATCCACTTTCCAGGACCTCCACCGAGAGCTGAGGGAAGGCGCCTTTCAGCTCCTCACTCCTTTGCAGCTCCGTTAGACTTATTCAGTCTGAGGACAGATTCAGAGAGGAAAGGATGTTCCTGATTTAATCAGGAGCTCTCACATTGACAGAATCTAGGAGACAGGGAGGAAAAGGCATGTCTCATAGCACTGTCAGTGGTCACAGTCATCACGTAGGTTATTAGCATATGCCAATTGCACACAACAATGGGTTTCGTTATCACATGTGTATGAGTAACTCAATCATATTCACATCTCATTCTCGGCATGCTTACCAGCACATGCTTATCAAAAAGAAAAGCCAATGGAGGGAAAACACTGTCTTCCACAATTTCCAAATGAATCAAAATGGTTCAGATTTTAAAATGAATTTTTAAATCAAACTGGAATGGTGCTTTTATCCTAGCATGGGCACACAAACACCAAGTTTTCCCTTCTGCCTGAAATAACCAGAACAAACAGATAGACCAACATCTCCAAACCACCAATGTTCAAGACCCTAGACCACTGGTTCTCAACCTTCCTAATGCTGTGACCCTTCAATACAGTTCTGCATGTTGTGGTAAGCCCTGTCTTAAGGTTTCAATTGTGTGAAGAGACAACATGACCATGGCAACTCTTATAAAGGAAAACATTTCATTGAGGTGGTGGCTTACAGTTTCAGAGGTTCAGTCCATTATCATCATGGTGGGGCATGGCAGCATGCAGGCAGTCATGGTGTTGGAGAGGTAGCTGAGAGTTCTACATCTTTCAGGAGACAGAAAGTAGACCCCAAACACTGGGCATGGCTTGAGCATACATGAGACCTCAAAGTCCACTTCCACAGTGACACACTCCCTCCAAAAAGTCCATACCTACACCAATAAAGCCACATCTTCTAATAGTGCCACTCCCTTTGTTTGGGGCCATTTTCTTTCAAACCACCATATCCCCAGCTGTAAAATTAGTTTCGTTACTACTTCATAACTAATTTTACTACAGTTATGAATCATAATGTTAACACGTGTTAACATGTTTTCTGGTGGTCTTAGGCAACTCTAGGTCATGACCATCAGGTTGGAAACTGCTACCCTAGACCATTAGCAATGAAGACAATGATGTCCAATGTGTGAGAAGCAAATGTGATGAGGCCTAACCTGCCTAGAACTGGAAGCTAAGAACAGCACCAGGATGGGCAGCACAGACAGAATTTGCTGGCTACCCTGATTTGAGGTACAGTGAAAAGGATTAGAGGAGACCATGTGGCCTACAATTCACAGAAGTAAATATTGATCATGATGATGATGACAATTATGGAAAAACAGAGCAGGGGGAGGGGAGGAGAAGAGAATACTGCATATTTGGCAGACAGTGGAGATGAGAAGGTTATAATATTGCATGTTTGCAAAAGGTATGCCTCATATATTTATCAGGGTAGATGTGGTGATATATTGAGTACCCTAATAAACTTATCTGGGGGTCAGAGGACAGAGCCAGCCACCAAATTATACATAAGTGGTCAGACAGTGGTAGCACACACCCTTAATCCTATCATTTGGGAGGCAGAGATCCATCTGGATCTCTGTGAGTTCAAGGCCACACTGGGAACATAGCCAGGCAGTGGTGGCACATGCCTTTAATCCCAGGAAGTAATATGGCAGGACACAGAATATAAAGGAATATAAAGCATAAGGAAACAGGAACTCACGTTCTTGAGGCTGAGGATTTTGTAAAGTTAAGAACATTGGCTGGTTTGTTCTGTTTCTCTGATTTTTCAGCTCTCACCCCATTATCTGGCTCTAGGTTTGTTTATTTGGTTGGGTTTTTTTTTTCATTAATAAGACCTTTTAAGATTCATATTACAGGTAGAGATCACTGTGTTTATATGAAAATACTTAATGCTGAATTTAAGAATCATCTGAAAGAATTGCAAAGAGTAAATATTAAAAGCAGTTAGGAGGAACCATTCTGTGTAGAAAGGGATGTAAGAAAACTGAGCAGGATATTTCACACTGGAAGCAACAAAGGTGTAAAGAAAGCAGAAAAGTCTATGAATAACTAAAGAAAAAGACCTTTCAACCTATGTACTGTGTTTAGAGGAAACATTCATTCAGAGTCAAATTAAAATCAAGATATTTTCAAGTATAATATAAATCTCAAGGTGATTATAAAATGTGAAACATATGGAACTAATGAACCAGCAGTGAAGATGAAGGGCAGTAGTGAAATACACACAATTATTCAAAACAAAGAAAAATGGAGGAGAGTACACAAAGAACAAATGGCATGAACCAGAAACAAATAGAAAATTTATGTAAGCATAACCATCTTCATCAACAGTCATGTTAAGATAGAGATGGTTTGAGACTAGATAGAAAAGCAAGATCCAACTATATGTTGCCTACAAGAAACACATGTTAGCTATAAGAAGAATTTGGATAAGAAATCATTGAAGAGATAGAAGAAAACAATCAATGTAATCCCGGTCAAAAAGAAATCCTAGAGATTATATATACCCCAGAGAAGAGCTTCCTACTAAAAATTGTTGAAAATAAGAAGGGTACATGTGTTAAAATAAGGGAAAAATTACTTAAAGAGAAAGGATTCTGAAAGCGTGTCCCATGATAATGAAGAATCTACTTGTACTATGCAAGAGCATCGCTGAAGAGAGATTTTTTTCTTACCCACCATGAAGCTGGAAGCAAAACACCAGAGGAAAGCATTACAACAGACGAAACTACAGTCTAACAAGTTTCCCTCATGACCACAAATGCAAAAATTCTTTAGCAAATTTGTCAAGTGACTCCCACTCTAACCACATATAAAAGCAGAAAACTTTAAGAGGAAATATAGATGTGGTTTGCTATTCATAAATCTACTAGTGTGATTCAACACACAAAACGGAGAGGCGGGGAGAGGGAGAGAGGCTTTTATTGGTTATAACTGGCCCTTCATTTATTTACGATGGTCCAACCTTCATTGTTCAGTTTCATGATGATGTGAAAAAAACCTTGCTCCTCTGACCTGTCATTCACTTTGGAGACAGAGGTCTATAAATCACATGAGATCTAACGTGTTACTGTAAACCTGGCTTCATAGCTTTGTGTTGGATGAGTTTTTCCAGTGTAGTATAATCTAAGTATTTTAAGAATACTTAAAACAGTCTATGCTAATGTGTGGGCTTTAGTAGGTTGTGTACACTAAACATTTTCTCAGCTTATGATATTTTCAATTTTATTAGAAACAATCACATTAGATTTCAAGGAAGGGATGATCAGTGTATGACAAACACCCAACACCCTGTCTTGAGAATTACTCTCAGCAAAGATGTAAAAAGATCTGATAAATAGGTCTTCAAAACCCTGAGTACTAGGCCTGTGAGATGGCTCAGCAGGTAACAGAGCTTGAGTTTGCTGCTCATGCCTGGCAACCTGAGAACCCATGGTAGAAGAGAGAGCCAACTCCTGAAAGTTGTCTTCTGACCTCCACATCTGTGCTGTGGCAGGTCATGCACTCACATTCACACACACACACACACACACACACACACACACATACACACACACACACACACACACACACACACACACACACTCCTTTTTATTTTAACAAAAAATTAAAGGCAGGTGCTTTGCAAGCAGAAAACTGGCATTGGCTTGTATGGCCTTCCCATGATATTGGCTAACTTACAATGGAATCACCTACCTACCAGTCACACAGTATTACAAACCCAACCCAGTGAATGAAGAGAGGACAGAGGTATGTGTATGTGTGTGTGTGTGTGAGAGAGAGAGAGAGAGAGAGAGAGAGAGAGAGAGAGAGAGAGAGAGAGAGAGAGAGAAAGCAAGAGAGCATGTGTGTGTATATGTGTGTGTGTGTGTGTGTGAGAGAGAGAGAGAGAGAGAGAGAGAAAGAAAGCAAGAGAGCATGTGTGTGTATATGTGTATATGTGTGTGTGTGTGTGTGAGAGAGAGAGAGAGAAAGAGAGAGAGAGAGAGAGAGAGAGAGAGAGAGAGAGAGAGAGTTTGTGTGTGTGTGTGTGTATGCCCGCTTCTGTGTGTCTATCCACACTGGGGATCAAATTTAGGGTCTTGCTCACATTGGCAAAAGCTCTGCCACTAAGCACCAAACTGTCCCCTCAGCTCCAGAAGAGATTTTTAGAGACAAGTAATTTACCTTATTATGTGACCACCCCACCCCACCCCCGGATTCCCAAACCACTGCTTTGTTTTAGTATTTTCTCCCTCTTGGGTACTGTGATCAAAGATCTTATCCATCCCACGGACTCTCTAGCGTGCCTCGGGTACTGCCACCTCTGCTCCTTTACAAGTTGTTTGTGTTAATTAGTAATGCTACATCTGTGGGAGCACTCACACATTTTCAAGCATTTGCTTGAGTCCACCAACTGAGCAACAAGATTGTGAAGCTGCTTTAGCTGAAGTTAGCAAGAAAAATTTGTGCTGGAGCTGATCAGACGGTCACCTACACTTGTTCCTTGTGGTTCTGCAGTGATAGCTGGGAGGTGGTTGCCTCACACATCCTGGGAAATCAAGAAGCAATTGCTAAAGCAAGAGAAGTCACAAAAGCTCTATTCAGTATCTCAAGTTACCCAGAACTTAATATGTGCCTAATAAAAGAAAGGACTCTAGAAATCTTCAAGGCAAAATGTAGCAATGAAAGGACAGGCAGTGATGAGAAGAAGCGGGTGCCCCTCCTCCAGGCTGGGCCTCACACAAATCTCTCATGGAGCCTGCTCTGCCCTTCTGAGGAAGGCGAGCTCTGTAGCCTCCTGCCCCCCACCCTGGAGGCTCCATGGACAAACAAGCCCTGACTCAGCAAACAATGTAGTTGTGTAGCCCAGCCTGAGAGTGTTCTCAAGTGCGGACTGGAGGCTACTCCAGAGAAGAGAACCCCGGTCAACCCGAGGATTCAAAATGAAGAAATAGTGTATCACTTCCTTCATCCAGGCAAGTGTTTTCTTTCCTATTTTTGATCAAGTTAATCTACTGGAAAATGAATGTGTGTTCTACACTTCACATATAGAAAATGACCTTTTTTATGGTTCACAATTGCAACCGTGAGAAATTGACATTAAATTATTACTGTCTTAGTTAGGTTCCTGTTGCTGTGATAAAACAAAGACCCAAACCAACTTGGGAGGAGAAAGTGTTTATTTCAGTTTATACTTTATAGTCCAGCATTGAGGGAGGCCAAGGTAGGGACTCAAGGCATGAACTGAAGCTGAGGCCATGGAGGAAGAATAAGAGAACTTGAAAACAAACTCTTGTGTTTATGGAAAGAAATGTTCTATACGGATATTGTTATAAACATGTAATTTCTGTTGTGTTTCCTCACAGCTGAATAGTCAGCCATGACTCTCTAGTCTCAGAGAGAACACCTTCCCACACTTGAGATCCTGGACACAATACACCTAGGAATGTATGCACAGCATACCTCAGCCTCTGCACCCCACAGAGCATCCGAGAGTCTGCAAACTTACAGCCTCACACACCACAGAACACCTGGGAAATTGTGCAGTGTGGTACATGTGGGAACTTACACCAGGTGCTAAACCTGAACACCTGCCTACCATGGAATACTTGGGGACTTGAGTATCATAACGCACGTGGGACCTGCACAGAACTGGGTACTCAGGAGCCTGCACATCTGTGCACATCATAGCACACCTGAGAAACTGTCACCAGGAACTCAGGAACTGAAGACATCGTGTACTTGAGAGCTCATCCTTCTCTACTTACCCAAGTTTTCTGCAACTTCTCTTCCCAACGTGGCCAGCAACTGCTGCTCTGTCTGGGGCATTTGGGTAAGGCGTCTAATGAGAAGACTGGGTTTATTCTGTGAAGAAGAAACAGGTGTGACTCGTCAAAATGGACCAGCTACACCCAAAATTGAGTCTGGGGGTGGTTCTGCACTTTAATGTGTGAGTTAGGGGTTGGAGAAGTGGCACACTCCTCTTTCATCCCTAGGAAAATGGAGGAAAGACTCCAGACACTAACCAAAGAAAGATCCTGCTTTCCAATCCCCTCTCTAGGGCCATAAGTGATACCTGCCACATAGATGGCTAGCTCTCTGAAGAGTATCAACTTCAGACTTAAACATATTTTAATCCATATCTCTTGGCTGAATTTAACTGTACATCATATCCTTTGCCTTTTCTGTACACACTATGTTTTCCTATAAACCTCACAGAACCTCTGCCTCAACTGAATAAAACAACTCATATTTCCACCTCCTATCAATGTTCCCTGGGCAAGAAACCAAGCCAGACCATGGTGGAATGGCCCACTAGCAAGACACCGGGTCATTTGTTGGCCACATTTATACATAAGCTCCATGTGAATTCAAGAGCCCAGCATCTGTGGTTGGCTCTCTCCACTGTGGGGTCAAAATCAATATCTTCTAAGCCTGGCTCCTGCCCAATACCCATGTGAGGGTAGACATAGGAGGCAGTCCACGACTCCCTCACCTGTCCAGGCTGCTGTCTCAAGCTTTGGGCCTTGTCCACAGCTGTGGGATTTGAGTTGTCAGGATGTAACAAGACCCAGCTCAATACCAGCTTCGGAGCCCCACCTTGCTTGGCTGAGAGGGTAAAGGCCATAGACCTGTCCTGTTACCTCCTGCTGTGTCCTGGCATATGTCTAGTTGAGGAATTGAGATGCTTTGGTTTGCTCATGTGGTTCTCCCACTGGCTTCTGGAAGAACTAGAGGAGACTGGTCCCTACCCGGTGTACCAGCACAGGGCAGGCCAGGGGTGCTCCACATCTGTGAGTGTGCGAACTTGGTGCTGAGGGGTGAAGAAGGTAGCCGTTTGATTTCTTTTCACTTTCAAGTTTCTAGTGAGAACGTGTGTGTGTGTGTGTGTGTGTGTGTGTGGTGTGTGTGTGATGTGTGTGTGTGGTGTGTGTGTGTGTGGTGTGTGTGAGTATATGTGGTGTGTGTGTGTGTGTGTGTGTGATGTATGTGTGTGTGTGTGTGTGGTGTGTGTGAGTGTGTGTGGTGTGTGTGTGTGGTGTGTGGGTGTGTGGTGTGTGTGAGTGTGTGTGGTGTGTGTGTGTGTATTAGTGTGTGTGTGGTGTGTGTATGTTAGTGTGTGTGTGGTGTGTGAGTGTGTGTGTGTGTTGTGTGTGTGTGCGCATTTATGAGAAAGGATAAATTGAGAAGGGTAATTAGATGTCTTATGCAATTTATCTCTGCCCCTCTCCTATTTTTCTCTTCTCTAGCTATCTGAATTGATTGCATATATTTGGCCCACACCCCACGTTAAGTGTTCCTGATGGCTTTGGCAGATTTCCTGATGTAGTGCCAGCTGCGCAGGTACCAGAAGAAGGAATGCCAGCTCATATCCGTGGAGAAATTAGTGAGCCCGTAAAACTCACACAAATGACAAATGTCTCCTTTCTTAGGGGAAAGCTCCGGAATGCCTGTGTGCGTGGACAGTGGGAACGGGGAAGAGCCACGTCGAAGTGGGGTAAGAAGCAAGAGTTGAAGTGGGTTTGGCAGCGTACACCTCCCCTCCCACATCACTGTCACCTCTGACATTTTCTCCCAGCATGCCACGGTTTTAGGTTTGTTTTTGCCTCAGAAACAGACAAACATCTCTTCACATGATGGTCTATTAACAGTCCGAACTACACGCTCTGAGCTAAGAAAGATCTAGGGCTCAGAGTGCTGCATCCCTCATCACCGCCCCTCTCCCCCAGATTTGGCCCTGTCTTTCTCTGATGAGTCCTCCACGAATTATAATTATAGGTGACAACAAGCAAGATGGAGATAGTTCATCTTTTTATACCTGTCACCTGTATAGATTGCTGGGGAGGGGGTGTGTTTATAAGTGCATCATTATATTGCGGATCTTAAACTGCACACTATTAGCTGCTCCCGCTGACTACTGAGGGGCTGGGAAAGGTCAGGACTCTCCATTGGTGTTTATTTTATGTGATGAATTACAAATAAGGGAAACACAAAATTTATAGGTCTGCTGAGACATCTTTCCCGTCTCTGGAAGGCTGGTGACTAGTTTTGAACATGGCTTGCCAAATCAGCCCCTATCTATTTCATTTTTAATTCCAGAAAGGCGATCTGATTGGTAGATTCCTGCACAGGGGAGACGCCATGAGTGTGCTATATAGCTTCTTCGAATCTTCCCACCCTGCTTCATGCTTTGGTTAAAAGCTGAGAAACATGGAGGACTGAAGGGAGGGAAAGGTGGTCAGTGAGGCGTCAGGATGTCAGAGGAGAGCCCCCACCATTGCCACCCTTCTGGGGCTTTGGACAGTCTGCACATGAAGTGAAAGGAACTGCCTTCCTCCAGCTAGCAGGTCCCTGGATAAAGAAAGGTGTACGGCTGCAGCCAGAAGAAAGAGAAAGAGACCAGGGTGACGGGATCAGAGCTCACCCTCCTAAACGAACACTGATGCCCAGACAGGGAGATAATCACCTCTTGGTCCATGTGAGGCAGGCGCCCTGCTTCTTGGGGCTTCACTGGGCCCAGCCCTTCTTACCACCTCACAGAAAGGTTGTGATTTGGGATGTGAGTAATCAGGCTTCAGGGAGGTGCTAAATGGTTACAGAGGCAAGGACTTTTTGACAACATAAAACACACAAGGTTTTAGCATCCTCATTAAAAACAGAGAAAATAAAATGGTCTTTCCCGAGTTCTGAGAATTAAGGCAAAGCGTGCAGGGAACTGGCTTGATGCTTCTTCGAAGCATCGTTGTGAGTGGGAAGAGCTCGGCCAGCAGAATAAAAAGATTTAGTCAAAACAAAGGGCACACGTGTGCACTGTGGGCTCCGAAGCTGAGCTGCCCACGAAGGCACCAGAAGAGGAGAGTGAGCGCACAGGCCCTTGACTGGCTGCTTTCACCAATCTTCCGATTGTCCCTGTCTTGAACACTCATGGACGCCTGAGACAGAGAAGCATATTCACATCTAGAACAGGAAACTCAGCCATAGTAAAGGCCATGCTGCCAACAGCACAGGGCTGAGAAAGCAGCGGGGATCCCAGGCTCTCGCTGGCTTCTAAGCAAATCCTCCTACAACAGCACAGTGCTTCACAATGCTGCCCACAGAAGAGAGAAAAGATCGCAGAGAAGTTAAAGAGGATAAACAGAAAATGGAATAAACCCGTACCAATGGCTCAGCCCAACAGCAAAGGGCTGACTACCCACTTCAGCTGAGGCCGGTCACTGGATTACAGTGGCCATTCTTGGATTTAAGATTGTGTGCTGCCTGTAAATACAGATCTAAAACATAAGAAACAGAAAATATGATCTGGTTAAAGGATAGAGAGCATTCACAGAGGATTGCTTTATGCAAACACACTCTACTGCCTAAAGAACAGTGCCCAACCCCACAAGAAGGCATGATTTTATAATAACAAAATAGTCAACGCTACAGGAGAAATGAACTACCCTAACTATGAACGTACTCATTAAATACCCCTCTAGAGAGTCCTGCAGGCAGCTATAGCCTGTAATCTCAGCAGGTAGGAGGCAGACGTGGGAGAAATGCCACAGGTTTTAGGTCAACCTGGGCTACGTAGTGAGTTCCAAGCTAGCCTAGGGTATAAAATGAGACCCTGTCCTAAAAAATAAAACATTTCAAAATTATGCAAAAACTACAAGAAGAAAATGATAAATCATACATGATATGAGAGTTTAGCCTCTCCCTAAAACAAAGACAGATAATCAGATTAAAATAATGAGGAAGTGTGATCTAAGAACACACTAGGAGTGCATCCTTAATGGTAGGAACTGTCCTCTGAGTTTTACTTTATCTCTTTCGACTGACGTAAAGTGGCCTGCATTATGTACAGCATGTGTGGAGATGCGGCTCCATTGTGAAATGCTTAATCAAGCTCATTAACTTACACGTTACCTCGCATAATTATTGTTTTGATGGGAGCTTTTAACTCCAGTCCCTTAGCAATCTTCAAGATTGCGATGAGCTGCAGCTAGCTGCACCCGCGGGCTCTTCCTAGGACCTCTTGAACCCCTCCTCCTAACAGAAACCTGGGCTCTGAGACTAGCATCTCCCCAGACAGCCATCTAAAACTTGAGCCCTTGCTAACCACCATCCCACTCTGTTTCCACATGTCCTCTGCTAAGTGTGGCTTATTTAATGTCATAGTAAATGGAATACACACACACACACACACACACACACACACACACACACGTGTCTGTTTCTTTAGGTGTTGATGCCTGGAATTTTATGTTCTTTTCTAGGAGCCATTTCCAAGGCCAGTGGTGAATCATTAGTCCCGTTTTCTTCCCCAGGCTTCACAGCTCTTGAGCTGTCTGTTGAGGATCTTTGGATATGATTGATGGGTTGCTCTCCTCTCTGGGCTTGCCATTCTCTCCCAGGGGCTCATCTAGCTGACCACCAAGGAAAGCTGACTTAATTCATTTCGCTTTGGAGTGGCCATACCAACTGTGTAGGGTGACACTTTGTGACTTTCGGGCTTTGTGACAATCCAGGGTTCCATGCGAATGCCAGAATTTTCACTTTCTATTTCTGTGAAAATACCATTGTAATTTTATCTTACTTGGATATTTTCAATTTTTTTTTTTCAAATTTAAAAGTTGTTACTACTCTTTGCTTGAGGAAGTTTTCTGTCAGGTGTCATTCTGAAGTCATCTAAATCAAACCCTCACTTTGGCTGCTTTTCCACAGGCCTATGAGCTTCAGTCCATTTTTTTTTTTTCTTTCTTCAGTTCTTCCCTTTTTTGTGGTTGATATTCTTTATTTTTGTTTATTTCTTAAATTAGTTTGGGGGGAATTTTGTACAACGTATTTTGATCATCTTTACCTCCTCCCTTTTCTCCTGCCAGATCCAGCCCCCTTCCCTACCCACCCAACTTCATGCCCTTTACTTTGTAACCAATCAAATCCAGTTTGTTCTGCCCAGATAGTCTTGGTGTTTGGTCTTCCACTAGGGCACAGCTGACTTGCTCAGGGCTACCCTCTTGGGGAAACTGACTCTCCCAGAAGCTATTTATTGCAACAGCTCCTCCACTAGGGGCGGGACTTCATGTCTACCTTCGACTCCAGGCTGAGATTTGGTCTTGGAGCTTGCACGGGTCTTGTGCCCAGTGCCTCAACTGCAGTGCGTTCATATGCACAGCTGCCATGCTGGGTCTAGAAAACAGTTTCCCTGTCACCACTTCCGGCCCGTATACTTTTCTACCCCCTCAGGTGAAACGATTCCTGATCCTTACGTGAAAGGAAATGGTAACATGATACAGAAGCCCCATTTAGGGCTGAGTATTTCATCGTCTCTCATTCTCTGCACATAGGTCAGCTGTGGGCCTCTGTGTTAACTACCACGTACTACAGATGGAAGTTTCTGTTGTGAGGGTTGAGAGATGCATTAATCCATGGGTATAAGTCTTAGGAGCCATGCTTTTTCTTTAACAATACACTTTCAAATGATTTGTTTTCAGGTTCAAGGATGGCTTCTTCAACGTGATCATTTCTGCTGCTGCTGATCTCTCCTGCATTCCTCATTTCATTTGTTGCATTTTCCACCTTCAGAATTTGATTTTGTAAAATAATAATAATAATAATAATAATAATAATAATAATAATTTGAGAAGATGTTAAGTTTCCTACTTTGGTCACTTTTCTGTTTGCATGATTTGATCGATTTGTTTCTCTGTTTCAAACTCTCTGAGTTATTCAGATAGCTATCTTGAGTTGTTTGGGAGAGTCTCATCATTTTCTTAGAAATGCAGTACCTCTGATGATATGTTTCCTTGTTTTCGTTTCCTGACAATGGCATCTGTATATTTGCCTTAGTCTGTGATAGCTTGCTTTGAGAACAGTCTTTACCAGTCACTCTGTCCACAGATTCCAGGCAGACCATCTGGTGTGGCCTGAGAACACACTTGATGCTAGGCCATTGGCTAGGCTGCCCTAGGAATGGGTGGGTCAGCCAGTTTTAGATCATTGTGCTTGGTCCTTGACACTAGACCTGAAGGAGAGAATCCTCTGGGAACAGCTGTTTGTTTATTCCCTGAGGACTATCCTGGAGGCTGGTCCGTGCAGGCCGCTGAAACACGTGTTGATGGGGTCCAGTCTGCAACCTGTACTTAGTTCTGACCCAGCACAGAGCTGGGACTTGAGCCCAGTTTGGGTGCTTTTGGGATTTCTCTGACATCTGAGCCCACAAAGAGGATCTGGCATCTAAGTTTGCAGAGGCTGTGCTGGGATTGGGATAGAACTGGAGTGAGGAATCACTGGACTGGGCATAAAATCTGAATTTGTGGGAGTGATTATAGCTCTGGGCTTATATGATCTGGTCTGTCACCAAAGCCTGCTTGGTTACAGTGGTTCTTAACCTGTCTAATACTGCAACCCTTTAATACAGCTCCTCCCACTGTGGTGACCCCCAGCCATTGCTACTTCATAACTGTAATTTTGCTACTGTTACAATGTAAATATCTGTGTTTTTCAATGGTCTTAAGTGACCCTGTGAAGGGATCGTTGGATGCCCAAAGGTTGAGAATCACTGCCCTGGACCCTAGATCTTCTGAAGTGAGTCAAAACTTGACCATCTGGAGACTGGAGCTGGGAAACATTATTCTCTATGTGGACGAGCCTCCTACGAGGCCCCATGCTGGGATTTAGAGGTACAGGGATAGTCTGGAGCCTAGAATCATAGGTGACGCACTGGTGCCCTGGACCCCATGCCTGTGGGGGACCACATAGTCTGTTTCCATTGGTGTGGTCTAGAAGCTGGGTTGCTGGTATTTGAGAAGCCTGATCTGAGAGAATTGTTCTAGGCTCTGAGCTGTAACGGAGTCTTAGAGTCTTTGGTCTTAGAACCAGGAAACATAAGGGTCTGATCAGTTTTTGAGTTTATTAGGATCATCTGGACCCAAGTCTCCCAGAACATAAATCTTCAGGGAACAAACAGGAGTGTCCCAACACTGGTCAGGCCTTGAGCTGGAGCCCACATATACCAGATGGTGTTTGAAGAAAACTCTGTGGACTTGACACTGTGTAGACTCAAAGTTCAGGCCACAGGGACTTGCTTATACTGGGTGGGATGTAGTCTGTATCTCGGAGTCTTCTCTCAAGCCTGGAGGATAGGTTCTGGCTTGATGAGTACAGAGGCTGCCCTGGTACTACAGTGGACCTTTTAGTCTGGGGTCAGCTCAGTGCTGGGCATAACTAGATACTAAGTCAGAGGGACATGGTTAGACCTCCACATTCCCGGACCCTACCCAATAACAGGGAGCCCACAGAGACTCAATTCACAGGGGCCACGGTCATGGATTCCTGGACTACAGGGCCTGGTTTGCCCCTGGTCAAATCTAGAACCCATACCTGTAGGGCTTGCATAAAGGCTGGGTCTGCAGGGGCCAAACTGATGAGCTGAGTTCAAGAATCCATCTGATACTGAGGGATGTCTGAAGCCTGGATTCTGAGATATGCATGCCCATGAGGCAGTCTGGAACAGAATTTGTTGCACATTTTCTGAAAGACACACACACACACACACACACAAATCTTATAAATGTAACCATAAGTGTTCTCATTAAACTTCTGTGTGAACAGATCATTCTAGCAACATGTTGGTTCAGGGCTTCCTCGGTACACAGACATACAACTGATACTCTACATCAGATCAAAAGGTTTATCCTCCCCAGACTGGGAGCTCCCCGAAACAGTGGCTCCCAAAGAGATGTTGCTAATGGATCAGCCACACTAAGGAGGCATAATAGATGGAGAGAAAGCTGCATCCAAGGAAGGTGTTTTAGCTTGCTTGAATTTGCTAGCATGCTCTTTGGTAGAGTTGATTTTCATGCACCATAATGAGGCCTCTGGCAGTTGTTAGCAGCACAAGATTAAGAATCAGATGGGGTGAGGATTTTATTTATCTTGTTTTTATGTCTTGGAGACCATGGACAGGTTGCTTACACTCTCAGAATCTTGATATTTTCACCGGTAAGGTGGAAATCAGATCTTTTGTGGAGGAATTGTGTGTGGATTAACGTCAGATTGTGTGATGCCATGTCTCCACGGCAGGAGCTTCACACAGTGCAGACAGTGGTGCTGTGTATGTGTGTGTGTGTGTGTGTGTGTGTGTGTGTGTGTGTGTGTGCGCGCGCGCAAGCGCGCGCACATATGTGTGAGCTTGGAAAGAAAGCCACTGTGCACTGAACGGAAAGTGAGCCAACTATATTGGAGGCTGACGGGTGTGTGTGAGCTGAGAACGATGAAATCAGGAACCTAGAAGAAGAGTTTAGCAGCCCTTATTAGAGGCCACCCCTGCTCACAGTGCCTTGCCTAAATCAGTGGTGATAGATGTTGCCCAGCGTGCACAGAATGAGATTAAAAGAGGAAGTCTTTTCCTCCGGAGCCCGTGACTTGTAACTCATTGGAAAGAACCTCTTTCTGGCTGAATAGCTCTGTAAATAGTCACATAACATTTCCCATAAAAAGCTACCCAGTTTTCACTTTCTTACCTACTCTACTCTTCCCCACCTCACTGTTCAACGTGTGTGTGTGTGGGGGGGGCTGTCTTAGCTACTCTGTTCTTACCAGACATCAACATGTTTTTAAAATAGTCTATATGTCAAGTGAATGATGGTGGGACCTGGTCCAGGTGTGGGTTGGCACAGAGATGTGCACCTGGCTTGAAGCCTCTTTCCTCATGCTAGAATCTATTTGTCCATTAAAAGGAGATGAAGAGACGCACACGTCTATACAAGCACATCCCCGGCAGAGCCACACTGCTGAGATATGCCTACCATCTATTTAGGACCGGCTGTGCCTTCTTCCACTGGATGGTACAGCCCAAGCAAATCTCATTTCAATTTCATGCAATTCATTAATGCTGCAGCAAAAGGCCATTAAGTATTTCCAGGACACTTTAGACTGTTATACTTGGTTGAAAATTAATCTAAATGTGGAATCTAAATTTAAACACGCATAAGTGTGCCTATCTCATCTTTCTCAGACGTCAATTTCCATGATTTCATTGACAATACTGCATTTTTTAAAAATATCTGCTCTTTTTGGTGTATTTTCTGATGCAAGCTCTCCAGAAACCAGAAATATATATATATATAACAACGCGGGATCAAAGGGCCTCAAAACTGGTATGGAAATTGCATGGTGACTCTGCAGCACCATCTAGAGTCTTGGGAGGTTATGACACTCTTTCCGGCAAGCCAAACCTTCATTTATGCTTCCAGAATGCTGAGGGGGAAATTCTACCCATCGCACCCCCTTTCATCTCATCAATTTAACCCTAATTTAATTAAACCTGTGCAAGGCCAACAGCCATCAATTTGTTACATCCTGTCATTTCCCAAACTCCTCTACTTTGAAAAATCTTTAATTCATTAAAATACAGCTGTGCGGACCTGGGAAATCACTGGCTACGGTTTTAAGGACAAGGTGAAATTTGGTCCTGGGCACTACTATCTCTAATTATATTATGTTGAGGGGGTATTTAAGAACATTTCCAGGGGTGTAATCTTATTAAATACGAGGCTAACTCAGCAAGAATTGTTTGTTTGTTTGTTTGTTTATAGCCAGGGTGTCATTTTGTAGCTCTGGCTGACCTGGACCTCACCATGTAAAGCAAGTTAGCTTTGAACTCACAGAGATTCTCCTGTCTCTGCCTCCCAAACGATGAGATTAAGAGCTTGTGCTGCCTCGTGCTAGGAACCCGTTACAAACACACTTTTAACCAAAACGTTTCCGTTTTTATTATGGGGTGAAACAGATTGATAAGCTCCAAGAAAGGGAAGGAACACAAAGTCCTCCTTTTTTTTTTTCTGTGTAATTTCCCACCCCCACCCCCCGGGGGGAAAAAAAAAACACGCTCAAATTTTCTTTTTGAGGTAAGCTGGCTATCCCTTCCAGTGAATGGTACCCCCTTGAATCAGTGCCATAGATTTGTGGTAAAGGGGAGAGATGGTAGCCATGCATGTTTAGCGATGAAATGATGCCACTCTGGGGTCAGTGCTACAGAGGGCACACAGGACCATTCTGTTCCGGGAACAGAATTCCACGGTGGTGGGAGCCCAGGGCTCTGCTGCCATCTGCTGGCCCAGTCAGGTCTCCAGCACGTGTGGCACGCATAGTCTGTCGCTCCTAAGAGCTGGTCTTATTTTAGGTCACAGCTCACCTTGGGCTTCCACAGACCTACCAGTTAACCCTCTCTTTGTTTTCTGATTCATCTTAGTTGCAGGCATTCCACAAACTGGCAGGCATGCAGGGAAAAAAAAATCGAGAACACAGGTGGAAGGCGGAACGGACCTAGTGCCCTATTTAAATTGACAGATACATTTAAATGATGTGTGCACGAGCTTCGGAAGGATGTACAGAGAGAACCCGTGGTAAATTTGAGGTGATAATGGTACGTTGCTACTTCGCCCTTTGTCTTCTCTACCCTCGCGTGATCAATCAATGCGTCCTTTGCAGTTGTACATGAATATGATTTATTTTAGCTAAAATCCAAGACGGCCCCAGTCACTCTCCCTGTAAACATCTTCGTGCGCCGCCAAGCTGCTTGGCTCGGAGAGCCACCATCTCCTCGCTGCTCAGCTTGCAATCCCAAGGGTACAGAAAATAAATTTGACATAATGTTTCTTTTGTCTCCCTCCTCCCCCGCACCCCCGGAAACCTCACTCAAACTGACTCAGAGTTCTGTTTCTCCCTTGCTACCGCTGTCTCTAGGTCGAGCCGAGATTTCCGTAGTGCATTAAGCTAATTTGGGATTGTGAGCCAAGACAAGTCCAGAAAGCAGATTCGCAAAGCAGAGCGGCCACAGAAGAAGGGGAGGTGGGGGGGGGCGGTCTGGCAGGGGCTCTGATGCGCTGCACTGTGCAGAAGCCTGCAGACCTGCCCTGGATGAGACAACGCACACAGCCTCTGGCTCACAGCAAGGTTCCAGTGACAGACCTGCAGCTCGCTGGAGGCTCCTGAAGCCTGGCAATGAGCAACCACAGGGGAGCTATGGTTCCCAGGCCTCAGAGGTGACAGAGACTGTGGTGTGCAAATGCAGAGATGCCATCCAAGGGGTGCAGAGGCGTCTGCTGCTTCTGCGCTCGGGGTGGAGCAGAGCAGGGAAAAAAGTTCATGATTCCCACAGGTCAAAGCAGACTTGCTCCCCTATTTACCATGCATCTCCTGTGATGTCGCGGGCGCTCAACACTTTACTTGGTCGTGATGCCTGTTAACCCCGGAATTATTAAATGGTGAGTCTCCAGCCAGTTGCCTGGAGATTGTAAGGTACTTCTGCACATATTCCGAGACTCCTTTCCTCGAAGAAAAGGAAAATAACGGCAGGTGTAAGAGGGTGGAACCCCTTTCCGGCATGCACAAGCTCCAGGTGGCAGCAGGAGCAGGTGCTGAGCGCCCTCTTCCTGTTACCAGAGAGGTTGAGGGAAAAGCATAGGGGCTGCAGAGGGACACAGGGAAGGACAGCCACCAGGAATACTCTAAAGTGGCTGCAGAGATCCAAAGAGCAAAATGGGGAGGGGGTCTGGGCAGAGAATCCAGGAACTCCGGGTGTGCTGCGCCCGCTGCTCTGCCCACTGTGCGATCTCAGGGGGACAAAATCAAGCAGTCAAGTAGTAACCCAGAAACGCGCCGCCTGCTGGACGGCACAGTCCCCCGTTCACTTCTGAACAGGATTACTAAGAGAAGATGACCTCCCTAAAATGGTACTTTCAAAATGAGAGGCTACCCCTTTGACCCCTGGCGTTTTCATAACCATGTGCATCCGAATCATAAAATGTAGAATTAGAGAAATGTGTGAAGACAAAAAGGAATCTGGCTGAGGTCCACCCAGAGCAGTATTTTTTTCATTTTATCTTTTTCCACGTAACATCCATGTGTGAGAAATGTTGATGTATGGGCTATGTCTATATTTTCTCATATATTACCTTTAGATGGCTGCCATTTTTCATGATGGAGGGGTGTGTGTGTGTATGTGTGTGTGTTCAGATATTACCTAAATATTTGAACCTAAGGACTTGATACTTCTATTATCAATAATAAGTATGACTTACATCAATGTTTGTTTAATTCATATTTTTCTAGGCTCCATTCTCAAGTGTAGAAATGTTGGCATCAGTGTGAATACATAAATGGTTCTCGTGGTGTGTGTGTGTGTGTGTGTGTGTGTGTGTGTGTGTGTGTGTGTGTGTATGTGTGAGAAATCCAAATGCTTTCACAAAAGAAATGGAGTAAGGATGATGATACAAGCCTACAATTCCAGCACTCAGAAAGTTAAGGCAGGAGGATGGCTCACAGTTAAAGGCCAGTCTGGACTACCAGTGAGTTCCAGGTTAGTCTGGCTTATGATTTGAGACCCTATTTCAAAAGCCAAACAACACAGCAATAAAAAAAATAAACAAATAATCTGACCTTTCCCAGAATGTAAAATACTAACTCGCTGAACTGCTATTAATGTTCATTACATTTTTTAATCTTTGTAGACTAGATTTAGAAAAAAAAAACTTATAAGGGCAGATAAGCCATTAGGTTGGCTTTCTCTGTTCTCTCAGATGGAGAGAAACAGCAATGTGGTCATGATATGATGCCTGCAGACCTCAGAAGGCGGTTAAGAAGTTACCAGAAAACAGCAGAAACCAGATGCTCTGGTCAGCCTGGGAGTAGGCATTCCATTGTGTTTTCTAATGTTTTGAAAGTGGAATCGCATATGACATGCATCAAAAAACAGTAAAGAAGTAAGCGTGGCAAATCATCACACAGGGCGTTGACACCACACACTGCCTGCCCTGCGCACTCTGCACTCAACGGTACCTGGCACACACCAAACTCTGCCTGCCCTGTGCACTCTGCTCTCAATGGTACCTGGCACACACCAAACTCTGCCCTGTGCACTCTGCTCTCAATGGTACCTGGCACACACCAAACTCTGCCTGCCCTGTGCACTCTGCATTCAACGGTACCTGGCACACACCAAACTCTGCCTGCCCTGTGCACTCTGCACTCAACAGTACCTGGCACACACCAAACTCTGCCCTGTGCACTCTGCACTCAGTGGTACCTGGCACACACCAAACTCTGCCCTGTGCACTCTGCACTCAACGGTACCTGGCACACATCGCAGACTGTGTCACTGCTGGGACGGAGCTGCAAAGCAAGTGCTTGGCTTGTGGTGTTCAATGCAAAGCTTGCTCCACAATGCATTTGGATCCAAGCTCTGTTTAGCATCAAATTAGGCCACCTCTGAGAAACACTAATAGAAATGTCAGGTTGAAAAAGAACAAGACTTCAGGCTTGTATGTTCAACTTAGCATATGTAAAATCTGTATTGATCTACAGCTCTTACAATTCATTTTCTTCCTACAAATGTTGATATATGAAATAATTATATAAATAATAGCTATATAAAGAGTTGATACACATATGAAGTATCTGTGATTCTGAGCATGTAAATAAACCCTTGCTTATAAAAGATGTATATATACATGGTATAATTTGATTCATGATTTTAGGCATGCCACTGAAAATAGGATAGTAATATTTTCAGATCTGTCTTTCATGATGTTCAACTCAAGTTGCACACAAATTGTGGAGAATGTGAAATATAGTGTTGGTTCTACACAGTGAAATCCTAGGCATGCTCTGATCATGTGGCAGCATTCACAGAGTGGGAGGAAGAGAAAACAAATATCTGAGGCTTTTGAGTATCAGTGACCTACAAGATGAAACATTCCATTCTGGGGAGAAGCTCTTTAAAACTAGGAAAGTTCTAAGGGGATGCTGCTTAGGACTGAAGAAGTAAACAGCTCACAAGTCTCAGGAACTCCCTGGAACCTTGCAGATTCACAAGGCCCCTCCCATCCAAGGTTTTAAAAGCATTAAAGACTGCCATGGAGACTCTCAGTCCTGCTTGGCTGCTCGGCACATCCTTCTGAGAATTGCAGGGCTCCAGCTTCCCCTGGCTTGGATGGAATTTCGCTGATGTCATGACATCATCCAGGACCCTGTAAGCAACCCCTCATCCATGTTCCTGTAAGCCACCCTAGTAATTCATTAGTTACCAAGTTGGACTTTGGTGGTATCCTTGCTTAGTTCATCATCGGTTAGTGGAATGAACAGACATCTGTTTACATCTTCCCGGGAACAGAGTCACACAACAGTTGGTATTTAAGCAGGACCTGTCAAATTCCCATGCACAGTGCTCCAACACCACACAGAGCAAGAAATCACCATTTCTACTGCAATTAAAAAAGAAAGTCTGAACAAGAAAATGGCTTTTCTTGGTTCTATAATAGAACTGAGATGGCAAAGCAAACAGCAGCCTGGAAAATGGACAAGACAGTTGAATTTGGAAAATTTGAACTTACCCAAGAAGAGGCCAGGAGCAGAAACCCATTGGAGGTCTGATGTGAGAGCATCTTCAACTAGAGGCTCACTTTGGAGGATGCTGAGAGACCTCCAGTTTGAGGAGCAATGGTGTGCTGAGTTTGCCTCCAGGGACCTCATAGGCGCTCTGAGGGGAAATTGGGGGGCAAAAATCCCTAGTGCCTCTCAGTGAGAAAGTTTAGTCCTTCAGAGAGAATCCAGGACCTCTCAGTTCTCCTCAGAGTCTAACGTGCTGGAGCTTACTGGGCCCTCACAGTCTGAGGGAAGAGATGCCTATTGCAGACTCACTGAGACAATGGACCAGCCAAGGTGGAGAAGAAAGCTGCTAACCTGCTGCCTGCAGGAATCATCTCCCTGTGTATGTGTGTAACAAAGCAGTGCATGCAATGCAAACAAGTGGAAATATAGGTAATTGGCAAAAGGAGGGAGATATAATCTCAGCATACAGCTGTCTCCTTTTTCTAGTCCCACCTCCGCTCCAACAGAGCTCCAGCGCAGTGTCAGGAGATAAGAACTAGACAGCTGCTGGGCTCTGTCTATGCAGGACTCTCCAGGAACACAGGAAGATAGAAAAAGACAGACGATAGAGGAAGTGTTACCTCTGACACCACACCTACAGCAAACAGTAAACTCAGCCTTGCTCCTAGCCAGGTAAACCCGACCATTCTAGTCTGATTTCCATGGTAAAACCATGGCCAAAACCAACTTAATAAAGGTTGTCCTCACCTTACACTCCCACAACAGTCCATCACTGAGGGCTGTCAAGGCAGGAACTAAAGGCAGGAACCTCAAGATGGCAACAGAAGCAGAGGCCACGGATTTCTGCTTCCTAACTTTCTCTCCATGGCTTGCTCAGTCTGGTTTATCATATTACCCAGAACCAGCTTCCCAGGGTGGCACTACCCACAGCCAGGTAGGCCCTCCCACATCAATGGTTAATCAAAACCATGTCCCACAGGCTTGTCCACAGGCCAATCTCATAGAGTTAATTCTTCAATTGATATTCCCTCTTTGCCAATGACCTCAGCTTATATCAAGTTGACGAAAACTAACCAAGACAACAATCTTCACACTAAAAGCCTGTCTCTTCAGGCCTCCTTTTTTGTCAAAGCATACGACTTGGCTTCCCATGCAACACCATGAGTCATGCTGAAGTGTTCTGATGAGATAAATCAAGAACCAGAAACAAGCTCACATGCAACCGAGATTTTTGAACTGTTGGACCAGATATTCAGAAGAGTTTTTATTCATATTCTATAGACAGTAATAGGAAGTAGCATATGTGGAAATATCAGCCACATAGGCAAAGAGAGAGAACCTTTTTGAGGAAGGAGCCAGCAAGGTTATTGGTGAAATTATTAAGGCCACTCCACTTAGTTAAAAGGAAGATTTATTTAGTGGGCAACTTACAAAAAGGGAAAGGTAGGTTGCAGGGTCTGGGGAAGGTGTATCGAAGTCCAGCGGTGTTCTCTGGAGCTCTGCTCGGTCCATCTCCACCGTTCAGGGTCCCGGCACAGAGAGAGCACTCGCCCATCCAGCTCTCGGGTCTCCAGGTGCCTCTCCTGGCCCCGCCTCATAGGCGTGACAGTTGCCAGAGTCTCAATGGGGATTGGAACTTCCAGATCCAAGCTGGAATGGCTACCCACTACATCTCCCCCTTTTCATCTAAATAAGAAGGTTCTAAACTAATACAAGACTATATACAAAGCAATGGTTATCAAATATTGTCCAGGAATAATGAGGCATAATGACCTAGATAAGTTGGAACTACAACCAATGCAAACAATATCAAGCAAGAAACACATACTAAAATCCAGAGAAGTATAGAGCATAGGTAAATGGCCTGTTATAAAGATCATCCCAAAAGGTGTCCTATCCTAAAGAACCTGAATCTAATACTTAATAGGTTCTATCTAAGATATTATATATACTAAGTTGTAACTATAACTGCTAGTCTTCAATCCCATCAAAGACCTGAGAAGGAACATAATGGTACCTGAGAAATGGTAGATGGATGCAAGCAACTTTCGGGAATCTTGCAAGAGTAGACCAAGACAGCTGGCAGCCTGGACAGTCACCTAATGTTTCTCAGCATTGTTGGTGCATTCAAATTGGCTACAGGCCTAGAGTATCTGACAGACCATTTTCAGAAGCAGGAATTCTGCTTCTTACCATCTTACCCTGTCTTGGCAGAGTACAATAGTCGCTTTCCTTGTGTCCCGCTTGTCCAGAAAGGACAGCATTGCATTTGTACTGTCAGCCATCAGGGCAAGGGCAGTTCTTTGCCCAGTAGGCCATTTTGTGCCAAAAAGACAGACTTCCAAATGGAAATGTCTTAAAGCCCAACATTCTCTCGGGATCAATTGGTGCAGCCAGGAGCAATTGTGTCTCACATCAACAGAATTCTAAGTTATTTAAATGCCATATTCTCTAGGTCTATGAAGTGTTTGAAGATTACCTGTCCATCTGACCTATGTATCTGTAAATCTGGATAACCTAACTAACATAACTATAGAGATAACAGGCATAGGTGACAATAAATCTATAAGTCTTATCTACCGAAATAACCTAAGGACTAAGGCTTCACATAAACAAGGTAAGCAGTCTATAAGCAAATGTATGGTGAAGAACGATGACTTCAAAATTGTGACAATCACGAGATATTTATAACAGAGGTAGGAATATATAGTGCGATATGCAATATGACAATAATCTTAAATATATATCAATATACCGAATATCCTAAACAGAAGTAGAACATACATAAAGTATGACAGATATAAATTTACATTTGTATCAATATAAAAATATTTCAAATAATAGTAGAAATATATGTACATTATACCAAATATAGTTCTGTATGTGTATCAATATACAAATTATCTTAAACAGGAGGATAAAAATAATTTACATTTGTATCAACATATAAGAATCCATAACAGTACAAATTACAGTGCAAATTATCTAAGGTTGCTATTTTACTAAATTTGTTTACTAGTATATAAAATGATCTACCATCATATCTTATACCTATACATTCCATTTCTTCTCCCCCCCCCTGTTTTTTAGAATACTGAGTCTAATATTTTCTTCCACCCCCAACCCTATAACCATCATCCATAACCCTGAGAATTATGAAACCTAAGGGAGAAGGGGCGTCGTTTTCTTAGAATTGCTTCCTGCCGTTTAGGGGGTAATGTTATCTCTGTTGGGTACTGTGAGAAAGCTCAGATAGTTAAATCTCAGTTAGACTAACTGTAGGTTCTGCAGCAAGTTTTAGAGTAATGGGTAAGACTGTCTGAAATTCTGGCAAGAAGTGTAGTATGATGATGATTACCATGGCATCATTCTGGATTGGGGAGAGTTGTTGTTGTTGGGGCCCCATCTTCCTTCTGAAGACTTCAGAGATTGCTATTGGAAAAACTTATTTGTTATCAAAAATGGAAGGTTTGAATTTAAAGAGGACATAGCATGTAAGAAAGGATTCTGAGAAATCAAGAGTAAGCATGGAGAGAATTAGAATTTAGAAGACAAAATGGTCCCTTTTTATTGGTTTCCTTCTGTCTCACACCAGAAGGCTCTTCTGATACGGGACTGAAGAATCTCTCAAACTTTTCTTTTAGCAATATGCTTGGGTTTAGAGAAGGAGTGAGCCAATTCCATCTCAGCTTCGGCTGATAATTCTCTTGGACTGTTTAATTCTTTGTCCCCGTAAACTCCAGTAACAAAATGTAATCATGTCTGACGTCTGCTGCCTAAGAGTCCCCATCAGACCTGAGGTCACAAGGGACAGAAGACCTGCCATTAGAGTGCTTATACCAAGAGGGGATGGTCAGTACTTTCAGAGTTAAGGCAAGGTGAAGAGTTGGGAACTGTAGTAAATGCTGCTTAGAAGTCACATGGTTACAGGAATGACATCAGAAAAACAAACACCTTTGGGGGCTGGAGATATGGCTATGAAGTTAAGAGCCCTGGCTGCTCTGCCAGAGGACCAGGGTTCAATTCCCAGCACCCACATGGCTGCTCACAGCAATCTGAAACTCCAGTTCCAGGGGATCCAATCCCCTCTTCTCGCCTCTGTGGGTGCAAAGATATACAAGCAGGCAAAACAGCCACACACATAAAATAAAATAAACATAGAATGCACCTTTCTCTTAGGTGCCAAATAGTCAGCACTTACCATGTGCTCACCTGCACAGGCTTTTCCAGAAACTTGTTAGATTAAAGCCGTATCACGTGTACATGAGAATCTAGAAGACATAATTTTCTGCCTCATGCTCTGTGTTATCCTGGGACAAAAGTTTAATATCAGTTGAAGATAATCTATATCCTGATGTTTCCAATAGCTTAGGTGATGCTTGAGCTGATAAAATGGGTGTGGAGCTTCCCAAATCCTTTAGCAGCCTGAGTGCTAGGATTCTCAGAGGAATAAATGAAATAAAGTCATCAGGCTGTCTCACACAATCAAAGTGAAGCTGTTTTGAACCACTATCCTCTGCTAAGCATATGATAATCCAACGACAAATTGCCTTGATTATCGGGACTATCTCTGGCTTTGAACATCCTCTGCAAGGACACACAATGTTGGTGGAGATTATCTGAAAGGATGAAAAGAAGGAGATCATGGGGATCGAAAAGATAACTCCCTGTCACTCCAACTACCTCCTGAAAAAATCAATTTCCAGTTACAAAATGACAGCAAAGAGGAGGAGGAGTATGGTGTCAGCCGCCTTCCCTGGGGGTTGGTGACATGCACAGCTGTTCTCTGTGGACCCTGGGCTGTTTACCAGCACTGTGCTGTGCAGGTTGCTGTGTTTTCTGGGTGAGGATGTTGCTGGAACTCAGAAGAAAAGCCTGACTCCTCTCTCCTGCCTCTAAGAGCCTCCGAATCGCTTTCTGACTGATGAGAGTGAGAAACTGCTACCAGCCTGGTGGAATGGAACCCTTCGGTTCCAAGCGCATCTGACAAAACTTTTAATCTTATTAAAAATGGCATTTATTGGGGAACAATTGAAATTTTAATTGGTAAATGCTCCAACAAAATAGTGCAGATTACTAGCAAAATCGCTGAGATGGAACTACAGGATGGGCTGGATGCTACCGGAGAGAGGGTGCTGGAGTTACCAATGGCTTGCGTGGCACCCCTACTTCTTCTCTGGTAGGTATTCCCACCCCTAATGTGCACCTTCTGGCAGCACTATGTTTGGATAGTCCTGAGATGGGAGCAACAGCAAACTTCAAAATATAGACAAATGGCTCTTTATTTTCCTCCGCGATCCCAGTGACATGCTAGGTAACATAAAACGCGAAGCCAGAATAGTCAAGAGCAATCATTTTCCATGACCCCATCCTTTGTTTCAGAAGCCTGGAAGAGGCAGCTTTCCAGTATCACCTTCCACACAAGGTCACCCTGCCTCTGGGTCTCTCTTGGTATTGGCTCTCTGGTCCACGTGTAAAGGTGTGAGACAACGCCCAGCAATTAGCCTACAGGCCCCAGCAGCATGGAGGACACACTCAAGATCTTGGACAGAATGTTTTTCATCTTTTCCAGTCTTTCATGGATAGTTATAGTTATGAACCATCACTGATCATGGGGGCCTGGAGAGGTGGCTCGGAGGTCAGGAGCACACACTGCTCTTGCAGAGGACCCGGGTTGGTTTCCCAGCATATGTGTGAGGTGAAACACCAACTGCCCATAACTCCAGCCCTCCCAGATCTGTAGGCGCCTGCACTCACACGTGCACACTCCCACACACTGACACAAACACATTCATATAATTTTTTCCAACGATTTTAAAAAAGAATTGAAAATCTAAGATATAATATTTTTATAAATATAATAAGGTTGGATCTTGGGGATAGGGCTCATTGTAGGTTGGTTTTTTGGGGAGGGGGTTGCCCCTGTATGTTGAGACATGGTCTTATGCATCCCAGGATAGCCTCATATTCATCATGCAACTGAACGTGACATTTGACTTCTGAGTCTCTGGCCTCCACCTCCCAAAAGCTGAGATCACAGGCACGTGTCCCCAGGCACAGTTTCTACAACGCTGGAGACTGACCCCGAAGTTCTGCACCACTTTTACCTCAGCACACCTTGTAGGCAAGACAAATTGTAGGTCGAAGGGTTTGCAGCTGGGTTGGTGCCCCAATCCCTCCACTGGAAGCCTTGCCTGGTAACAGAAGATCGCCAGTTCAGGCTCTGTATCCCCCATTACTAGGAGTCTTCGCTAAGGCCACCCTTGTAGATTCCTGGGAATTTCCATTGCACTAAGTTCCTAAGTATTTTCATTTTGTTGATGTTTGTTTGTTGATTGCTAATTAATGTAGGAGGGCCCAGCCCACTGTGGGTAACATCATCCCTAGGCAGGTGGTCCAAGGCAATATCAGAAAGCCAGCTGAGCATGAGTCTTAAGGCCACCATGCTGTAAGCAATGCTCCTTCATGGCCCCTGAATCAAGCTGCTGCTTTGAGTTCCTAACCCAACCATTCTCGATATTAGCTAAAGAAATCCTTTCCTCCCCAAGCTGTTTTTGGTCAGTGTTTCATGACAGCAACAGAAAGCCAACTAGGAAAGTTCCTTTCTATGTAGATATGAAATGCATAGAGAAAAGATACTGTCACTACTGGACAGCTGTTGAGTCTTCACCAAGGACAACAAAGTCAAGGAGGGGAGAAATGTCAGCTCCCTAAAAGCTAACATCACCAAATACTGTGGTTATGGGAAGGAAAGCTGGAGACGAAAGTTCTTCTCACACTGAGAACCACAAACATTTCCCACAAAGCAAAAGTGGACACTATTGGTGAAATTATTAAGGCCACTCCACATAGTTAAAAGGGAGGTTTATTTAGTGGCGTAACTTACAAATGAAGGGATAGGTAGGTTGCAGGGTCTGGGGAAGATGTAGTGCAATCCGGCAGTGTTCTCTGGAGAACTCTGCTTAGTCTACTTCTGGTGTCCAGGGTCTAGGAACCAAGAGAGGCGGTGCTTCCAGATCTCAGGTCTTCAGGGTCCTCTCTCAGCCCCGCCTTGTAGGCATGGCAGTTGCCGAAGCCTCAATGGGGGTTGGAACTTCCAGATCAAAGCTGAAATGGCTACCCACTACAGGATACAAAAGACCTCTTGGAAACAGTTTGGGTAGTTTCCTTCCAATAGAATGGAGCTCAAGTCTGGGATGTGTACACATGGACAGACTTCCCAAGTAACAGGACTTGAAAAGGTATTTGCACATGAGGAGCAATTATCAAAGGAAGGATTCCTCCACAATTTATTCTTGGAAGGAAGAATAGACATCCATCTATATGCGTGTTCTGGCTATGGAGAATTGCATTCATAGCCCTGGATAATGACCCCAGCATCTACCAGTCACAGCTGTACTGTGATCTGACCGCATCCCAGGCCAGAGGGCTTCAGGAAATGAGTCAGATCTGTATTAACCTCACCTGCCTAAGACGTTGGTAAACAGGAATATGAGCTGGGGTGGAACATGGGGAGTTAATGGTTACCATATTCTATCATGGACAAGTGCGTGCCCTTAGGTATACAGAATGGATTCATCAGAATCCCTTAGATAAATGCTATTTTCAGTTTATGGATTGGAAGGGGGAAAAGCCACCTTAGGTCTTTAATGGAGCAAGGTGACTGTGGAAATTTACCTCTGTCACTGAAACGATCTATTAAACAATTAATTAACTTATGAAGAGAAAAGGACCGTGGCTTGGCTCATGGTTTGTAAGATTCCAGTCCATGATGAAGAAGCCTATACCTTGGGCTTCCAGGAAATAGGCCATTATGGTAGGAGGAGACCTGGCAGAGTCAACATTTCATCTCATGGACCAATGAACAGAGAGCAAAGACAGTGTCCTAACTTAATTTCAGTTGCTGTGATAAGCACTATAACCAAAAGCAGCCTGAGGAGGAAGGGGCTTGTTTCATCTCACAGTGCACAGTCTGCCATCCTGGGAAGCCAGGGCAGGAACTCAGGCAGGAACTCATGGCAGGAACGGAAGCAGGAGCTATGAAAGAGCCATGCTTACTGGATTGCTCCCCATGGCTTGCTAAGCCTGATTTTTTATACAACCCAAGACCGAGTGACCAGGATTGGCACTGCCCACAGTGAGCTGGGCTCTCCCACACCAGTAATTAATCAAAAAAGAAGAGGAGGAGGAGGAGGAAGAGGAAGAAGAGGAGGAGGAGGAAGAGGGGAAGGAAGAAGAGAAGAAGAGGAGGAAGAGAAGGAGGAGGGAGAGGAGGAGGAGGGGGAGGAGGAAGAACAAGAGGAGGAGGAAAAGGAAGAAGAGGAAGAAGAAGAGGAGGAGGAGGGAGAAGAAGAAGAGGAAGAGGAAGAAGAAAAACAAACAAAAAGTCCTACAGACTTGCCTACAGGCTAATTTGATGAAAACATTTTCTCAACTGAGGTTCCCTCTTCCCAGATGACCTCAGCTTTTATCAACTTGACAAAGAAACAAAAACAGAGAAACAAATTGGAAGGATGGTAGCCACACAAAGGCATAACCCACTGACTTAAGAACCTTCCATGAGAACCACATCTCAAAGGCCATAGGGACCATGCTTTAACATGGTCCTTTGAGAGACATCCTTCCAAACCACAGTGACTAAGTTGGGATACACAATCTGTATGTGACTGAGTTTAGACATGAAATGCTGTCTGCTGCAGCACCCTTTCTGACATGATGCCGAATTCCAAAGGGAAATCAGAGTCATGCCCATCGATGTCAGTGTGAAATATGACTAATAAGCTATGGCAATTTCCATCAGTTTTGATGAGATAAAAAATCATTGTGTTTTTTTCAGGGTTTGTACCTTGTGGAGGTTCACATCAAAAGACTTTTCCAAAAAGTCTTCGAGACAGAGAAATGTTTGTATCTGGGTCTCTGCCTGTCTATGTAGATAAATGAAGAGCAAGCGGATTGTGTCTGGGACTGTGTGATTAACACAGAGTGCCCTTGCTGCTGAGTGAGTGAAATTGTATTTGCACAATTTAAAAATACAACAACAACACAGATGGAAATTCCTTCACAGTAAATTAGAGGACCTCAGCATAAAACAGAGCTTTTGATGACTCCCAGGCCCTCATAAGCACCTCACCCACCTGTCTTTGCCCCAGCTACCCTCTAGTGAGAACATCCCTCCTCATCTTCTCATTGTGAACCACACATCCAGTATCACTCCTTCCTGCAAGGTATCACTCTATACAAACCTAGCAAGGGCTAATTGTTTATAGCTTTAATTTGCCTGGCTCCCCGAACATTTCCTGGTTACTGCATTCACCACAGGCCATCTTACTTCAAGTAGGGTTGAGCCTGTGTCCTCTGCTCTAGGCTTTTTGGCAACAGGGCACCAGGGGCCGCTGCTACCATATTCTACATTTCAAGCACACAGTAGCTGTTAAATAAAGGTGGGCAGAACTGTCTACAGGAATGCCATTTCCAGACCCAGCCCCTCATCCTGCAGTCCCAGGATCCATGATCACTTCTTCAAATGCTACCATCTCCCTTGGCATCAAGCCAAAGGGCTTCTAGCACTGAAAGGACATCTGGCCTTCACGATTAAATAAAATGGCCCTACCCATAGTCTGGTAGGGGACCGGCTTCTGAAATGTAATTTCTAAACTAAATTTTAAGAGATTTTGGATTCTTGTTATGAGTATGTGTCTGTTTTTGCACACACCCATATACTCAGGTGTGCATGTTCATAAGAGGTACCTGTATACATCTGTGTATGTATGTAACACAGTCTCGGTGGTGTCTTCAGAAGCTTTCCACCTGTTTCTTAAGACAGGTTCTCTTACAGGCCTGGATCTGTAAGAGTCAAAGCTGACTGGCCACTGAGCCCCAGGGATCCCCCTGTCCTGGGATTGTAAGCACATACTATGGACCTTGCTTTTCATCTGGATGCAGGGGATCCGGGCTCAGGTCGCTCACACTTGCAAGGCAAGCACTTCATCTTTACCCACTGAATTGTTTTCCCCATCCTTTATTATGCACACATTATTCTGCGGGCAGACCGGATGAGCAGTCTGCCTGCTGAACAAGGGTCACTGTGCCCGAAATTGAACTGGGAGCGCCTGACAACACTGTTTTCTGCCCACACATCTCACAAGCTGCACTAAAGAAACAGTACCCTTCATTCGCAAGAAGTGCAGACATGGATTCTCACTCTCAGAAATGTTTCCTCAGCTTAATATTCACTTGTCAAGGGCAAGCTGAGGGAGCTTATGGGCAGAAGTCATGTCAACTAAACATACCAAAATAGCAGTGGAGAGGTATAGGTGCAGCTCTGGGAAGCCAGCAGCTCTTACTCATCAGCCTGGTTACTCCTTTTGTGGGATTTAACTCTCCAAGCAGGGGCTGGCAGTAATCACAGTGCTCAGGGCTGTGCGCACACACACAATGTTTGCTTGTGGCTAAGAGCTGATGGTAAATATGAACACTTTGTGTGGGCTGCAGTCTCTTCTGTGCTCAGTGGATATCAGAAGACAGGGATGTATAGTGCATTATCCAATAAACAGTTCCATCCATGAAGGGAAAATTATAAGCACTTCTGCATGCTGTTGATAGAATTCTAATTTCACTTTTTAAAATAACAGTTTTATTACAGTATAATTCACACACCATAAAGTTTACTTATTAAAGTATACAGTGGGGGAGGATGTGGCAAACTAATAACTCTATTTAGAACATTATTTCCTAAAGCAAGTTCTTCAGTCATTAGCAATCTCTCAGCCAGCCGTTCATTCCCAGCACTCGTCTGTGTCCGAACACATTTTTACCCTGACCATGGACACAGGACCTTACATTATTGGCTATTTTCTGACCTGTTTTGCATACACAGACTTTGAGTCCTATCTATGTCACAGTATATACCTGTACTTCATTTTTATGGTTGAGTAATACTCCATTTACACATTCAGTACATTTTGTGTATGCTCTGTTCAGTTAATAAATATCTCAGTGACTCTATGTGAGATGGTATGGTTCGTTCTTGTCCAGATTTCTTTGTGCACAAATGTGTTTTCAATTCTCTTTTTTGTAAATTCCTACAGAGATAGGATTCTGAGTTGTATAGTAAGTATGTTTATCAATGGGGAAAAATACGCAACTGTTTTTATAGCAACTTTACTTCCTAAAATCTTTCATGGGCATTGGGATCCTATTCTCCAACCTACCCATGAGGTTTTTGGTTTTGGTTTTTTTCTCTTTCATTCTTAGGGATATCAGGTGATTCCCTATTTTAGTTGTGATTTTCATTCAAATAACTAAACATATTGAGCATCTCTCATAGACTGTTTTTGGAGAAACCTATGCTCACACCCTGCCCTCTTGGATTATTACTGGCATATAAGCTCCATATGTAATCTAAAAGCAGCAAAAAACAATAGTTTAAAGGACTCCAAACATCCTTTCTTCAAAGGAAACATTGCTCAGCAGATGTGTATGAAGAAGCAGCTGCCAACAACCTCATAACCCGGCTTTCCAGAGCACGTTACTCAGTGAAGGTTCTATACGACTGGAAGCAAACACAGTCTTAATTTCAATTAGAATCCAAAACAGTATAGCGTAACAGTCTGCTAGCTCTCCTCCTAGTATGTTGTCCTTGGGTGTATTTTAGTGGCAACCTGGCATTTGAAAGGATATTAGGACAGTATTGGTGGCTTTCTCTCAATTTTCCAGAAGAAAGGAACTGTTTCAGGAAAAAAAAAAATGAAGTGGTTTTCAAAGTAGCAATAAGACAGACCAACACATGAAACCTGTGTGTGAAACAAGGAATCTTGTTCTAGAAAGAGTTCCAGCAGTACTGTATAGGGGCCAGGGGCAGGGAGAGAGACAGGTTCACATTACCAGACGTTGACGGGCTTGCTAACTGGCTTATGTAAATCTCTACAGGCAAATGAAGTGATGGTGTGCCCCATGGAATGATGGGAGCCAGTGGCTCCTGTGTGGAAATGCAGAGTGAGGTATCAACACAAGGCAGCAGCTGCTGCCCTGAGATATGCAGGGAGGACCACCCCGTGCTCAGGACCCAGGTTTGGTTTCCAGGAGCGGGAACTGCTCAAGGACATGAGAACATGGTCTGCTGGAAGGACATTGGCACATTCAAATACACGAATGTGAGGAACATGAGATTAATGAGGGAAATCAGCATATGCATTGATGTCCTTTGCTGACACCTCCAGAACCCAGGGAACAGGAGACCTCTCCAAAATGTCATGTATCTGCCCGGGCCTTGTGAGGCTTGGGTCCATACACAGGAAGACTTTCTAGACAGGCACTGTAGATGACATACCTGGGAAGCAGTTGGGACTCAGCCTCATCTGAGCTCATCCACAGCACATCGGCTTCCCTGCTCCCTAGGCTGGAAGGGGGAAGGCAGCTGGAGAGCCAGGGGCCTTCTCTGAGCACAGCTTGCATTTTCAGTGACAGAGTCGCCCAAAGAGATTAGCCACGTGCATAGCAGAAACACAAGCTATCCAGGAAACTTTAATTACTTAACCAAAGTCATAAAGTATGCATGAGGAGGGAACGTCCGGCAGGTCTATAAACTAGTGGACAAATTAATTAGCACTTAATAACGAGAAAATTCTGTCAGAGGCTCAAGCACCTAAGCTATTTGTTGACTGTGCAGGCTTTTATCTCTCAGTGTGCTTGGTCTCCCTTTTTTGTCCGTTCCTCATGGTTTGTCTGTCACGGTAAACAGCCCGGTTAGTGGCACGTGGCATCCATCATCATAGAAAATTATTTCTGGGGGTGATTTTTCAGTATGAACAAAAACCCAGCACTGTGCTTGGATGTAGTGGGAATGTCAACCACCTGGGATGACCTTTGTCCTTTCTCAATATCACATTTGATGAATTAAGGTAGAATACTAACAGCATTCTACATTCTGTGGGCAGGGTCCCACAGAACCCCACAAGGAGCCACATTCCAATGCAGAATGCACAAGATTCGGGCTTTGAAGCCGTGATTACAAGCTTGTGTGTGATAGAGGCCTGTGTTGTGCCTACAGCAGGCTGAGAAATTGAAGAAATGATTCTACTATGTTCTTCAAAGAAAAATCATTGAAGACAAAACTTCTAAGCTTTATGACAATACCAAGATTCTTTCAACCAATTAGATTGTCAACCGAATCATTTGATCTTCCCAACAGCAGAATTTATTTTACCAAAACCAAAGAACAATTATGTTTCTATGTAGAGCCGTACATCCAACTGGATGTTTTACAAACTTGATTTCAAACATCCCTCATGGAAATGCCTAAAATATGTGTCATGCTCTCTTTAAAGACAACAATCTCATCTTGACAAGGTATCTTATCACACAGAAAGATTATACAGGCTTACACATTTAAAACTGGCTTGGTTGCAAAATCTAGTCTTAATAAAATATCCTTGATTTTAATTTTATGTTATGTGTCTGGGTGTTCTGGCTACATGAAGTTTATGTGCACCAGATGCATGCAGTGCCTGTAGAGGCCAGAAGAGGGCATCAGACCCACAGTGTGAAATGCCGGTGGGTTCTTGGATTTGAACCTGGGATCTCTGAAAGGGTAACAAGTGTTCTTAATTGCTGAACTATCTCTCCAGCACCAAATAGAATATAATTTTAAGAGGATCCCAAGGACTAATACCATCAAAAAAATAAAAACAAACAAACAAACAAAAAAACCCAGTTGTTTGTTATCTGGAAATCCTGATAGCATCACTCCATAGCTCCTCAAAAACAATGAGTCCTCCTCCAACCTAGGAGGAAATGACACATACACTTAATAGTAACAGAAAGCCTAACTGTATGCTAAGATTTAAAAAATGCTGCTAAATATGACACAGATGATTCTGGATTAAGGAAAAATAGGTTTCAGGTAGGTCCTGCTTTAAAAATGAAAACGTAATTGGAAAATTGAATTGTAATTTAAAAGTGACTACAAAGACCAGAATATTAATATCTAAAGACCACAATATTAATGCCATGTATTATTATCACATAATATAGAATATCTAAAAAAGCAAAGTAGAAGACATTCCTCTATAATGGAAAGTAGTAAAGGTTTGTTGTAATGTAGAATATACCCCTAACATCTGTTAGAAAAACAACAAAACATTAGTATCATTGTACACTCCAGGAAAAAAATCACACACTTTGCTCCTTGGCTCATTTGGAATGAGGTAGTGAGTGCCCTTCTCAGGCCCTGACTTTGATCTTGACCTCAAGAAACTCTGACTGACTGGTGGTATCTACTCATCCATTCTACAGAAAACCTCCACACCAGCAGTAACAATCACCAGAACAAGGCCCAGGTACAAAAGCAGAAGTGAATACTCATCGTAGGTGGGGAGGGGGCATGATGGTCTATCAAAGATAACTGAGTATTCTGTAAATGCTTTTTGAACAATTAGCAAATGAATAGAAGGTGACTTAGCTGCATCCTAAAAACAATATTTGGGTAGAAATGTAAATTAGTACTCAACATTGGGAGTTATGGAAATATTTGTGCAGCTTTCAATTCTAGCAATTCCCAGGTACATGCAACACCGACGGACCCTCAGACAGACACTAGGACACACTGACTTACCCAGGCTCATCACAGACAGAGAGCCTGACAGCAAAACTCTAAACTTTATACTTTAAATTTGGGAATATTCTCACAACCTCTCAGTCTTTAAAACTCACACCACGAGTATTTGAAACAGTAGTTCTAAGTGAATAACATTTTGAGAAAATTCTGACAGGAGGGTCCTCCTTAGAAATTCTAAATGAACAGAAAACAGCAAACCTAGCTGAATTCTGATCATTTCTTAGGATGGAGAAATACTTCCCACCCAGGGCTCCCACAGCCACACAGAATCTCCTGGGGAGTGGGGTCTCATAAAGTGCAAAACCACTCAAAACCCATTTAACCCTGCAGAGCTAAACGTGAACAGGGTGATAGAAAAATGGAAATCGGGGGTGGGGTGTGTTTTCCTTACGATGTTGGCTATTCTGGCGATCCGGTGCTGGCTATTTATGCTGCTGTTGTCAACAGAAGCAGGCTCATACACGGAGACCAGCTACAGAGGGAAAAGCCGATGGGCACAAAGCATCTGGACCTTCTGAGAACAGTGCCCCTCACCAGCAGCCAAGCAGACTGGAGTCAGGATGGGTAACGTGGGAAAGGCTTTACCAAACTATTTTCAGAAAGACGCCATGTGTGAGAATAAGAGCAGCTGACACCCATTGCTCTGTTTACAACAAGAACCGGCCCAGCCTTTCTGGAGAATGCTAGCCTGCACCACACTCGGTGGTATGCACCTAATACTTCCCAAGAGCACTCATCCTTGGAAGCACCAAAGAACCGAGAGGTGTATATCCCAGAGAAATAAAATAGACAAAAGTCTAATCCTCTGTGGAGTTTCCGTGTCCAGGCTTTCATTCACAGTGTGTTTACTGTGGTGTTCCAAGAGAGGGGAACTTGCAAGACGGCTCATCGAGAACTTGCCACCAAGACTGAGGACCTGAGTTTGATCCTTGGGACCCAGGATGCACGTGCTGGAAGAAGAGAGCAGAGTCCTGCAACTTGCCCTCTGACCTCTACATGTGTAATGAGGCTTATGTGCCACACCCATAATAAACAAATGAATATAATTAAGTTTAGAAACCAACTGTGCTGAGTCCATCAGCACAGAACCATAGGCAAGTCTGTGCATGGAGGACATGAAGGTCGCCAGAGGTTAGGAAGTGTGTCTCAGTGGTCACCACTGAGGAAGAACGAAGCTGGGGTCGCAACCCTTGAGTCTACACTGCCCTGCGACCTTCCACTGTGGATGTGAACTACACTGACACCAAGACCACAAAGAACAGGGAGGAGAAAAGGAGACGACGTGGCAGAAGACGATAGGATGTGTCTTAGAGATGTCAGAAGCTCCACACAATCTTAAAATATAATCCCCACCTGCGTTAGTCAGGGTTCTCTAGAGGGACAGGAAAAGCAGAGTTCGTTCTCCAAAACGCAAAGGCTTCTGATTTTAATATCTCTCCGGTTATCTTTTATTTAGGTAAGTCTAAGTTAAAATATAGAACACCCCTTTGCCCTTTATCTGGACAAATATTTACACAGTCATCCTCAGCTGTTGCTGTCCAGTTCAAGCCCGTTGCTCAGCGGCATGGGGCACAAAGATCGTAGCTGCCAAATTGGAGCCGGTTGACCCCCCATACCCCTACCTGTACCCTTGCAGTCATGGAACACCCACTCTGAGAAGAGGAGCGGATGACCACGTCCTTGTGCATGGCTTTCCCCTGAGGACGAAGTCATCCGCAAAGGAGGGAGGGTGATTTACTGCCTATTAGAAGGTGCTAATGAGCAGGAAGAAAGTAACTATCCCCGGACCTGTCCTGCCCCTCAGCCACCTGTGATGTGTAGATGCTGGGAGCTAAGAAACCTGTTTATACTGCCTCTCATAAAATGGACCAATGGCTCTCCATGAAGACCTGACTCTACAGCGAAATTCCCCTAATGGGCTTCCTAAGGAAGTATGAAAAAATCAATCGCCTCATTGAGGTCAGCCTCGCATATCCCTGTGGCAAAATAATCAAGCAGAGGCCAGCCCACTGCCGCTTCATGAAAATTAAACAGTGCCTTCAGAACCCTGTGTCCCCTCAGAGTCAAAGAGACAGGAGATGCGTTTCCCACTCGGTCACAGTTGGCTGTGCCACAGCCAATCCCAGAGTCGGGGAGAAAAGACGCAGGAAATAGTCCAGGACCCCGTGAGCCTCTCCTTCTGCCTGTGCAGAAACAAGGACAACGTGGGTTCAGCGTGGCCTTTTCCACGCCGCTCTTCATGGGAACAGCCACTGAGGTCCCAGCCGCGCTTACAGCTTCACCCTTGAAGCAAACATCAGCCGGCCAGGGCAGTCCTTGGTTTGCATTCGGACACATCACCCCCAAAGGCGGAGAGGAGCCGGCAGCGTCCCCCACCTCTCTCCCTCCTCTCCTTTCAAGCAGGCAGTCCTTTTTCTCAGGAAAGGTTTGTCTAAGAAAGGAGAGGCAAGTGCTTGCTGGAGGGAGCGGGATCCATCTTCCTCCCCCTCTCTTTTCTACTCTCCTCTCCTTTCTCCTTCACTTCCTCTTTCCCTCCCTCCCTCCATATTTATTGTGTTCTCTTTCACCGAGAACTCACGGCTCCTAAGGGAATGTGTCTGTCTGTACGGGTGATGCAAGGGGGAAGCAGAAACAACTCAGAAATCAGGAAATGTAGAAAACAAGACCTTTTTTCTGAGGCTAAAACATGAACTGGCTGAGAAAATGGCAGCGGTCTGTGGAGGAAGGGGCACTGAGGTTCAATTCTAAATAATAAGAGAAAGTGACCTAGAAGCAGAGGAAAGCCAGCAAAAAACAACAAAAAACAAACAACAACAACAAACAAAGAAGGAGTAACTTGGAGCCCGTGGTGGGATATGATGAATTCTGCCCCAAAAGTCTATGTCCCTATCTCCTGAACCCGTGGGTGAGAACTCACATGGGAACTTACAGATCTACGGACACTTGGGGATTTTTAGATGGAGGAATAGCCTGGACTACCCAGGTGGGGCCCAAATGTCATCCCACTGTCCTAGAGGAGGCTGAGACAACTGGGTCACAGGTGTGAAGGGCAGAAGGTGTGAGGATCTCCTCAGGAGAAGGGAAGCCATGAACCAAGGGCCGAGCGGCCACAGTCCAAGTAGCAGCTACAGACATCATGGACTCTCCCTGCAGAAGCAGCAGCAAAGGCCTGCAGCGCTCGGCCCCTGAGCTGGTGCCTGTTGAAGTGGCAGCAAAAGAAGTCATTTTTCCAACCCTAGTTAAAGAACTATAGAAGACCACAGACTGGGAAAGGGCACAGAGTGCTAGTTAGGACCTAGAGGTGCTGAAACTCCACACTCTTAGAATGGCGTTTAAGAACTTCTGGTACTAAAAGAGGCATTTAGGCTTTCTATAGAAAGTCGAATATATAGAAAACAAGATGCTAATGTCCTCACTGACAGTCTGTTGTCTCTGCAGGTATTTTTATTCCTGGGTCAGAAGAAGTAGGTGGGTCTGGACAGATTCTCTAGAGTGCCAGCCATCTTCCTTGGGGTGGGAGTGGGGGGCAAAAGAGAAGATTTCTTGGAATTGGAGCCTTCTTTATTTCCTGTGAGCATTCAGTAAGTCAGACACCTGACAGTTTCCAAGGGAAAGCCTGCAGTGATGTGCAAACCCTGTCCCATACCTGTGGTCCACAGACATCCATGCCCTCTTGGTCTAGCCCACACTCAGCTTTTGGCTCATCAAGAATCTTTGTCTGCAGTCCGTACCCAGCTGACTTCAGGGTCCAATTTCTCAAGAAGCAGAGGGGGAGACCCGTCCTCCAGGAGGTACATGCTCTAAGGTTTACATTCATATTTTGGCTGTGGTTTCAGAACCCTGAGGGATCTGACATTCGATTGCAGCTTGTCTCGGGTTGCTATTGCATGGGGGAGAATAATGTTCTTGTTCCGAGCACTCAGTAGGACCTCTGGCTTTCACTTCACCCCCATCCCAAGCTGCAAGCTGTTAGTCTGTGGACTTCCTTTGTCAGCCAGCTTTCCATGCCTATGACGAAAGGCCTGAGATACTCGGCTTTCAAGAAGGCTTCCATTTTCAGAGGTGTTAGCCCCTGATCACATGACTCTGTTGTTCTGCTCCTACATCACCACCGTGACTTCTGACAAGAACAAGTGGCAGAGGAGGCCGGCCTGTCTACCTGATGGCAGGCGGAAGCAAGGGGAGGGCCTGGCAACCTTCCACTGGGCTGCATCTCCTAAAGGTTCTGCCACCTCCAAATCATGCCATGGGTTGGAGACAGGATTTAATGTCTGGGTTTTCAGGGACTATTTGGGGTTCAAACTAGTGCACTTATTAGTATTGGACGCAAATCTACTCAAGTGTTACCAAAACAATATCTTTGTAAATGTTGTCTAGTTTAGACCAGTCGCCATCTCAGGCCTCATAAAGGGCTTGGAACGGTAAAGGCAAGGATGGTCATAGGAATGTGGTTGGTTGGTTTCATTCCAGTTTACCCGCAGAAAAATCTGCACAGATGAAGCAGAGTGTGAGGAGTGTGACAGCGGCTGGCACAACTCCCTTACACACTGCTCACGAGTCACTGATTGTCCTCGAAACCATTCCCATCTCGTAACGGCGGAGAACCTCTGACCTTATTCTGACCCGAGTCATGGATTCAAGGTGCATGCCCACCATACAGTAAAGGGGTGCCCTGTGCACTGAATTGGCCCCGTAGGCCAAGGCCAGTGAGCCTGCCCCCACAGAGGCAGCCAGGACTGGGGAAGAGCTGTCGCAGCTTTCTGCTCTAAATAACTTCTCTGTGTCAATTATCGACAAACGTCAACTTTACACTGAATGCGCAAGAACTGGATTATTTTAAGCTCTGTGAGAATTGTTCTATATTAAAAAACAGAAAAATGAGCAAAGTCATGGCAGACAATGACACAATTTCTCGATCTACAAAGCTCTTTAAGTGAAAATAACTGCCTATAAAAAGAATTTAGCAGTTCAAGGACACGTTCCCTTGGCTTCTGTTTCTTCTTGAAGAAACTTGGCTCTCATTTGAGAAAATGGCAAATCGGGTTAATTAGTATCAACGAGGAAAGAAACCAGTACCTGAGGTAATCACGCTAACGATAATCTATTTACTGCCTTTCAATAATAACATGAGTTAGGCTAGACTACAAAGTTTAATAAATTGGAATTTCATCAAATGGAGCCTCTTTTTAGGTGAAACAAAGACATGAATTAAGACCAAGAAGGGGGCGTAGAAAACACTGTTAAAACCCAGGAGACGAGGCTGTGGGCTTCTCAAGAGGGCATCATCAAGAGGGAATGCTCCCTACTGGCATGGCTGCATGTTGGTCTTGTTTTGGGCCTTGAGGCTGAGGAACTTCCTGTGAAGTAGCGTAAGTCACCTCTCGGTGGTGAAGTAACTCTGTTGTTCGCTTCTGTGCTGCGTACTTTGGCAGAAGCTAGTTGCACAGTCCTGGGGGGGGTCAGGTTCGATCCCCTCAAAATTTTAACACCAAGACACCTACCTGCAATGTCTGGTGTGCGGCAACCCCCAGGCTTCCCACCACAGTCAGTACTGCTGACTGAGCTCATGTTTAGTTATCTTCCCAAGATACAGGAAATAACTCGATGTTGTAAGGCCAAGAGGAAAATCATGTGCATACAGAATTTGGTTACCCACTAAGACAAATTTGAGACGAGGAGCTTGGGGTTACACTATAGCCCCAAGGACTTAAATATTTGGTTAGTTGATGGTGATAAAGAAAGGTTCAGTTTGAAGTCTCAAAAGTGAAAACAACAAGAACTTTCTCTGTCTGAATGCTTCAGAGTCATTTCCTTGGGGGTCTGATGTCAGTGGTAATCTGTTCTGAAATAGTCAGGACAACTCAATAGTAATCAGATTCAGGGCTGACTGTGCCTTGCCAAATGGGACCCTTTACCTGTATTTTTAGAGTGTGACCTGCATGTGTGATGAAGATTGAGACAAAGAAACTCAGCTACAGATCTTCAAGACTCACCGTGTGAGGAGATAAAAAATAAATCCTTAGATATGCCACAGACAAAAAGAAGGACGATCACATAATGAATCGGTCACCGAAAGAGAGACCCCACTGCTTGCAATGATGAAATCCTAATCTGAAAACCTTCATGGCCCAGGCTGACCGAGTCTCCCTGCACCAAGAGATCTGACATGGGGCACTCCATTTCTGGATTATGATTGACTTCAGTAATTCTTCCGTGCCATAAATCACTCAACACATTGACTTAATAACAAGAAGAGAGGCCTCTTCATGCTGAAATTCCATGTCTAGATTTTACTCACTTTTTAAACAATGATTGTCAAACTTGAAATCATATAAAATCTATTAAATTGTCACAATGTGTCACGATTTCATTTTATTCTTTTGGTGCAGCTGTGCCCTCCAGGTTGGTATGACCACCATTGTCTTGAAGAATAGCCATGAGGACCTACATGCAACTCTTATAAGATCAAACCAGTCAACATTCCCTGTGGCTGGAGGACGAGGTCACAGACTCCCAAGACTCTGGATGTCCTCATTAAGTCCTCCTGAGGTTCTTTCTTCCTTGACTTTCCAGCTGCCTCTCTACAGTTGCCTGAGAGGGAGAGAGATCTTGGTGGTGCAGCTCCCGGTGCATCACCTTAACCCCTGCAAGTGACCCCAGAAAAGCTAGTGTTTCACCACAGGGGACTTAGACAGTCTTTTCTTGGCTCTGCCATTGTCCTCTCTACTTGGAGAGACCAAATGTTTCTCTCCTCCCACTTCCACCCCCACCCCCAAAAAGCTATGTGATGTTCTCACATGTGTCCCCCAAACAGCATTGTTTAATAGAGAACACGTAACTCCTTAGGAACAGTCAATACATTCTTAACTATTTGCTTTAAAATGTTTGCTTACATAGAAGTATCTCATAAATTATAATTGGGATAAATTAAAATTACAGTATTTTACTGAATAAAAACAATTGCTCACATTTTGTTATCTTGCCTTGTTATCTAATTTATGGGATAAAACTTTTATCTATTTGAAAATTTTTCTATGAGGTTTAATAACAATACTGTTATACTTGGTAAAATGCACCCTTTTAGGATTTATACTTCTTGGTTAGGACATAAGGACACACTGTGCAATTCATGGCTAGAAAATGCATTCTACATACATTCAATGAGAAATCATTGCCTTAAAAGAGAAAGAGACTCTTCTCAGTTAATGATACAGTCCTAAAAATATCATGAGGATCACTGTGGCAGAACTTCATGAGAAGTCCTGAGTTCTGTCTATTTAAAAAAAAAAAAAAAAAAGCCTAGTCATAAATAGATTTACAACATGGCCATAAACAAGACACTGTCTCTCAGTTGCTTCAGCTTCCTTCCTTAAGAACTCAGGTGACTGGAAAATGGCTTTTGGAGTTAGAGCTGTGTGTCCTTGCTGCCCCTGTGTGCCCTTTCTTCCTGTGTCCACCAGCCTGATCAGACCATCTTCCCCAGTCCTGCGTCCATCCACTTCCTACCTACTGCAGCTGCCCCCCCCACTCTGTAGAGGGGCTCCTTGGGCATTCACAGAGGCCCCATGTCTTCTGCCTCCACACACCCTGCTCTGTCTGCACTGCTGGGCATGATAGGTTCATCTCCTCCTCAGACCTTCTTCTTCCTGCTTCCTCTGTCTTCTCATCCAGTCACTGGATTACCAATGCTTCCCTCAGCTTCTGCTGAATAAAGTGAATAGTTTTCCATCCCACCTCCCTCAGCCCATCCTCTCCTACCCAGTCCTGGGCTGTACTGTCCAGACCCACACCCCTGAAGGTTTAGTGAGATTTACTTTTTAGTGACTCATTTACCAAGCCTCGCTTTTGAGTCCACAATGGGATAGCTTTGCCCAAGCACAGATCTGATGATACAATCTCTCCTCCTTCAGAGTGAATATCAGAAATGGTTCCTTCCTATCTGTAGAGTAAGTTGAAATTATAATGCTGGGATGCCAGCCTTTGAAAACAGTATTGATATAGACTGAATACTGACCAAATTTGGAGATAACAGATGAGAGACAGATGGTTGATAGGTAGATATTCGATGAGAGAGACAAAGAGACAGAGAGAGACAGAGAGACAGGGACAGAGAGACAGAGAGATAGACTGATTTGTTTTGGTACCGTATACCAAATTCTTTTTTTAAAATCCTTTCTTGCTACTACCTCTTGATCTGTCTAATCTTAAATTCAAGTTTTTCTTTTGTTCCTTTCTCAAAAATCCCCCTCACACCTCCCATGTCAACTCTAGAAAGCTGCCCTCAGGTTCTCTAAGGGACCTCGTGCAAATCAGAAGCAGCAGTTGTCAGTTGTCGATTTTGCTACAGCTCATCCCAAAGGACTCTCATCTTTTCATGGTGGGGACCTCTGTTCCCAGCAGACTGATTGACAGATAGGGAACAATAAACACGGGCTGAGGTCATCGGAAGCATCCATTTGGAAGTGGCGTTTGTGCTAGGTGCCAAGGGAAGAAGAAACAGATGAAACACAATGCAGAATAAAGGGCTCCGGCTGCTCGGCAGCTTCCCAGCTCTAAAGCGGGAGACGATTATTAGTAAGTGGCATTACGACATTTGGCCATCAGTCAAGGAGCGGTAAATGATTCGAATTGCTGTTCTGGAAAGCTTAATTGCCAAAGAGCTCCATGGAGCCCTCTCTCTCAGCGACCCCATCTCTTCCTTTCCCATGCCTAGAAAGACAAGCAAAAGAATCTCAGGATGGAAGCGCTGCCTCACGGGGCCTCGGCTTTCAGGGGATGGAGAGCTTCCTCAGGTGCCAAGGGCACACTTGACTCCAGAGCGTGACTTTAGCACACCAAAGACAACCTCAAGCGAATCTCCATGGCACTAGATACACGATCACTACATATATATCCACGCCCTCACACAAGCAAATATGCACCCATTCCCAAAGGTGCTCATATTCCCACAGGCAACCATGCCTGTGTATACATTCCCTCACATGCACACCTGTGCACATTCACACAAGACTCGCTTCATGTCACACACATTCCTACCTTATGCACACACATATAAGCATGCATAAGACACATACACTTACACACATGCACGTACAAAAACATATTCACACATATATGTAATACATATACACATATATTTACACAAACAGATGTATGCTTATAGGAGCACACATTCACACGTATGTTTACATACTTGTTCATAGATGTGCACCCATAGATGGAAACACAGCGATGGATGTATACATGTATATACACACCTAGGTACACATACTCAGAGGAAAACAGATGTACCTAGTTTACATGTATACACATCCACACATGTCCCTGTCTCTGGACAATGTAAACTCAATCCTGTCTCTTCCCTTAGCTGGCGAAAAGCCAGCTTCTTCCAGAAAGTGAAACTGAAGACGAGTGAGATAAACTGTCTCCATTTCTGATTGTTTCTTACTGAGAAGTGAACTATGTCTGCTCCAGCACAAACCGAAAGGCTCCAGGAGTGCCCATTTCCCACAGAACCCTGTCTTCAGTGAGACGCCTTCAGGAGGAGGCGGCCTGCCTGCAGGATTCTGCCTCTCTGGAATCCACAACAGGCAAATGTCACCACTCATTAGTGATGAAAACGAGCCGCACAAGAAATGCTGCAGGCTGTGTGCCAACTTTTCATAGCATCCCCATCCAAGCTGCTGGTGAGGGTAACAACCCTGTGGCTGTGCCATGGGACCCCCAGAGCTCAGACTTGGCATGAGCTTCTGGAGCACTCGGTGACCCATCCTTGATGCTCACACTCTCCCTGCCTGTGGACACACCCTTGCTAGCACATGGGACTCTCAGCAAAAGACACATTTTCCTGAGAGCATGGTTTCCACATCCCCACTGGCATTCTGGCGCAGAGTTCATAGTGAGAGTGTAGGGTTGTCTTCTCAGCAGCTGCCCAGCCCGCTTCCCACTGAGGGACACTAGTTCTTTCTAACTATGAAAAACCCGAAGTTCACATCTTCTTTCTGAAATTGAATCCATTCCTTGTTTTCCTATTCAGCAAACAACAGAAGCCAGAGTGGCTTTGGGAGAAGCCATGGAGTGGCAACCAGCCATAGCACTAAGATTCCTTCCTTTATTTCCCTCCTTGTTTGTGGTATTTTTCCAAGGTGCTTTTGTGATTCTTTATCATTTCTACCTCGGCTACAATGTGATAATTTTGGTACCATAAATAATGTTGTATCTTTTTCAAGTAGAGTGGGTACTTTAGAACCATGGAGTCAATTAACCATGCATAGAAAACACTCAGGGTGAGCCTTGTGGACTGCCCACATATAGACCTTTATTTTGTTTGCTATTCCCTGAACAATATCGGCAATATCCATGCACATAGCACTCACATGGTGTGATGTACTCCAAGTAAATGAGAGATGATTTAAAGTCAATGAAGGTTTTCTTGGTTTATATGAAAACGTTTGATCATTTCACGTAAGGAACTTGAGAATATGAACATTTTGGAATATCAGGGCTAAGATGCCCTGGAACAAGTTCCCTAGAGAAACCTAGGTATGACCGTACATGACAAGGATGCATTGTTTACAATGAATCTAATGTCAATCCTGAATCCTCATTTGAAGGATGTAAAAGTATAATGTCTTTAAAAAAATACAGAGCAAATCTCAATTAAAAAGAAAGCTGGACATGGTGTGTCAGGTTTCTAATCCTAGCACATAGCAGGCTGAGGCAGAAGAATTAATTCAAGTTCATTAGCCGCATATTGCATTTCCAGCTATCTTGGAACACAGAGTGAAACTCTGTCTCAAAAGAAGATAGATAGGTAGGTAGATGGATAGGCAGACAGACAGATGGACAGACACATAAATGAGTGGATGGATGGATGGAAGGAAGGAAGGAAGGAAGGAAGGAACCCCCAAGACCCTCTGAATAGAATCTTCTAGAGAACACACATATAAATATAGAAAGTAAACTATAGGCTGAGCATCCTCAATCCAAAAGTATGAAATGCCAAACACTTCAAAATCAAAGATTTCTGAGTATTGAGGTGACAGGGATAGAAATTCATATGACCAAACTGTTTCATGTGCTAAAACATGAAACAAATAATTTCATGATCAGAGTCAAGTCTCATCCATGAGATATATCATTTCATAAATGAATCTCATTATGTAAATATAACAAGGTATATCATTACATAAATGTATCTCAGTATGTAAATATAAATATTCCAAAATCCCCCCAAAGTCTGCAATCTGAAACAATTATGGTTCCAACATTTTTGAGATCAGGAATTCTTCTTCTAGAAATGATCCTTGGATTTGAAGCTGGAAAATGCTAATGAGCTAAGGAAGCGGGAAAATGCCCAAGATCAGCCACTGTCTCATGCATCATCTCCCTCACATCAACATCCGTATTCCTGGCATCTGTGTCTATGGTTTTACTGTTGACATTTTAGGAAAACCAGACACACACTGAAAGAGTGTGGCAGCCTCCACACAGTCTTCCTCCTACCTCTCCTGGCTCTTCACTGGTCACTGAAGCTCCGGTCAAGCTCACCTTGTAGTCTGTGGTTAGAGGGTTTGGGGCCAGGTCTTCAAGGTATGGTCTCTCCCTCTTCAGCACCTGATCCTCGCAGTCAGTACAATCTTAAGTACAGACATTTGTTTTCACATTGTTAGCGCTGAAATAATTAAATTTAAGTCATATAACACAGAAGATTTGGGGCCGTGTTTGTTATCCTTTCATGATACTGTGGATGATGTCACCAACTGTGAGACTTTACATCTGAACTTCATATTTCCTATAGAGAGTCCATGAAGTCAGGATTGAAGTTATCTGTCACTTAGAGATGCTGTAGTCATGTTCGGCTCTAGAATCTAATACTGTGTCTACAAACCAGAGATCCAGTGAGAAGCTGTGAGGGATTTCTTTTTAATTAATTTTGATTAAGCATTCAGTGGAACACATTTATATTTCCCAACATACAAATTTTAATGACTCTGTCCAACACATATGGTTTCCTCTGTTAAACTGTATCCCCCCAGCATTTTCCTTTCTTAGTATGTTAGAAAAAAATGTTATAGAGAAGAAGGTTTATTGTATTTTTAAATTTATGTTCATTGCTGAATTGATGTCCAGGGGGCATTTAATAAATGCCTCTTTGTAGATCAAAAGAAGAATGAGTGGACAAAGATTTCCTAGTTGCCTGTCTGAGGAATGAGCCACTGCTGCTCCCTGCCTATAGTCTGCATGGTAACTCTACAGGGTCTAACCTGATGCCATGGTCAGGAATTAGGCATGCACTGTTCTTGTTGTACATTACCACTTGGATTAATTACTCAGTCGTGGCCAAGGACCTGCAATAGGGACACTTGATAAAGGCTCGGCAGGGTGTGTGCGTGTGTGCGCGTGTGTGTGTGTGTGTGTGTGTGTGTGTGTGTGTGTGTGTGTGTGTACACGCGCGTGCTAATTTTTACCTATGGAGTTTGATTGGGGTTGCCTGCCTGAGCATGGGTGATGGGTGGGAGCTGTGTACTAGAGCCAGGGCAACTGTGTTGGTTGGAATGGCAGATGTCCCCCATAGGCGTGTGTCCTTGAACACTTGGTCCCCAGTTGGCGGTATAGCTTGGGGAGGTTTATGTAGTCTTGTTGGAAGAAATAGGTCACCGAGGGTAGGGTTTGAGAACATATACCTGTATCTCATTTCTAGTTCTTTCTCTCCGCTCTCTTCTTGCCGTCAAACACGCGTCTCCCAATTTTCTGCTCTTAGTGCCACGCTTGCTGCCACGCCCCCTTCCAAGATGAAAAACTTACCTCTGGACTCCTAAGTCAGGACAAACTCTCTTCCTTACATTGCCTTTGGCCACAGTGTTTTATCATAGCAACAGAAAGTGATGGATACAGCAACTCAAGAGTGGCTACATTCCCTCCTCAAACCATCACTAACTCCCAACAGATCCTGAAGGAAGGGGGGTTCTCACGAGCCCCCACCTTGTCCGTGATGGAACTGTGAAGGGACCAGTCTTGTGGAGGAAGATGCAGATTTACCCTTCCATTTCCCAAGTGAGTCACATCCCTGGATGCTCACGTTCAGATGTCAGTCACCCCAGACCATGATGCATTTGAGAAGGAAAATAAACAAGTAAGTTTTTTTTTCCTGTCTACAAAAGGGTCTCACATGGGAACACACATGAGGTAATGGTACCTCTGGGTGGAGATATTAGAGCGAGGATTTTGAGCAACTGAAAGTTTCTGAAAAATCCAGAATGCTGAAGGAGAGGGAGTATATCACCCAAAATGAACTCTCTAGGAGAACACAGGAAGACTCCATTGATTCCTCGATTAATGGGAGCATGTGCAGTGGTGGACTATGGGAGAGTGTCTACAAGATTGTAGAAGAATAGCTGTAGAGTCCCCTGTTAAACTACACAGCAGATATTTCTCAAGTTCACATCCACCAAAGGTGAGAGAATAAGAAAATCACTTGATTCAGCAAAGATCCCTCACAATATACTTTTCAGCACATATCCACATGGTCTCCAAATTACAGGCTTTGCTGAGACTGCTCTGTCACAGACTGATATAATTCTCCAAGGACTCAAACTAAACCATAAATAATTTTCTTGCTTAAAGAAAATCAACCCCAGGACATTCTATTGGGTGGTAACCTGTTTAGACATTCAACAATTTCAGATTTACAATACACAGCAAAAAAAAAAGTACCAGATATGCCAAGAGACAAATATGACTCATGCCCAGAAGAAATTACATTTTCTATTTATATTTTTGATAGATTAAGGGAATCAAAAACTCATTTTGTGTACCTTCTCAATGCCATGGTCCCAAGACACATCCTTTGTATTAAACTCTACTTTTACCAGGAGGATAATAAATCACATATATGAATGCAGCCAGCACAAGCCAAGAAGCCATGCTCTTATCATCCCTCTTAATAAATGTAAATGTGGGTTGTCCGTGGCCTTCTAAACCTGGACAGCCTCCCTCAAACTCCTTTATAGAGTTTTAGTCATCACTGGTCCATCAACAGATGTTTTTGTCATTAACATCTTTCTGTTTGGGGGCTGGGGAGACAGCTCAGTGAGCAAAGTGCTGGCAGAACCTGAGTCTGAATTTCCAGAATCCATAGAGTCTTACTATGGTGAGACAGGAGGTTGAGGCAGGAGCATCCTTGGAAGTCCCAGGGCCACCTAGCCAGCATACACAGTGATGACCAAGACCATGCCATACACAGGGGGAGAGGCCTGGACAGAAACCAAGGGTGTTCCAATTTCTACACACATGTTGCAGCAGATGCACACACACACACACACACACACACACACACACACACGAACTTGTTGTTTGAGTTCAATGTGAGCAGAAGTTTAGCATTCAAAATGAGTGGCATCGGGTGGTGTAGTGTCCAGCAACATGCTTTAGATTCATTGGACCAAAGGGCTTGTTAAAGGCATCCTCAGCAAATGCCAGACTAGTCATTTTAGGCACATTAGCCTAGGAAGCTACCACCATTCATTATCACCTTCTATCCACAAATGATGCTCTATGGACATCGGGAAGCCATTTTGTATCGCCAGCCAGGCAAGAACTAAGTCTTTCCTGTCTACTGTGACAGCCTTTCTCACTGAGGACACATGTTGGCGCTTGGCCATGATACTGAACTTTGAATTCTTAGATAAAAGCTAATTCCTACAACAAGTGGTTTGTTAATTACATCGTAGGAAATGTACTCATAGATGCACCTTTCCTTCTCCTGGAAAAATGCTAACAGATCTTGCAAATGAGCATGGGTTTTCAGGCTGTGTAGACACAGTACTGGGAACATACGGCCTTTATTACTCTGCTCTTGACCCTGCTGAACACTCACCTGGAATGTATTCCTGCTTGATTGCAAGTGCCAAACTCTACAGTGAAATTTGACTTGAATGTACTGGTGACTGACATATGGAAAACAGGTGACATGATGTGTCGGAACATGCCCTGACTCTCTGGTCTCCAGATGTATCACAATGTGGTCCATGCTGCAAGGAGAAAGTTACCCCAATCTCCCTAACCATATTCATGAGTCCTCTAAAAAGTGATGTCCTATGTGATTAGTACCCAATTTGTGGAGAAGCTGGGACCTCTGAGATGCTGTGGGCTTCTGGAATTTACTGAATTTTGTCAGCAGTTCAATAAAGAAGTGCACAGGGATCAGAGTTAAATGACAATGAATTATAGAGTCAAAAGGAGGTGTAAGACAAAATATGAGAAGGGTGGTTTGTACAAGGCCATTTATAATTTTATTTGAATTATTCTCCGTTTAATATGTAATTGTAGTTTTATTGCCTGCATGAATAACTCAGTCAGCAAAGTAACTTGGCTAAGAATTTCTCTGCTCTAAGATCACGGAACCAATCTGAGATGCGGGTCTGCCTTATTTAAGAGGGTGTTGGCTGCTGGATTTCATGTTACAATCTGCATAGAGAGGGAACATTTTCTCTGAAATGAGTAAGACGACAAAATCAGAGAAGAACCACTTCCCCCCGCCACCGCCTGGGGCTCCTCACTTATGTCTGTGAAATATGCATCAGCCCTAATGAAAACGTGGGGTCCTTAGGAAGGAAAATCAAAATTCAAGTGCAGGAAGAGCTGTCAGCTGCTTGGCCCAAGAGCCCTGTAATATTAACCTCTGTGAAAGTGTAAATTGCACCTCCAGCCGTGAGATCGCTGGGTAAGTGTCCCATCATATCAGCCTGGGAGAGACGGGGAGCTGCTTTGTAGTCAGAGCGCTTCTCTATTAGCTTAGCACAGGTAGGCTGAAATGGTCTGTCCAGTAAGTGTATTAAAGCCATGCAGTATTTCGGGTGTTCCGAAATTAGGAACATGCATTATATGTGACCAGACTGTCAAATAAAATGTAACCTAAGAAGCTTGAGATATCAGCTTGGGAGTAAATCAAGAGAAACACAAGGGGGAAGTTCTGTGCAGACTACATTCCCTGCACTGTCCTGGTCACACAGCTGTGCCTATTAAAAGACCCAGCACAGGGGGGCCTCTATCAGATGGTTCTGCTCATAGAATCCCAATGGTGTCGTCCTGGGGGGAAGGCAGGGGGAAATTCTCCTGCTCAAATATATTGAGACCCAGCCTTTTGAGCAAGGAAGGGTGCTAAGCTCTAGCACCTGAAGCAGGCTAAGACACCAGATACAAAGAGTCCTCAACACACACAGGAACAGACAATTCATCGTGTAAGGTGATGACTGTGCTAACTCACGCGACTTAGCAATGATTTGAGTGATCCTTTGAGTTGTTGATTACACCTCAACAAAACCAGCGGGTAAAGAAATGGAAAATTGTTCTCCATTCACCAGGAGGAAGCTTCCATTTCCCATTTGAGATGAAAAAATAAAATTTTATTTAGCCTCAGTTCTCTCAAATTAAAACTTAAGTTACATGAGCTGACAAAGTTACATGCAAATACCCGGTGATAGTCTCTGTCTGTGTGTGGTCTGAATAGGTGACATGTAACTGTGAAATCCAAAGAAAACCTGCTAACTCACAATCTCACTGAAACATTATATGTATACCTATCTCTCTCTCTCTCTCTCTCTCTCTCTCTCTCTCTCTCTCTCCCTCTCTCTCTCTCTTTCTCCCCTTCTCTCTCTGCTCTCTTCTCTTCTTTCCTCATATTTATCACATAAATATACATGATATGTATCTATAACAATTTATAACTGAAAACTTAAGCACCCGATTTCAAGAACAAGTTTCCTCCACGGTGTAGCAATAACACTTTGATTTCCTTGACCTTGACCTTCCCTTCCGCTCTGCTCAAGCCCTGAAGGCTCGTGAGTGTCAGCAGTACCACCTCTCACCATCCCAGGAATCTAACGAGTGTGGCAGCATGGGAGGGCAGACAGCGGCGGTGTGCACTGTGAGTGTGCAAAGGGGTTTCCCTAGGCATGCTGAGGAAGAAGGAGAGGTTAAGTTTGAACAAACAGAACCCAGAACCCAGGCTCTATAGAATGGATGTACTGGACACAGATAGAGAGAAGATCGAGAAAGTAGAGAGATCACCAGCGTCCTGTTGAGAGTGAGGGTTGGGGTACATGCCCCCTCCTCCTTCCACAACGCTGCAGAATGTATTTAAATGGGAAATGGAAGGATTGGCCAAGCCTTAAGATCTTGACAGGAGGACCTGGAGAGAGGGCTCAGTGTACAAGCACCAATGTGCTTCCTGAAGTCTCAGGTTCAGTTCCCAGCAGCCATATCCAGTGGCTCCCAACTGTCTGCAATTTTGGCCCCAAGGGAGACAAAACCTTCTTCTGGTCTCCTCAGCCACACACAAGCATGTGCACAAACCACACACACACACACACACACACACACACACACACACACACACACACACACCTCAATAAATAATAAAATAAACTTGATAGGAAATCCTAGGTTTGATGAGCTCAGACCGCTATTAAAAGATGGCCAGTGGCAGTTCCTTGTCTGGCCCAACTTGGTCTGACTCTTAAAGATTCTCCAACAAGAAAGCTGCACACTTTCCTGTTGATTCATTTTCAGGAGGAACCCATCCAAGTCAGTCTGTGAAGGCCAGAGTCTGGTTTGGACACGAGCATTTCTGTCCACATCCACGGCCTTTGTCTTTCTTCATTCCTGCCTCCCAGCAGCCATGGAGACTCTCACAAGATCTATACTCTGCTCACTGTTGGAATTTGCACATTCCTTAAAGAAACTAAGAAGAAAGGAGAAGCTGCTTTCTGACCACATCGATTTCTACTAAAGAGGGGAGGGGGAGAGAGAGAGAGGAAGGAGGGAGGGGGGGAGGGAGAGAGGGGGAGAGGGAAGGAGGGGGGAAGGAAGGAGAGAGGGAAGGCCAGAGAAAGGGAGGGAGGGTTCTCTGGCCTGTCCTTGTCAGGAGGGAGTGACAACCTGTTGTGAACTTTCACCTCCCTGATGACAACAGAACCCACAGCAGCAATGGGTACAGAAGCTGCAACCATGCCACACAGTGGTGTCCACTGGGGATGATTCCAGAAGTATCTATGGAACCGTGGGCTCCTGGGTTTGGCTCAGTGATGGCAGCTGTGGAGGTGGGTGAGCTCTCCCCAGCCTCGATGGCTGTGCTCACAGCTCTATGGAGGGAGCCAGTGTCTTCCACTAGCCAGAGCAGGATGTCTGCTTTGGGAGCTCCTCTTGGTGGGAGTCTCACTATTACACCGTGTAACGTAGGTAACAGCAATGTTTCCTTTGATGTGAGTCTGGGATTGGCCATGTGACCTGGGACAAGTGGGTGTAGGAATGACCTTATCACCAGAATGAAGGGCAGACATCGACAAGTCATCAACGATGCTCATCTGGGACAGAAGCCTAGTGAAGGAAATAACTCTAAGGTGTGCCTAAGAACATAAAACTGTGGGTCACAAAACTGCAGTTTTCATTGATGAAGAACTTTTGAGATTTAATCTGTCACAATGTCACTGTGCCTTAGCACTACTGAACTGTACAGTTAAAAATTATTAAGAAGATAAACCTTGGGGATAAGCATGCTTTACTACAGTTTTTCCTAAAACCATAGAATGTGCCAGCTACTTGCAAGTATTCTGAAGTCAAACAGAAAAAAATAACAACCTCAGAGCTTTAAGCTCCCCAATCAAGGTACAATTAGAGAATAAGGCAATTACTCTCTGAAGCTTTGTGTCCTATCAACACTACCATGTAACTTGAAATCATGCTAGAACTTTAATATTACTGTTATGAGATTACAAAGTGATTTGAGCTTACCGTGTAAATTCTTATATAAAAAGACTGGGATAGACAGAGTCTGGGGATGGGGAAAGGGCATCTGGAGTCATTTGGGCAGATTGTGAAGTCCTCTATGAGATGACCTTTCCTGCTTTTGAGGGAAGGGATTCTCCGATTCTACAGGGGATGGCTGGAGAGGTGTATGACATTGTTTATTGCCACAATGGGCACTGTGGCTGAACAACTGTCAGATCCACATGTCCTGGCAGTGCAAAATTGTCCCTGGAATGAGACAATGGATCCCTTGGTGAAACAGTTCCTTCATCTATGTAATCAGAAGCTGGAAAGCCAAAATGGGGCTTCCATACCACAAGAAGTCATGAGTGAGCGGCGGCACTGGAATGGCTGGCTTCCCTTGACCAGAGAAGGGTTCTGCACCCTGGCTTGCCCCACCTGGTTTCTTCTGCACTTTCCCTTTTTAATCAAATTGAAACAATTTTGTGAAGGGAAACAAAAAGTGTCTAACCATTGTGGTGATCACTAGACACGGCTGTGGGCAGGGCTGGGATCCCACCGATTGCCTGGGACCCTAAAAATGTCAGTGTTCTCACTGGTCCCAGGAAGGTTTGAGGAAGTTGGAAAAGAAATGGCTTTGGTCCAACTCCAACTCACAGTGAGTCCAGGGACTCTATGGACCCCAAGGCTCCAGTTTTTAAAAGCAAAAGTGAAAGCAACACCATGGATAGCTGGGAGATTTCCTCTCTGGCTCCCTGAACTGTGAAATGAAGACTGTTTGGAGGGAAGATCTCCAAATTCTAGACTACAAAGGCACGAGCTATGCCACCTGCCTGGCGGACTGTAGATATTACCGTCACAGTGGAATACCCAAAAGGTCCTGGGGTCACTCTTCATACCAGATTCTCCTGTAATTTACCTGCTAGATATCTCTCAGAAAGCAGGAAATTTTGGGATAGTCACTAGGAATGGCGGTTACTGTAATTGTCATGATTGTAGGCTGCCTACCTCCCTGGATGGGATCGTCTCCCTCAGCGATTAAACCTAACTGTTGGTGTGTGCTATTCGCCTGGCAGAGCATTTTCCCCACAGCCGTGTAGCTCTGCCTGATAGCACCAATGTGTTTTCCACTGGCAAAGACGTGGTGTGCTTTGCTGTCTCTGTGGGTCTGCTGTTTACCATGTGACAGGAAGACTGGGAAGAGCCACGTAAAGAAGGAAATTGCAAGTGTGTCTGTTAGCAGAGCTTCTCTCCAGAGTGGCTGGCTCCCTTGTGTCCAGGCCTGGTGAGCGAGCACAACAGTAGAAGGATGTGGTGGAGACCAGAGGGAGAAAGACAGTCAGGGGGAATACATGATTCAAAGACATGACCTTCGACCTACATCTTCCAATAAGGCCCACCTACCTACTCGTTTCTATCACCACCCCTCTCAACAATGCCATCAAATTAGAAATCCATGCCAGGTCTAGTCCATTGATTAGGTCTGAGCCCTCTCGAGAACCCACTCTCTAAAAGCTGAACCCCTCAATGTTTCACTGGTCCAAACATTCAATACATGAGCCTCTTTGGCAAGGGAAGGGATGCTTGCTGTACAAACTGCAATACTGCATAACAGAGATGTCACATCTTGAGTGCTACCATCCATAACCTTCAGGAAGTAGGGTTACCCACCATACTAGCTCACGGTATTGATGAAACTATTCGTGCTGATTGGACCTGGAAATCAAGGGTGGCAATAACTTGAATGTCTTCAGATAAACATATATCCAAGAGACTGAAGCAAATCAGAGACGCACAGAAGAACTTCACAAACAGCTCCTCATTCCCAAGACACCTCCTTCTCATTGACACAGAGGGGCTCTATATGTCACTTACAGAAGGAAGCCACACGGAGATGGTGTCCACAATGGTAAATTCTGCTGACCTCATCAGACCTATTGACTTTTCCAGGACTAAAGATGGACAGTTATCATCTGAAACAAGACCGCCATGGGCTGTATGGTGTAAAAGAAGTACATATGGATTTCACAGAGATATGGATGTTTGGGAATCCAAAATCAAGGAGGAATCAGTCTCCCATGAGGGATAGTTCCTAATTCACCAGTGGTCACCTTCCGGTATTCTTACATGCTAGGTTCTCTGGGTCTTGTGAAAACTCTAGTATCAGTCACAAGCATTGTGCCACCACAACCCAATCACCCCCTAAAGATATCAACTCCTGACATCACATGGAGTCATCGTTCAACATGTGAGTTTGGGTGCCATACAGACATTCTATCCACAGCAGACACGGGTGTCATCTTGTGGGAGCCCGTTCTCGGGTTCCTCGTGGCTTTACCCAGCAGGTCCACATAGAGGATGATCAGGACCACGGGCCTGAGTGCAGGTGTCTGAGATGGTCTGCACTTGGCTGTGCTGGGGGAGGAGGTCTTTTGCTCCACCCCTTGGTGTCTCTATAAAAACCCTGGGCCAGAGACAGTCGGGGCCCATTGGAATAGGTTCCAGGCCCTCTCGAGGCTATCCTTTATTTTCTGTTTATCTCTGCTATTAAATCCTTCTATCTAATATTTCCTGCTGCTTGCACTCAAGAAAACTCTGGGGAACTGTGGGGGGGGGTGGGTAAACACCCCACATCATCTGACTCATAGTACATGGAACACTTTCCCCCACTGGACAGAAATGGGGGAGGGGAGGGTGGGAAGATGAATAACACACAGATGGACCCCCCCCCAAAAAAAAGGGCATGGTGAAATGTATAGTCATAGTATATGACTACTCAGTAAGGAGATCCCGCCCCCGGGAGGCTCCCGGGAAATGGACGGACATTCTGAGGACTTGTGGATGTTGTTCATTTCTGTGTCTACCCTGTGTCTGCTGACGCTCGTCTGAGACATGACCATGGCTGCAGGGAACAGGCCTGCAACTGACTCTTCACCACGGCTTCTCTGGGTACGGTCTCTACCAACCGTCTCCTCTGCCAACAACACGGGCTATCAAAGCCTCCATGTGGCCTAGGCCCTGGGAAGTGCAGTCACCCACCTGTGGCAGCTTGATTATATTCGGAGCCCGTGTTTTGTTCCTCACAGAGAGCACGATTATCTGGATATAAATGTGCCTTCCCTGTCTGGGCGCTGCCAGCAGCGCCATCCCAGGCTGAGGCAAGCTGGGATGGCTGCCATGGTATCCCATAACATCGCGGAGCTGCCAAAAGCACTTTTTATTTTTGTTTTCCGATACAAGAAGTGCCGTGATGGCTGGTGCCTGTGGACTCACTGATTCTGCGGCCTCACAGAAGCTGTTTGCCTCACAGAAGCACGGGATGGTCACCAAAGACTCAATTATGTGCAGGCTGAAGTCTGTAACAATGTGTTGTCAAAATTTTGATGTGGCTTTTGAATCCAGGACCCATGGGTGAGCTGTGTTAGTGTCCACTGCTGCGAGACAGGTTTATATAAGATCCATTCACCGTTTCTACGGCAACAAAGTCTGGGCATGACCTAACAGTGTCTTCTTGAGGGTCTCATTTGAAACTCAAAGTTCTCAATGCCCCAAACTAATGGCTGATGGCATGCATATTCTTGCCTTTGAAGCACTCCAGATACTTCTTGCTAAGAGCAAGAGGACCTCCTGAAGCATCTAGAAAACACCCATCTGGTAAGGCCAGGCCCAAATATTTGATTAGTGGGCCCAACTACATAAGCAAAGCTCTCCTTGCCCTTGTCATACAAGGTAAAGTCATCACGTTGTGGTCCCTGCCATGTCCACTGACTCTGTCTGCTCTCGGAAGGGAAAGGGCCATCCCAGAACTCTGCGTATAACAGGTGCCATCTTTATAGGAGCCTATGCACAGAACTGGAGAGTTTCTTTCCCTAGAGAGGGTACAATAGGAAAAAAGAGCATAAATAGGCAGGCTTCATCTCAGCAACAGGGGCCAAAAGTCAAGGAAACTAGTCCTCAGGTTGTGAAAAGTGTCTACCTGTAACAACTAGAAAATAAGAAAGGCCAAAAAACCACAGCACAGAGGAACTGGAAGGTGACAGGAACAGATGCTTTCAAGTGGAGTTACCTACGCCTGGCTCAGAGGGTAAGGACACTTGCTGCATCGGCATGAGGAATTGAACCTGTCACGGCCACATACCGATAACACGAATGTTAGGGGAGACACAGTCAGGTCCTGGAGCTGGCTCACCAGGCAGCCGAGCAGAAACTGTGAGCTTCAGATTTAGGAGAGACGCTGTCTCAAGGGAATACAGTGCAGTGTGATACAGCAGGGCACATAATGTCCTTCTATGGCCTCTGTATGTATACAGGCACACATGCCCACACATTTGTTCACATACATGTAACACAAACACATGATTGTTTTAAAAAGAAAGCAAAATTCCACAGAAATACATTTTTTCCTGTTAAAGGAGGATTGAGGTGTATGTGTGTGTGTAAGTGTGTGTGTGTGTGTGTGTGTGTGTGTCCCTTCATTCCTCCAGACCCTAAGTAACTAAGCCAAGTTCACTCTTGCAGTTGAGCAGTCTCCTGAGTTTGAACAAATGTCTAATGGCGTGTATCTATCACATCAAAGTTTCATTGCCTCAAGAATCCTCTAGGCTCTAACTGAGGTATGTCAGTTTTCATCTAAATAAATGGAATTTTCCAAAGAATGTATTGGGCTGGGCTAACAGTGGATACATTGTTTCAGCCTGGAAAGAACGGGAAATTGATGCCAGATTTAAATAGACTACCTCGGATGGTTTCCATCATCTTGTGCTTGGCTTTGCATTGACACTAGAGTGGATCAGCAGCTCCCATCTTCCAACCACACAGCTCCACGGCATCAAAGCTCCCCATCTTTGTGTGGTCATGCTGTCACTAAGAATTCATTATTCTCTTCAGAACATCTTAAAAAGAATGGGCCCAGCTGTCAAGCGTGAGTATGAAATGGACTGAGTAAATCAAGTGTTGAGGGGAAGTGTTGGGGAAACGGGATGAAGAAATAGGAACTCAGGTGATGCTGACACTGTAGTGAGAGGCTATAGCGTTCCTTTGGTTCTTCTCTTTCTGTTCCCTGAGCATGCTAATGACCTCTCCTAGATTTCCTTAGATAGAGGCGCAATGGTGTAGTTCCTATCCAAGCCATACACAATGGAAATATCTAGAACCAGATGTTATTAGGCATGACTGGAGCCAGAGCCAACAGAAGATACAGGGACTGTGTTGAGCCTTGAGGTGATTCACTTGGATTCAGTTTCTACTTGGAAGGAAAATTCATTTTCCTAACACCTTCTAAGGCATGCTCCTTTCACCTGAAATCATGTTTCCCTTGGAGAGATAACAGTGTCCAACAAAAGCTTCCCTATATATGCAGGAGCTTTGAAAAATCATTGAAACTGAATGTGACCAGCACAGAGCCCCACCTTGGTCCTGCAACCTTCTCCCATAGTATCAGTAATACATAGTAAGAAACAGGTCTGTGGACTGGATGTTCATGGCTGGGTTGTGTAGCAGCTTCTGCAGTCATCATGGTCCTACAGCTCATGTGACCATCAGCCCAAGTGCTTCCCTCTGCCAGCTGGAGCCCTGCAGCCTGCTGGCATATGGGCAGCATTAAACTGGTTAAAATTCTTCCAGGGCTTAGAGGAATTCAGATCACCAGAGCTCCATAAATTAAAGACTGATAACACTCTTTCAATTTGGGCCTTCTCCAGCGAGGCATTCTGTTCTGCCCCGTATCCAGTTGGTTTGACTTGGTTCCTTTCCTAAAACCCAGGGCCAGGTGTCCAGCACAGCCAAGCTGAATGTCATTTCCATTTTGGATAGAAATTAGCAATTCAAATTTAATTCTACTTTAAATCTTTCAGAATTACTTGCAAAGATAACCTGATTTTCAGTGCAGCGAGATGATTCTGACCATGGCTCCCTGCTGGTTGTAGGCATTCAATAAATGTTGATTGATTTTAAAATCATCAATTCTTTCTACTAATGATGGTCAGATGATCAATTTTTAGCTGAGCTGGGGAATATACTGACTTTATCAGGCTGGGTAAATTATGACCAAGATTATTCAAGTTGTCAATTACTGTAAGGCACAATTTCTCAAGATCCAAATTGTATGGGCCAGGAATGCTCCTATCAAGGAGTTGATGTCAATAAGTCCCTGTATATGTGCTTAATCACATGCACAGATGAGCCCTCTAGCATTATCTCCTAAACTCCAGGAAGGGAAAATCTGAGGCTTCTGTGAAATTGTTCCACTATTATAAAATTTAATTCAAAAGAAGAACCTCAGACTCCAGTATCTCCAGGAATTTTTGAATCTAAATGAACTGAAAATACCAAACAGTGTATTGACTACTCTTGTTCCAAGACTCCAAATCAATAAGTTCTCTGAATCTAATAGTTTTAGTGATATAACTGCTTCATCATTCACTCACAGAAATAAGGATGCAGATAGTTGTGGTCTAGAGCGGCCTAGAAGACAATTAAATCAACAGTGTTCATCTTCCTGAGGACTGCCTGAAAAAAAAAAAAAAGCTGAGGACAAACTCCAAACTTGCTTAGTAATGTGGTCCATCTTTTCGTAGACGTCCAATACATACCCAGGAAGACAATGCACAAACAACCACAGCTTCTCTCCCTGCATCCCTGCATTCCTGCATCCCCTCTAGCATGCCACCAAGTATGGGTAAGGGGCAGGTACCCACGTAAATGGAATGTCCATGAAGTGAAAGTCCAAAGGGCAAGGCGGTGACTCCATATGTAGAGTACTTGTCAAGCAAACACAAGGACCTAAGTTTGACCCCGTCTGCCCCCAGAACTGATGCAAAGGCCAGGCATGATGGCGTGTTTGTGACCCCAGAGCTGGGGGTGTTGAAAAAGGTGGATTCTGGGACCCTCTGGACAGCTAACCTAGCCTGCTTGGAAAGCCCTAGGCCAATGAGAGATCTGGTTTCATAAAAGAAATTGGATATCTCCTGGGAAGCATCATCTGGTCTTCATACACATGAATACAAATACATGTGTACCTGTTCTCCTATACACATGTGCCGCACAGACTCACACACATAACAATGTACACACACATTCTAATTCTCAGGCTGAATCATTGTTCTGGCTTAGATCATGGGAGTGCCCTATGCCTTGGAATCCCTGAGTTGTGGCCCCTGGAGTTGTATCAAGCAAAACATACCTAAGATATGTATCCAAGAGTCAAAAAGAGAAAAAATCACCCCAAATAGAATTCCTTAGTTCAATATATGGAAACCCAGGATTGATCTGACTCCCCTGGATGTTTATTTAGAAAACAGATGAGTCCCCTAAAAACTTTCCATAAATTAAAACACTTATATACACTTTGTTATATACAAAGTAAAGAGCAATCTGAAAGCTTTCCTCACATTTTCTACCACTCTGTGGTGAGGGACATTTACAAGAGAATATTTAAAATTACTTCCCTGAAGCCAGTAACTCTCAAGCTAGGGAAATAGTTATTTGAAAAATGCCATCCATAGTCCAGTCCTCTTGGTCTGAAGGTAAAATATTTAGGGATTAAGTAAGTTCTTGTAGACACTTTAAAATTTTACCACTGGTTTTCCTTTTTAAGATAAATAATTTAAAAATCAATTTTTTAAACACAAGAAAGATTTTTTACTGAAATACCACATGAAATATTTATAAGTTAGCATAAATATATCAGATTGACCTGTAAAACATTTAGTGGTTTACTATAACTCCCATGGTTTATTCTCTGCATCTCAATAAACCCTATTGAACATCTATTTTCCTTATAATTTGCTTATTTTATAAAAAAGTGAAAGAGGGGTCAGTTGACCCTCTAATTTGGGCCCATTCAAAGCGAGATATTCCTTATTGAATATTTTCTCATTAGCTTGTTTAACTAAGTACAAGATTGACCATCATGTAGTGACACAGATAAGGAGATGAACAAGCAGAAATATCAGCTCTTCTCTCATAGAAATGCCTCGGAATAGAGGTTACAGGGCATGGTTGGCATCAAACTGGGGGAAATGACCAGTGGGCAGAGGGGCATGGACAGAGCAGGTGTGTATGGGGACAGTAAGTGACAATGGACAACTTGCTGGAGACTCAGTGTTTGTGGTTCAACTACACCACCAGTCCATTGCACAGGTCTATGGAAAGCATCACCTAGACATGACAGAGCACATGGTACATGCTCTTCCAAGCTCACAGGGTGTGCAGAACATATGCAGTGTACAGGGCAATAGAGTAAATCTTGACAACCATATTTAGTTCAGTGGCTTCTTTTCTTGCTGGGGGCTGAGACCAGAGCCCCGTGAATGTGCGTGCCCAGCAGGTGCTCTACCACTGAGTAATATGCCTACGTCCCAGCCCCATAGCAAATTTAACAGAAATCACTCGATGGCTGCTCTTATGCCACAAAAGAATTAAACTAGAGATCAGTACAGAAAAGTCATTAGAAAATACACCAGGACTGAATAAGGGGCTTCCATGTAAGATGTGAGTGAAATGAGAAGTCTCAACAGAAATTAGTTAAAGAAACTGAAATCATAAAACTTATCCAAATCCACAGTACACAGCTAAGCCATTGCTTGGATGGTAATCAACAATATTGAATGCAATTTTGGTAAAAAGGAAGATTCAGAATTAATATTAAAAAGCTCATTCTTTAGGGAACTAGATAAAAAGAGAGCATATTAAATCCAATGTAAGCAGAGAAACAATGGGAACTATAGTGGAAATCAATGAAATTGAAAAAAAAAATTCAACAAAACTCAAATCTAGTTCCTTGGGAAAAAACAACAATTAGATCAATACGCAACTAGCCAGGCTACTGAGAAAAAAACCAGGGAAAGTAGAAAATTTATGATACCAGAAATTAAAGATCATCAGAAAATATCTCAGGGATATTAAAAAGGATAGTACAATAAAACTGACAATTGCAAGGGTCGGGGTACAACTGAGAGACCGGGTGCTCTCTGACGCACATGAAGCCCTGGCTTGATTCCTAACACTATAAAAAGAAATGAAAAATCCACAACTTTATATTAACAAATTTAATGAAATATACCAACTCCTTAGGAACATGATCTACCAACACTCCCTGGAGAGTGAGTATTTTATTAAGGGAATATTTGTTTCCAGGTGTGGTGGCACAACCCCTTAATCTCAACTCAGGAGGCAGGAGGAAGCAGATCTCTGTGAGTTCAAGGTCTGACTAGTCTACCTCCTGAGTTCTAGGACAGCAGGACTATATAGAGAGACCCTGTCTCAAAAATAAATAGATAGATAGATCGATAGATAGATAGATAGATAGATAGATAGATAGATAGATAGATGATAGATACAGACAGACTTACAAATAAAACAACACTTGCCAAGTATCTGTCTAATGAAAAGTGGTGATTCAAAACATCTACAACCAACTCTTTACATTCAACAAGAAGAAAACAACCTAAGTAAGACAGCTGCTGAAGATCTGGACTGCTCCCTCAGCCAACAAAGAAAGTCAAGTGAAAAATAATATGAAAAGATATTAAACACCATATCAGAACTAGAGGACTGCATATTAAAACAGAAAAATACTGTTCTGTGACTATCAGAAGGCTTGGATTATGGCCACCAATGACACCAAATGGTGGAGATGGCCTGGAGCTGAGAGAACACTTGCCCATCCTGCCCAGGAGGACAACAAGGTTTTAAATTAAAGCGTTTGTCAAATCTTTGTAGAATGTTTATCTCCAAGAGTGAGCCTAAACTTAACTTTGGGTCATTCTAAGTGGTTTAACTAGGAATGGCCCCCATAGACTCATATATTTTTATGCTTAGTTACCAGGGAATGGCACTCTTAAAAGGATTATAAGGATTAGGACATGTGACCTTGTTGGAGAAAGTGTGTCATTGGGTCATCCTGGGCTTTGAGGTTTCAAAGGCCCATGCCAGGTGTTCTCTCTCTCTCTCTCTCTCTCTCTCTCTCTCTCTCTCTCTCTCTCTCTCTCTCTCTCTCTCTCTCTGTGTGTGTGTGTGTGTGTGTGTGTATGTGTGTGTGTGTCTCCACACACACACACATACACACACACACACACACACACACACACACACACATCACACATTTTCTCTCTCTCTTTCTCTCTCTCCCTAGATCAGGAGGTAGCTCCCAGACACTGCTCCAGCATCTGCCTACATTGCTGCCATGCTCCCAGCCATGTAAATAGACTAAACCTCTGAAACTGTAAACAAGACCACATTTAAAATTCTTTCTTTCATAAGAGTTGCCTTGATCACGGTGTCTCTTCACAGCAATAGAACAGTGACAAAGACATCAGGACAGGAACTCAACACAGGTACCTAGAGGCAGGTACTGAGGCAGAGTCCATGGAGGAAGTGAGGTAGACACTGGCAGCCTAAGGACAAACCTGCAAAGTTTCTCCCAGTTAGATCATTACAATAGTTTTTAGTTTCTTGGTTTACTTTATGTTTATTTGTTTTATAAAATATCACGTGTCAAATCTCTTGAGGTTGGTGTGAATATTACCCTCAAAGCAGATCCATCTGGCAACACACACTGGAATAGCAAATTCCTCATTTAGGATAAGGAAAACTATTTCAGCTTTCAGAATGTCCCATGGGCTTGAATGAACACATTATCCTTAAAAACTGCAGGACATCTTCATCCATTTTCCGAGTCAAAGTGAATATCTGAAAACAGTGAATTACTTAAGGAATCGAAGGTACCATACCTCAGTGTTTGGCTCCTCTGTGCTGAGCTTGAAGAGTAAGTGCTGTAACAGCTGATTTGAACAGCAAATGAAGCCCTTCAAGGGGCCACCTGCAACTGTCAGGCTCAGCAGTGACTGTACTGGAAGAGACTGCCCCAGCCTCCCCAGCACAGCACCACGCCAGCCTTGTATAGCAACTGTCCCCAGGACCCCAGCAGCACCAGTTTTTGGGGACCTAAATGACCAGACAGTGAGTACAGATTCCACAGCCCAGAGGCTACTGGCTTCATTTCCCTGTAGAGCAACAGTATAGATTTCAAAGGAAAATCTTTAAGATTATAAGACAGTAACTCTTGTTCTTAATCAGCTTATCCAGAGCTGACCAAGTTGCACCAAAATGATTTATCATGATTAATTTCTGAGAGATTGGTCTACAAAGCTGAACTCCAATACATTTGCTGATAATGTGAGCTACATCTGAGGAAATAGGGAGTATCCAATATACAGTCAATAAAACCCTTTCTCTCCAGTTCAAGCCTTTCCATTTTTATTTTAAGCATAGCATTTTTGGTTCCACTTAGTTCATCTATTACAATATGTTCATAGGCAATTTCCTCAAGATTAAAGGCAATGAAATCGTCCCTTGTATTTCTGTGTTATGGAGCTATATTCACAAGGTCAGAGGCAGCATTAATTAGCCACAGGTATTCTAATGCCCATAACTACTAGACCCATTAGCTGAGATTGTACACAATCTAGCCTTGGGAACAAAGCAAGCAAAATTAAGTTTATAGGTAACGTAAGTTTTAGAAAAAAGCTCAAATCATTGTCAATGTTTCCCATAAAAATAATATATCCATTTTTTTCTGATTCATCCAATTAGTTTTTGTAAAGTTGGAATATAAATTTAGAGCTGTATGCAAGCAGGACAAGAGCTGTACCTCTCAGCTGCAGCCCCAATCATGAAGTTATTTTTAATTAAATTTGCTTATTGACAATTTCATATATATATATATATATATATATATATATATATAATGCATTCTGATTACTCCCAACTCCCATTATCCCTCCTCTATACTTATAAACCCTTCTTCCTACAGCCCCCTTTCCCTGTATTCCTGCCTTTTTATTCTGTGACCCTCTGAGTTTAACTGGGGCCATCTGTGTGACCATCGGTGTGGAACTATCTCATGGAACCTAGTGGGCTCTCCAGTGGGTATACAACTGAATACAGTGACTCCTTTTCCCCCAAATCTATCAGTGGTCAGTAGTTCATCAAGGAAGGGTAGGGTCCTATAAGCCCCACTCCAACCCGTGACTGACAGAATGTGGCCAGGTCCAGTCTTGTGTGGGTCCAGTGCAGGCACCACCACTGTTGTGAGATCATGTTCGCAATCATAGCCCAGAAGGTGGTATTTGAACCCCTTGTTCCTGACTTTCAGCTCATGCATTCTTTCCATCTTTCCATCTACAACATTCCCTGGCCCTTAGAGGAGACAACGTAGATGTCCTATTTAGGGCTGACATGCAACCTTCCCCTGTTCTCAGGACCTTGAGCAGCCATGAGTTTCTGTATTTATTCTGTCCAGAGAAGCATCTAAAGCTGAGAGTAGCACCTGTCTGTGGGTGTAAACTTGGTTATTTAGAAGGCAGTTTAATGCCATGTGAGATCATTTTTACACTAATGGTTTGTTTTAAAAGGAGCTGTCCCTAAGAATTTGGCTGGCTCTTGGGAGCCTATTTGATATGAGATGTCTTCCTGTATGCTGTGAATATGTATTGCTCCCATTGGTTAATAAAGCTGTGTTGGCCTATGGCAAGGCAGGATAGAGCCAGGTAGGAAATCCAAGCAGAGATACAGGGAGAAGAAGGACAGAGTCAGGGGCAAACACTATCCAGTTGCCCAAGGAGCAAGAAACCAGAAGACTGGTAATGCCATGGCCATGTGGCAAAATATAGATTAATAGAAACAGATTAATTTGAGTTGTAAGAGCTAGTTAATAATAAGCCTGAGCTATCAGCCAAACATTTATAATTAATATAAGCCTCTGAGTGATTATTTTATAAGCAGCTGTGGGACCAGGCAGGATGCAGAAAAGCTTCCAGCTATACCTATTCCTCACTGGATTGCCTTGCTCAGCCTTAGTACAAGAGGAGGTGCTTAGTCTTATTGCAACTTGATATGCCATGTTTTGTTGATACCCATGGGAGATCTGGCCCTTTCTGAATAGAAACAGAGGAGGAATAAATGGGGGGGGGGCAGAGGTGGAGGGAATGGAATGGGAGGAGAAGAGGGAAGGGAAACTGCAGTTGGGGTGTAAATTAAAGAAATTAAAGAAATAAATATGTCATGCACACACAGTTCTTACTGACTTTCTAACCAAATACATCCATTTATGTCCCGTGGAGAAAAAAACCTAAGTTCATTTACTTGCTTCAGATGACACCACAACAAAAAATGAGACTCTGATCGACAAGGCCCACAATCTCAGCACCGCACATCAGCCCCCATGTCTGAAACCCTGGTTCGCTCAACCCTCAGCATGTGTTGGTTTCCTTCATGGGTCACGCCAAGACTGTGACATCTGAAGTCGAGTTTTTAATGCAGAACAAATTAAGACGATACAAGCGCGGAGTGTCTGAAAGCCCTAAAACAGATTATTCCAAATGTGGTCCAGTGACTTCTTGCAAATGCTGTATCTGAGTCATTCTCCACACCAAGATGGCATGCTGGTGTGCTTGAAGATTTACCACTTACTGAAACACATAAGCTGCAATCACACACACACACACAAAAAAAAAATTACCAGTAGCAAAAATTCCCGGCAACTCTTGCCAGTGATAATCATGTGCCACTGATGTGGGCTAAGGGTTTCACACACAATGAGGTAACGACCCAAGTTAAGAGGTATTTGTTCTCGTCCCTACTTGACACAGGAGAAAACTGAGGCTAAGCATGGGTCTGTCATACACTCTGCCCACAAGGTCAGTTAGTGAGAGGCAGAACAGGGCTCCTCCCCTCATGTCAGCTGGAGACACACTACTGTTTGTAACTCTAGCACCCCCCTGGCCTTTTCCGAAATGGACTAAATGTTGTGAATTTGACAGAATCGATTGCATTAATTATGACATGTTACTGTGAGTGAAAGGGGCAAATATCCTGGGCTGCTGTGGATCCCACAAAACCCAGCTAGTCAGAAACGGAGAAAGCCAAGGAGGCAGAACTAGAGGCCTTCCTCTGGCTTGTGAGGTGGGTCGGCTTCATCAAGCATTCCCGCTGGGACGTACCAGAGTGCGACCTGCTCGGCAGCAGTTAAGACCAAGACGGCAACTCACAAAGTGACAGAAGAAAACTCTGCTTAAAGATATTTGCAAAAATAAACAAAATTGTGTCAGAGACAGCAACGCCAAGAGACCGGAAATAGTAAAACCTTGGTGCACTTCAACCGGCGGTGGTGGCGCACGCCTTTAATCCCAGCACTGGGAGGCAGAGGCCAGCGAATTTCTGTGAGTTCGAGGCCAGCCTGGTCTACAGAGCGAGATCCAGGACAGGCTCCAAAGCTACACAGAGAAACCCTGTCTCAAAAACAAAACAAAACAACACAGCCTTGATGCACTTATCCCGTGGCAGTCTCTCCTTTGTCATTGAGTTAACCCCGAGTCAATGTGTCTACTCCATCACTTAGTAAACAAAAATATTTTACTTAGGTGTGATCAAATTAATCAATTTTTGCCTATGGTTTATGCTTTGAAAACATGAGGCATTTTTCTTTATTGGATAGTAGGCTTTTTTTTTCTTCCTTTTTCTTGTTCATAGATCCACACATAAAACTTTTATCCTTCAAAGAACACATTAAGAACATGAACATTCAAGCCACAGGCACACAATAAATATCTAAAAATTTATCTGTCTGACAAAATAATGTATCGGAAAGATTCACAGATCAACCTCTTACTGCACAAAATGAGATTAAAAACTCAGTGTAAACTGGCATAATATTTGAAGTGGTTAAAAAGAATGTGTGAAAGCCAGCCAGTGCATCTGCAAAAGATGTTGATGTCTTCACTCAGTGAGGAAGTGCAAATTAAAATCTCAAGGAGGTGGTGTAGCACACTCCAGAATGGAAACTCTGAAGGGTGTTAGATAGTGTTTGAGAGGGTAGAGAGCCAATGGGAGAAATTCTCCACACAGCTTGTACGTTTTAGAAGGCAGTTTGACAGTTCTTGACAAGACGTATATCTCTCCCATCCAATCATTCCTATATAGGATGCATGTTCACACGTTTTTTGGTGAAACCGTACCTCATTTTGTAGACAGCTGACCTCTAACTCATGACCCTCCAGCTTCAGGCACAGCAGCGCTGAAGTCACACAGACGGTGTACCACCAAGTGTGGCTTATACGACAGCTTTTAAATCAGTGTTCATAGAGTGTTTGTTCCCGTAGTCGAAACTTAAGTACACAAATGCCCATGCCCAGGTAGGTGGTCAGATGAACAAATCATGGCAGGTCCACATGCAATAGTTTTCAACACTCATCAGCAACACTTGACAGCTTTGCTTGGGTGGATACAAAGCGCTACGTTCAGTGGAAGTCAGTTCTGAAATAGTAATGCTGTGACACTGTGAAACATGGAAGGTGAGTTCAGAACGCCACACAGGTGCTAGTCCTTAGGGTACAAAAGAACACAAAAGAGGTGCAAACAAACATTTGGGGTAGAAATAAGCTTGTAACTCAATTTTTTCAGGTGTCTAAAAGTCATCACATTAGGCCAACAAGGCTCAGTGGGTAAAGGCACTTTCTGCCAAGACTACAGACCTGAGTTCAGTAACTGAGCCCCACATCAGAGAAGGAGCTAACTTCTATCATCCTCCGACCTCCCTATGTACTTTGGCATGAGCAAACACATGCACACATAATATAAATAAAATTCCATTAAAGTAATACCATTTTAAAGTCATCAAACTCTATAATTAAAATGGGTGTAATACATTAAATGTAAATTATAATCACAATAAAATTTGCAACAATAGCTCCACTGTTGTTTTTTGCCTACTAGAGTGTCAACATCTTTTAAAGTGTGATAACACATTTTGGTTGAGGCTGCGGGGAAACACACTTTCATACACTTCTGGTAGAAATGCAAATTGGTTCATGCAATATTTAGCAACCCCACTTAGCATTTATCTTCTGGCTTAGCAATCCTGAGTCTGGTAATTTACCCTGAAGACACCCCTCAACATACATATGCAAAAAATTACTCACTGCAACATTATTTATAATTGCCAATTATTAGAGACAACCAATTCCCCGCACACAGCAGTTGAAAGAAAAAGGTGGTATGTCCTCTGCTGAGTGTGCTGTACAGCTCAGAAATAATGAGAAGCAGAGGCGCAGACTTTCATAAAGGAGTTCCAAGGTGTGCTGCTAAGAGGAGGTAAAATGAGACTCTGCATCTGTAGTTTTGTGAACTTTAATTTTAGAAATAGAATTAAGAAAATAAAGATGTTCTAGTCGTTCACACATAAGAAAATTCAGGGTGAGCAGGGGATGTGCTGGCTTAGTCCTAGGTTTTATTCCCAACATGGAAAAGGGGTTACTTATAAACAAAAGCTAGATGGAAAGAATAGGAAGTAGGGTAAGAAATGGGGGTGGGGTGGGATGGGATGGAGCATCAGTCTAATGTACTCCTTTACAATGTCTGATTTTATAGAGAAAATCATAAAAACTATAAAGTCAAGTATAAGCTTAAAACACAAAATGAAATCAGTACAGTTTCTAGTGGGTGTGTAACCACACTGGCAAAGGGTCCGAGCTGACCAAGGGAAATGATAGATAGTTTATTTTTATAACACATCCTCAGAATGAACAAAAAAAAGGAGAATGTAAGCAAATGAACTCTGTTTAGCAGTTTGTGTTCTTCCTAACTGGAAGGGATCAGGGATTTTATTTTATTTTATTTTATTTTTTTTGTTTTGAATGCTTGGCTTGGCTTAGGCTAGTTTCTGGCTAGCTCTTTTTTTTATTTATTTATATTTTATTTTACAACACCATTCAGTTCCACATAATAGCCACAGATTCCCATGTTCTCCCCCCCACCCCCTCCCCCTCCCCCCACCCCACCCCCCATTCCCACCTCCTCCAGATCAAGGTCTCCCCCAAGGACCAGGATCGACCTGATAGACTCAGTCCAGGCAGGTCCAATCCCCCCTCCCAGACCAAGCCAAGCGTCCCTGCATAAGTCCCAGGATTCAAACAGCCAACTCATGCAACTAGCCCAGGACCCGGCACCAACACACAGCTGCCTCCCAAACAGATCAAGCCAAATGACTGTCTCACCCATTCAGAGGGCCTGACCCAGTTGGGGGCCCCTCAGCCTTTGGTTCATAGTTCATGTGCTTCCATTCATTTGGTTATTTGTCCCTGTGCTTTATCCAACCTTGGTTTCAACAATTCTCGCTCATATAAACCCTCCTCTTTCTCACTAATTAGACTCCCAGCGCTTCACCAGGGGCCCAGCCGTGGATGTCTGCATCCAGATTCCTCAGTCCTTGGATGGGGTTTATGGCACAACTATCAGGGTGTTTGGCCATCCCATCACCAGAGTAGGTCAGTCCCGGCTGTCTCTCGACCATTGCCAGCAGTCTTTTGCGGGGGTATCTTTGTGGATCTCCGTGGGCCTCCCTAGCTCTCTGCTTTCTCCCCTTCTCATGTGGTCTTCATTTACCATGGTCTCCTATTCCTTGTTCTCCCTCTCTTTTCTTGATCCAGCTAGAATCTCCTGCTCTCTTTCCCTCGACCGTCGCCCTTCATTGGTCCCACTCATGTCCAGGCTGTTCATGTAGATCTCATCCATTTCTCTGTGTCTTTCTTGGGGTCCCGTTTTCCAGGTAGCCTCACTGGTGATGTGATGTGAGTAGCAGTCCAGTCATCCTTGTTCCACATCTAGCATCTTCCTATGAGTGAGTACATGCCATATTTGTCTTTCTGAGTCTGGGTTACCTCACTCAGGATGATTTTTTTCTAGATCCATCCATTTGCCTGCAAACCTCATGATGTCATTGTTTTTCTCTCAAAGCAATTCCACTAAAATCAGGAATGAGGCAAGGCTATCCACTCTCCCCATACTTATTCAATATAGTACTTGAAGTTCTAGCCAGAGCAATAAGACAACATAAGGAGATTAAGGGGATAGAAATTGGAAAGGAAGAAGTCAAGCTTTCCCTATTTGCAGATGACATGATAGTATACTTGAGTGACCCCAAAGATTCCACCCAGGAATTGATAAAGCTTATAAACACCTTCAGCAACATAGCAGGATACAAGATCAACTCAAAAAAATCAGTAGCCCTCCTATATACAATGGACAAAGAAGCTGAGAAGGCAATTAGAGATACATCACCCTTTACAATAGCCACAAATGACATAAAATACCTTGGGGTAACACTAACCAAGCAAGTGAAGGACCTATATGACAAGAACTTTAAGTCCCTGAAAAAAGAAATTGAAGAAGATTTCAGAATATGGAAAGATCTCCCATGCTCATGGATAGGCAGGGTTAACATAGTAAAAATGGCAATCTTACCAAAAGCAATCTACAGATTCAATGCAATCCCCATCAAAATACCAACACAATTCTTCACAGACCTGTAAAGAATAATACTCAACTTCATATGGAAAAACAAAAAACCCAGGATAGCCAAAAGAATCCTGTACAATAAAACAACCTCTGGAGGCATCACAATCCCTGACTTCAAGCTCTACTATAGAGCTACAGTAATAAAAACAGCTTGGTATTGGCATAAAAACCGACATGTGGACCAATGGAATCGAATTGAAGACCCTGACATTAACCCACACACCTATGAACATATAATTTTTGACAAAGAAGCCAAAAGTGGACAATGGAAAAAAGAAAGCATCTTCAACAAATGGTGCTGGCATAACTGGATATCAACGTGTAGAAGGCTGTAAATAGATCCATATCTGTCACCGTGCACAAAACTTAAGTCCAAGTGGATCAAAGACCTCAACATAAATCCAGCTACTCTGAACCTGCTAGAAGAGAAAGTAGGAAGTAGTCTTGAATTCATTGGCATAGGAGATCACTTCCTAAGTATAACACCAGTAGCACAGACACTGAGACAAACAATTAATCAATGGGACCTCTTAAAACTGAGAAGCTTCTGTAGAGCAAAGGATATGGTCAACAAGGCAAAGCAATAGCCTACAGAATTGGAAAAGATCTTCACCAACCCCACATGTGACAGAGGACTGATATCCAGAATATATAAGGAACTCAAGAAATTAGACATCAAAACGACCAACAGTCCAATTGAGAAATGGGCTTTAGAACTAAACAGAGAATTCTCAACAGAGGAAACTCAAATGGCTGAAAGACATTTAAGGAATTGTTCAACATCCCTAATCATCAGGGAAATGCAAATCAAAACAACTCTGAGATACCACCTTACGCCTGTCAGAACTGCTAAGATCAAAAACACTGAAGACACTTTATGCTGGAGAGGATGTGGAACTAGGGGAACTCTCCTCCACTGCTGGTGGGAATGCAAGCTTGTACAACCACTTTGGAAATCAATATGGCACTTTCTTAGAAAATTGGGAATCAATCTCCCCCAAGATCCAGTTATACCACTCCTGGGCATATACCCAAGAAATGCTCAATCATACCACAAGAGCACTTGCTAAGCTATGTTCATATCAGCATTGTTTGTAATAGCCAAAACCTGGAAACAACCTAGATGCCCTTCAACTGAAGAATGGATAAATAAATTGTGGCACATATACACAATGGATCAGGGATTTTAACATGATTCTTTCTCAGCTTCAGAATTAAATACATAACAAGTAGATGCAGAATTGAAGGTGATATGTACATAAGGACCTGGATTTGGTCTCAAGCACTAAAATATGTTTTCATGGCTGCATATGTATATTATATATGTGTGTACATAAACATGCATAGGTGATGATAGATAGATAGATGGATGGATGGTTGGATAGATGGATGGACAGACAGACAGATAAATAGATAACAGATGAGTATATTATGTAAAAGAAGATACATAAAGCCAGGATTATTGTAGAATATTATTTTAACAAGACAAAGATATGTTACATTTGTTTATGCTGCATTTGTTTAATTGTATAAAGATGTGTTGCGTTTCTTTCACTTTGCCTGCCTAAGGCACCAGATTTGTCTTATAAAGAGCTGAACAGCCAATAGCTAGGCAGGAGAAAGGGTAGGTATGACTGGCAGACAGAAAGAATAAATAGGAAGAGAAATCTAGGCTCCAGAAAAAGAAAGAGAGAGAGAGAGAGAGAGAGAGAGAGAGAGAGAGAGAGAGAGAGAGAGAGAGAGAGAGAAGGAGGAGGAGGAGGAGGAGGAGGAGGAGGAGGAGGAGGAGGAGGAGGAGAGAGCAAGGGAGATGCCTGGAGCAAGAAGCCAGGCAGCCAACAGCCAGCCAGATATGAGAAGCAGGTTAATTTAAGTTAAAAGAGCTAGCCAGAAATGAGCTAAGCTAAGGTTGAGCATTCAAAACTAATAACAAGTCTCCATATCATGATTTGGGAACTGGTTGGTGGTCCAAAAGAAAAAACCTGGTACACAGGATTTTCAGTATCTAATATACAGAGGAACAGGATAAAAATAAACCTTTTGGTTGAAACTGGAAAGTCAGTCTGAACCTACAACTTGACAGGAAGATGTACATGTACATACTGACACTCACAGGTATAGCGGATATTCTGGTGTGCTTCCTGAAACTCTGTTGAAATGAAGAAATGTCCTGCACCAACAGTGAGCTCCTTCAGTTCCTAATTCTGCATTTGCAAATATCATTATTTACAAATAGAGAAAACACCAATTCCAGGACTGGCTCTGGACAGTACAAAAAAAGACCAGAATGCATTCTCATGCCAAAAAAATTTGAGAGTGTTGAACAACGATGGTACATTGGGAAATCACAGAGAAACCCACTGCTACTCATTTCCACCAGTTCAAGGAGCAATGTTAAGTCTGGAATGCATAGTTCTATATTGCAGTAAAAAGGTAATTTATATCATAGTATCCCAAAGAATAGACTCACATGTAGAAAGTCTCCTGTACTATCACCCTGGAGTCGTTCATTCAGACAGAATCATCAATATACTTCAAACAGATGGAACATCTCAGCAGAAACAGTAGCTTAACCCAACTTTGAGGTCTCTCCTGTCAAGGCACTGATTGGAAGCCAGAACCATACAACAGACAGACCTGGGAGACCTAGCTTTGGCAAAGTGAACAAAATGACCACTGTTGATAAAAGAACAAATTGGCTGTGTACAGTGTCAGGTTGGTTTTGTGTCAGCCATCTCGTAGGTTCTGCCCTGGTCCTGCTCCTTATGAGACAACATGTGACACACACACACACACACACACACACACACACACACACACACACATACACACACACACACACACACTAATGAGAAGAATCAACTGCCCACACTCACCAGCACACCAGCAAGTCAACGTGTGACTCAAGCATGGGAATCAACTTCAAAGTATCTCACAGAGTGGAAGGCGCTAACACAGACAAGCACACACAGGGTGTGATCCTGTGGTTTCACATCACCCAAGGGCAGGGCGTTTCTTTCCTACCACTTCATCACTGTTGGGTGAAAGTCTTACTCCTGCAATTTATCCCCTCAGAAAAAAAAAAAAAACCTAGAGAAAAATGGAAGCATGGCCACATAGACCATTGGAATGGGTTGTAAGTGGCACACATATGGACTGAATGGTGAATTACTTTGATGAGTACCAAAAGTTCCAAATGATACAGTCAGACAATGGGGCTCAGACTCCATAAACTTCAGGTGGCTGTATTGTGTGTCCACAGAGCCTTCTTGCCTCACCCACCTGTCTAGTTTCCTGCTGTTTCTGATATGGACAGAAAGCCGATGTTTTCAGCACTGAGCAGACCTTGTCCTGGGACATTCTAGGATGTCCCCTCGCAGTGAGTCATATTCTCTGAACCTAGGCTACTGCATTTCACAAGGTTCAAAGCTACAGTGACGTCTCCCCACTTCAGAACATTTGCTTTCCAGGTGACTATGATAAAAGAGACAGAATCAAAAGAAGGGCAGAGAGCTGTTTTCACAGGTTTGATGGGTAATAGCACCTATATGGCAGGGATCTCCATGAAGACAGGGGTCTAACCTTGACCAGTGAGGTAGGGCTGAGCTGTGTGGACACCAGAGGGAAGAGAGGATGGTATGAGGGGGAAGAGTGGGAACAGGGAGAAACGCTAAGGTTATCAGAGAAGGCTGATCACAACTGGAGATCAAATGCATCCACTCATAATTAGAAGACAGAGATCCTTCCCTGGCCAGTGTATTTCAGTGTGGTGAGGGCAAGGGGGGAAGGAAGTGGACCAGCTCAATGAAGCTTGGGTTTGATGCAGACAGAGACAAAACTCAAAAGCTTATTTTGGCAAGAAATTGGGATCTTTGGGACTTGAGATATTGTTTTGGCTTCCTCAATGAGCTCTTTAACTTCTGATACATCCTTCTTTGCCTTTCTCTTGCCAAGCTGAAAGAAGAAGTAATAAATGTTCTTTCAACCTCTTCAATGATAAGTAGTAGAGACCAATTTAATCAATATAAGATTATTCAAAGTTTAGTACTTCATAGGAAAACCAGCACCTAATACCCAAGTATAAATAACCTTAAATTTGCTTTTTAAAAAAAAATCACAGGAGAAATGAGTCAGAGAAAAAAAAGAGAAATCTTTAGGATGTAAAGCTAGTGTTTGATAGGCTGTGCTTATGATATTCATCTCAAATGTGGAAGAAATAAAGTCTCTTCCCGTTTCGGGTGTTTGCTTGAACACATTAATCCATCAACGGGAGGAGGCAAGGGCACATACCCTACCCCAGGCACGGAGCACACCCATGGTGTCAGGGAGGCACTCTCTCCCTGTGTTCCCGCCCGTCTCCCTGGTCCTCATTAAGTTGGTAGAGGTTTTCCTCTGGTCTTGGCTGAGGTTCCCATCTGCTTCACAAACAGGTAAGAAAGCCTTGGCTTGATTCTCGGGCTGGGGAATGAGCTGAGCCAGCCACAGACACAGACTCAGCAGGGCACCGAGTCCTGTGCGGCCCTCACCACAAGAGTCTGAAAACACCCGACACGTTCTGGTGAAGACCCTCACATTATACAGTGTACGTAGCTGACTGAATGCTATTGAAGAGTATATTTAATAAGTGGCCTTTTATAAAATTATACAGGTTATTACCTTGATAATTTCAATTATCTAGTTTCCTGGTAATAAAGCCCCTTAGTTCAAAGTTGGCTAGATTAAAAAATATCAATTCTGCATTTGAAATTAAACCATTTGCCTAAATTCCCACTTGCTATGGAAAGTGGCTTAGCACCATACCAGGAAAACAAAGGTGCACTTGGCTCCCAGTACCTCCCCATGATGCTCCGCCCAGCAGCCATGCTTGTTATGCAGGCGGCTCTCATTTGTGCAAATGCATGAATCCTTTTGCAGTGGCCACACCAGATGTACCTCGGCCTCACTCTCTGCAGTGTCTAAACCATTCCTCACTTTGGAACTAGTAAGATCCAAATGGAAAGTAGCCAGAACCCTCCATAAAGGGGACTAGATGATTTTCTCAAAGATAAGAACTATCCATGCTAAACTAGTTAGAAACAGCCTCTGACGCAACTGAAGCAGCTATCGAGTGGCTCAGAAAATAGTCGTTTTGAGCAAACGATGTCACCTAGGTTCCCCTAGCATGATGAAGACATGTTTCCCAAAACAGCAGCTCAATCTGTAGTCATAAACAGAGGGTACAAAGGGCTAGCTTGCCTGACTATTATCTTGTGTGTATACCTGGTTTTGTTCTTGCAGTGGTAGTGGGTGCCAGGGTCTGGCCCAGAGCCTTCACTTGCTAAGCAAGTGCTCTACCATGGAGCTACGCCCACCCTCATAGCTCGGTCTTAAAGCCTTTTATACCATCTTTTCCCCAACTACTTAGCATGCCCAGTTAGTTCTCTTAAGTTGAAGGGTCGGATGTGGGGAAAATAAACAGGAAGAAGAAAAATAGCGCGAAGCAATTTCTCTGGTGCTGGTCTCTTGTCTAATAACGTCTTGGCTGGGACAAGAGAACACAATTATGAAATTAGAACAGGTGTGACTGGGGGCAAGGTTTAGAAGCTGAGAGTTCTCAGTCCTCTTGTAGAGGCCCCAGTTCAGTCCCAGCGTTCACACCAGACAGATCACAGCCCCGCGAGGCTCCAGCTCCAGGTCCTCTGATGTCCTCTGACTTCCTTGGGCAGCCACACACATGTAGTACACGTAAGCTCATACAGGCACACACAATACAGAGAAACAAAGAATTTTAGGTTAGTGATTTACACTCACTCCCGTCTTTTAAAAAACCTACAACAGAAGAGAAGTGGAGATATCCTCATGACCTCTGATTGCACTGTTCCAATGAGTCTATATTTTGTGATGACATCACTATCAGAGCATTGAGTATCATCCTCATGTCAAAATTATGTTTTTGGTAGTCAAGTATGTTGATCACATCAAGGGCTAAAGCTACTAGCTAATGTAACTGCCAAGAGTACTGTAGGTATTTTACCTGCCCACCTGACATGCTGATGAGGACCTTGAGGTGGCTGTACCTCCCCAAAATAACCAAGTCTACATCGGTATAACACTGAATACATCAGATGATGATTCACTAAAGAATTCCTTGTTTTATATGTTTGGTTCCTATTAAAATTCAAACATCTCAAAGTGGTCAGCCCTGTGCTTAAAGCATCTTCTTATCACGTGAAAGTAGTCTCAAAGGCAAAAGCTCCCTGCTTCAAAGGCAAGGTCCATTGACTAGCAGGTGTACAATGGCATTGGAGCATCCATGTTTCCTGATAATAGGTCACTTCCATCACACACACACACACACACACACACACACACACACACACACACACACACACACACATCTGTTGTGGGAATTCATTCCATTCAACCAGTGACCATTGGGCTTTCTGGTCCAATGGGCGCAGCCTTTTCTGAGTATGTGATTGGCTGAAATTGAGGAGGGGGTGCACGCGCTTTCTCTTTGGTGGTCAAGACTGAGTCAAGTGGTGTAAAGTAGCTTGCGGTTGGTCCTCTTCCCGCCCAGGGTAGAAGGACAGGATAGATGCAGCTGGACCGGCAGGATCAGCGGCGACTGCGGTGTCTTCCTTGTTCTGTATTAATGAGTCTGTTTCCCCACTGCAACTCTTAATAAATTTATACACACACACACACACACACACACACACACACACATGCCTCCCTGGGCTCACATCTCATGCACATCCACACATTTTGCAGCCCTGGGGTATCCATCAATCATACTCCCTTTTCCTACATGTGTGCCGAGACCACTTGAAAAATACAGAAAGGAAATACATTGATGACCAAACGTTCATCGCCTTTGGTACTAAGGAAGCAGAGGAGGGTGCATCTCAGGGTCAAGGCAGGTGGCTTGTTCCACTGGTAGAAACAATCTGCCAGCATCCCCAGCCTGTATTGCTTACAATAGACAGAAGCAGTCCCCAGGAAGGCTGAGTCACCAGTCTGGGGGAGGAGATGCTGAGGGATAAAGACAGCAGACTTTATTTACCTGGGAGAGTGCAAGGAGGAGGAGGTACCTACCTCATACCTGCTCATAGATACACAGGCTCCAGCCCAGAGCTAGAGCCAGCGCATAGTAGGTACATATAAGACACTCAGTGCCCCATGTTCTGCTCAGCTGGGGTGTTCAGCCCTGACAGGCCCGTCCTTTGCTTTCCCCTGGAAATTTTCCCATTTGTCTGTTTAGAATTTTGTGGGGCTTCATTTTGAATCCTAAGCTACAATGGGTTAATTTTATGTTCTAAGACATCCCCATAGAAACTCAAATGTCTCAGAAATGTAACTCAGCATACTTCACTGAGAAAGGAGAATCTAGATGTTTGTTTTTTATTATTTTTTTCATGAAGTATCTATACTTTACCTGCGGTGAGTGCTGTGATAGACTTGGGCAGCCCATTTTCTTCATGGGTAAACAGCAGCCTACATCACAGAACAGTGAGGTGAACTGTTCAGGTTATTATACCTCTTGATGGCAAAGTTAGGATTTTAGCTCAGGGCTTGGGACCTTCACAGGTCTCATCCACCTCCCACACCTCTTTTCCTCAGAACTAACACTGTGACAGAGACAGGCTCAGCAGCAAATCTCATTTGACACTACTGAAATTCAAGGGTGTACAGCCTAACGTGTTGGGAAATAACATTCAGCACCCTGAGAAATCTAACTCCCAGAGAGCTGCTTGTTGACTTGAAGATTTCAACAGTCAGGGCGTGTAGACATGGTCAATCATAAAGATGAATGAGGAATGGAACGTTCCAGAAGCAAACAGCCTTATCCATGTGGAGTAGGCATCATTCTGTTGCCTGACTTCACATCACTAAAGTCATTCTGACCCTACAGGTTATTGAGGCCTTAATTTTTTCAACCTTTCTGGGGATTTTATCATCCATAATAACCGTCATTTATCAAAGCACCAGAAAACCAAGATGACATCCCTTCCTTGAAAGAATACAAGTGTCAAAATTATTATCAGAAATGTTCAAAACAAAAAGCCACGACTTGTGGCAGCGTAGCAAAAATACATCACACACAGAGAAGTAAAACTTTAGTAGGATCTGATTTGCAGCCACACCCCTATAATTCTCCAGGTGGATCACCGCTCACTGGTCCATCACAGCACTCAGCTCCGTACACCACCCTCCATGGTACACCAGTCTCCACTGGTCTCAGGTTTTCAGACTCGAGATTCAGTTCCAGAAAAATCTGATGGTTTCTGGTTATTTGTGGAGGACAAGCTTTGAGACCTTGTTACAGGTCAACCATCAACTCTTTGTAAAAACCTGGTTTGGGTGATCCAAGTAAACCTATTTCTTTCTTAGCTCTCAGAGTATGAGATTTATGTGACTGGAGCTGTTAAAAATACTTTTTCCTGCCGGGCGGTGGTGGCGCACGCCTTTAATCCCAGCACTCGGGAGGCAGAGGCAGGCGGATCTCTGTGAGTTCGAGGCCAGCCTGGGCTACCAAGTGAGTCCCAGGAAAGGCGCAAAGCTACACAGAGAAACCCTGTCTCGAAAAACCAAAAAAAAAAAAAAAAAAAAAAAAAACTTTTTCCCTCATATCAGAAAGTAGACTTGAATAGAGATAAAGCTGCCACTCAGTCAGCAGGGGTCAGGTATGGAAACTCAGATTCTTGGAGACATATTTGACTTTCTGATATTGAGACAAAAAAATTACCTTTTATTAAGTTAGTTTAAAGTTCTGAATTCTGTTATTTACAACTGAACTAGCTGATCCAGCATGATTTGTGAATGTTTTCTATTTCTCATATACTTTCAAACACCGAGCTCTTTCATGCCTCTGGGCTGTATCTCCAGATCTCACTCCCGCCACCACAAAGTCCCCCCGCCTCCTGTGTCATCCAGCAGATGCCTCATTGCTTGAGAGTTTTCATTGAGCCCTATGGGAAGCTTCACGTACCGGATCCTAAGTGGGTTTCAATCAAGATCTCCTACATAAACTATTCCAGAAGATATGCGATAAGATACATTTACAATTAACTGAATGCCCATTGGTTACATAATTGCTTGGCTAGGGGACACAATAGTTTTTCCAATCCTTGCTATAAAGTAGATGGAGGGGCCTGGAGGGATAGCTCAGCCGTGAAAGGCCCACAACCAAAAATATAAAAAGTAGATGGAGGGACATCTACTTTTCTGTCATCTTTGACCACTTTCCCTTCTCAATTAAAGTGTGGAAAAATGTTTCCTTTCAAAAACCTTTTCATCCCCATACGCCCTCCCACCGTAAGAATAAATTAAGTCCTCTTCCCAGTGTGTGTCACACCCCGTGGTCATGGCTGCTTGCTGGTGTCATGCTTCCCTACCAAAGCACAGGCAAGCCTCCTGCACCCCCAGGCTTCCCTTCCCTTCCCTACCTCCTGTGCCCCAGCACAGGGCTCTCAAACCTCAGCGAGGCAGGATCACAAAATCACGCCTGAAAACAGTTTTAGCCGAAGTAACTAGGCTGGGTGAATATCTTCATTCCAAACAGAAATAGTCTGAGGATTTAAATCTTTCATCCTAAAATCCCACCCATTAGTAAATATTATGGATCTGTCCAGGCAGCCAGTTCAGATTTACATTATTCATTTATAGAAAGCATTTTATATGAGAATTTTAAATCCATTTATATTTCCCTATTTACCTTATATAGCTGAGGTTTAAGTGAAGAGCACAAAGCAGAAATTCCTGAAAGGGAAAAAAAAATGGTAATTCCAGACACTTCAGTATAATGTCCAGACAAGCTCAGAAGATAAAATGAAGAAAAAAATAGTTTTATTTTCATCTCTATCAGGATGACTAGAAACCACTATTTATTCTTGAGTTCATAAAAGGACAAGATGAGGACTGGAGAGGCAGTGCGGTGGCTCAGAGCGACCGCTGCTCTTGCGGAGGACCCAGTTTTGATTCCCAGCACCCATGGTTGTGGTGGCTCACAACCATCTGTCCCTCCAGTTCCAGGGGACCTGACACCTCTTCTGTCCTCCACTGGAATCAGGCACATGCATGGTTCAGACACACACATGCAAGCAAAGCACTCTAACATATAAAACAAAATAAATCTAAATAAATAAATAGACAAACAAGAGAACAGGTACATATTGACAGTTTTCTAGGGCCCAACAGAAACTACGAGAGGACCGGAAGCCTGGAGGACAGCACCAGTGAGTCCCAACAATACTCAGCACTTGCAATGCTTCCGGGAAGTGAACATCCATGTGTGTATGCTGCAAAAGAAGGTAGAAATGTGTTCTTGACCATCTCGGTGAAGCTTTTCCTTCTTGGGAGTGTCCTTACCTGAAGACTAAGGTAGCATTGAGCTCAATTGTAAGTATAAAAGCTATGCTTGAGACTTATAAAATACAGCAAACAACTTTCTTTATAGAGAAGGAAGGCAGAGTAATAACGTGGCCGGAAGAGGAAGAGAAGTCATGAAAGGTCACCCGTGACGCCAGTGTGTCACTGAAGGGAATCTCTCCCCAGGGAACTGTGTTCTGGGGGAAAGAAGAACTCTGCCACACAGACTGGTGCATTTGAATGGAAAGACTTATGAGACTATTAGGCAAGGAGACAGCATTGAACAGCTGGGGAATGCTGTGCCCGGGACCCTCCTCCAGGAGGGACAGTCACACAGACTCAGGTTTGTTGTAGTTAGACCCGCATAAGGCTGAATGCAGTAGACCAAGCCGTAATCCTGAGCATGCAGTGAGAGCGTGTTCTTGTCCCTGCGCATGCTAAACAAAGCAGCAGCCATGAATCTGCGACATATTGTACACATGCCATGCCATGCGGAGGAAGTGAGGGAGAGTTCCTAGCTGTGGAACCCTTCTAGTGGCGTTTCCATTATCTGAGTGTGGTTGTGGTAAGCAGTCTGCAGCCGGAGCTTAAGAAAGATTCACCAGATAGGCTTTAGAAAGCATTTGTTCCGTCTAGTGTACAAGCTGTTGCTCGAGGCTCCTCAGTGGAAGTCAAGGTGCCAGTCCCAAATCGCACAGGACAAGTGAAACAGATAAGGTCACCACAAGCTATTGTCTAGAGAGCATGATGACTGTTAGTCACAAAAGTGCATGTACAATTTTTATACATTCAGGTCCCTTCTATAAAATATCCTTGTCGTTGAGTAAGACCAACACTGTCCTCATACCTGTTGATAATTCTGGATGATTTTTTCTTAGTTAGGGTTACTATTGCTGTGATAACACACCATGACCAACGCAACTTGAGGAGGAAAGGCTTTGTTTGGCTTACACTTCCGCATCACTGTTCATTATCTAAGGAAGTCAGGACGGGAACTCAAAAGAGCAGGAACCTGGAGGCAGGAGCTGATGAGGAAACCATAGAGGAGCGCCGCCTACTGGCTCGCTCCACCTGCTTTTGTGTGTGTGTGTGTGTGTGTGTGTGTGTTTTCATTTTTTAATTTTATTTTATAATTTTTACATATCAGCCACAAATTCCTTTGTCCTACCCCCTCCCCGCCCGCCTTACCCCAGCCCATCCCCCATTCCCATCTCCTCCAGGGCAAAGACTCCAACCTGGGGCTTATGCAGGGACGCTTGGCTCAATCTGGGAGGAGGAGACTGGACCTGTCTAAACTGAATCCACCTGCTTTCTTATAGAACCTAGGACCACCAGCCCAGGGATGGCACCACCCGTAATGGGCTGGCCCCTCCCCTACTGATCACTAATTAAGAAAATGCCCTACAGCTGGATCCTATGGAGGCATTTCCTCAATCGAGGTTCCCTCCTCTCAGATAACTGTAGCTGTGTCAAGTTAACGTAAGACTCGCCAGCACAACTTTTAATGCCCAGTAAAATACAAACACTATGTCAGTACAACCCTCTTGCCCGGGAAATAACAGCAAGCAAGAGTCCATTCATGTGCAATGCAGACACGTTTTATTACTCTGGGCCCATGCATTTGAATTCAGGGCTTCAGAACCCATGGACACGAGCGGGCTACTGTACTCATTCTGAAAGGGAGTCATAAATGCACAGGGTGGAAGTACAAACCTCATCAGGGAGATCCCTGGGGAACTACATCTGCAGCGCTTTCTGCAGCGTGAAGGAAAAAACAACCTATGTGAACCTGGGAAGGGAGAGAGAATGGAGGCAGGGGGAGGGGCCAGCACACTTACCAGTGAGTGGGGGGCAGGGGGAGGGGCCAGCACACTTACCAGTGAGTGGCAGGGTGGGGGCGGGCTTTGTTCTCAGTTCTCTGACCTGTGAGCCTCAGAAACCACCTTATTTTGTTTCCTGCATTCTCACTCTGGCATGCCCCACCCCCACCCCCAGCGTGCTTTCTTGCATCTGTCTTTCTCATCCATCCGGCCCGGATGTTTTCATTTCTCCTCTCACCTGTTTTCCCTCCTGTTTCCCTGTATCTTACAGTGGGAGAGACTTTAGCTTTAACCCAGCTTGAACATATAACTGGCGAGACCACGATGTGTGTATCTGTGTGTATATAAACTTCATGCACACACATATATGATGCTGGCATATGCCTGTAGGATTCAATCAAGATAATTGGCAAATGCACACCTGGCAGATACCTTGGAATGGCAACATTTGGGGTGTCCATGTCACATCTTAGCAATTGTGAGTAGGAGGGTTGTTGGAAATTGCAGCCGTTCTGCCGTACTGTACGTCTTCAGGATCGACCCCATTGGTCTAACTGAAACTTCGCACCCTGCCTGGCTATGCCATCCTTCCCACTTCCTCCTGCCTCTGCACATCACCACTCTGCTCTCTATTTGCATGGACTGGACTTCCGACTTGTTGAAGTAGTTGTTGAATATTATTATTTTTGTATATTTTCATACACGTAAACAATGTATTTTTATCACATCCACCCACACTCGATTGTCAAATTCCCCAAGGGACACCCCTGAAGTAGACTTTTATAGACTATACATATTAGCAAGATCATGGATTGTCTGTCTTTCTAGTTTGCTTAGTTCTCTCAAATGGCCTCTCCTGGGTTCACCCAAGTTGTCCTAAGAGATGAGATTTCCTTCCTCAGACCTCTGGGATAATCTTCCACCTCTCACCTGTTCACCTGTCTGCCAGGGGACATTGTATATGTGCCCATACTTCTACTGGGAACAATTTTGCAATTAACATGAAATCAAACATCTTGTTCTCATACTGATTTAATGTCCTTCTTGAGTATTTGCTCAGAATTGGACTTGGTGCATCATGTGGTTTACAATATTATTAATTTTTTTTAAAAATAGCAACTGTTTTGTGTCCTGTGCTGATTCATATCACATATAGTCAAAGATTCCCTTTCCTCCATTTTCTCTGTTCTTGTCATTTTTATGGTCATAACTTCCATGGGAAAAGAGGAATGGTAATAAAAACATCTTCAGAGGCCCTGAGAGGCTCTGATTATTGAATCTTTGGGGTGATATCTCTTTTTGCCCAAGTTTATAGGCTAAAGTCTCTGCTATATATACATGGTGAGGCTGTTAAGCCAAGTCCTAGGATGTGAGTGAACCTTCCCTCCAAGGCACTGAGAGAGTCCAGTGTTCTCGAAGACAGGCAATGTGAGATTTTTCACAGAATTTGACTAGCTAATTGTATTCAGTGTTAACACTACACAATGTAAATCATTGTATAAAGGAAGAAAATCCTTCAAAGATGCATCCAGTAAATCATGAGAGCACCAGCCCTGTCATTTTGGAGTTCATTCATCTTACCCTCTATCCTGCATCTTTCTAAATGGGAGATGAGAATGAGCTAGTGAGTGTGAGCAGGGAGGAGAGAGAAGGGAGAATACACAGACACCTTTCCAGGGCACGCCCTCAATGACCTACAACTAGGCCTGCCTTCTAGATTCTGCCAACTCCCAGCCATGCTATGGCATCATGAATCTAACCACGGAAAAGATTGGAGCACTTGTGGTCCAATCGGTTTTTACAAAGTGCGTCTCTGACATCCAAACCTTTAACACGGAGGCTTCAGGGAACATCTCAGTCTCAAACCGCAACAGGAAGCATGCCAGCACCTCCACCTCCACACACTCACATTCAGCAAATGGCAAACAACCAAACAGGCTTTTGATCTCATTTTTTAAGAGTTTGATTTGCAGTCTAAAGTCATGGAGGTTACACATTTGAAATTCAAAAGCCAACCGTCTCTGTAGCTTTATATTGTAAGAAGTCAAAAAAAATTGATAAAATACTTTTCTATTATCTGACTCAGAAAAACATCCTTGACATCACCAAGGAATGACTAATGCTCATACATTTCCTTACTATTTCACTGGTTTCTTCTTACTGAAAAAGCACTATTAATATGCATTCAAATATGTATAGATAAATGTACATATTTACTGTTCACCAAAAAATCAATATGTTGGGCAAGCATTCTCGGGCAAAGTCCTCAACTCACACAGGCAGGAAAGTGCCCGTGACAACAACTGTGATGTGCTCACAGACATATATCAGAATGGCAAAAATTAGACACACCTCCCATGGCTACTTTCGGTGAAAATGTTTGACAACTGCATTGTCTGTACCACACTGCCCTTTCAAGGACACAATGGTACAAACACTTTCAAAAGATATTCAGCAGTTAGGCAAAAAAAGAAAAAAATGTAAACCTTCAGACCTTCATGCTCGTTCTAATGAAGACACTGTCCTCCTAAACACGAGCACAAAGCAGAGATCACCTGTTCAGGTCTGCACGTATAGTCATGTCAAGCCAGCTTGCTTGATGAAACCATGTGAGTTGACAAACACAGATCATGTTACATTCATTTCATAGACTGCTACTCAGCAACAAACCGAATAAGCGATTCATTTGTGTTGCAAAGGAGAAACATCAACACGACTGCCATGCCCAAGAGATCAGTGAAATAAGGGTTAATTTTGGTAAGCTTCTAGAAGAGACAAAGGCTAGCCATGGCAGTTTCCTGGGGCTGAGAAGTCAGGAGAGGGATTCAGGAGAGTCCAAAGCAGCTTCAAGGGTAATGGATTTGCTCATTATTGTGATCTCGATGATGGCTTCGTGTGTGCAGACATGTTTCAGAATTTACAAGCCTGCATTGATGTGCAAGGTGATGTATTCATTGCTTTTCCTCATGGCTGTCACAAAACCAACGTAGGAAGGTAGGGTCTATTATGAACCATGGTTCAAGGGTACAGGCCATCATTGGGGGAAGGCATGGTGGCAGGAGCCTGAAGCAGCCAATCACAGTGTTCCCAGTCAGGAAGCAGAGAGACAAGTGCTGGTGCTCCCTGTGTTGGCTACATTTATGTCAACTTGATACTTGAGTTATCAGAGCAGAGGAAACTGCGCCTGAGAAAATGCCTCCACAAGAGCGGGCTATAGGCGAGCCTAGAGGGCATTTTCTTAATTAGTGATTGATGGGAAAGGGCTCAGCCCATTATAGGTGGGTCCACCCCGGGCTAGTAGTCTTGGATACTATAAGATAGCAGGTTGAGCAGATCATGGGAAGTAAGCCAGTAAGCAGCACCCCTCCATGGCCTCTGGGTCAGCTCCTGCCTCCAGGTTCCTGCCTTGTTTGTGTTCCTGTCCTGACTTCCTTCAGTGATGGACCACAATATGGAAGTGTGAGCCAAATCAATCCTTTCCTCCCAACTTGCTTTTGGTCATGATGTTTCATCACAGCAACACACACCCAACCAGGACTCTCTCTGACAGACATGAACATAAATTTGCCTCCTGTGTAACCCCAAACAGTCCAGCTGGCCATAAAGGCTAACCATTGCATCTGATCGGGTCGTTAGGCCTGCATAGATAGCTACAGAATGTTAGCTATACCTCAGAGAAACATGGAAATCAGTATGTGTGAAAATCTGAATTCACTCTGACCTTAGAAAAATTGAAGATGTGGCTAGCTCCTTTTCAATACCTCTGTCTTCAACTTTAGTGGAAATGAAGAGTAAGCAAGGAAGGCCAGGGCCACCTCCGCCTAAATTCCAGTAGGGAATGTTAAAACGTCATCTCCTTCTTTCTTCCTGTGAAGCAGAAGAAAAAGCCTCAGTGGAGGCCCCAATTACCAGTGAAGGGGTTGGATTATTTGGTCTGCCAGAAACATTGAGTGTAGAAGAAATACCGGCGAGAAGGTGCTGATACTTCTGCAAACTCTTCATCCTGCTAAGCCACATTTATGGGGACTCCTGTGGTCACACCTGGAAAATAGACATCATCGTTCTGGGGGTGCTCCAGCACAGCCTACCCTCTGGAGACACCTTCAGTGTTTCTGTTCAAAAGATGATCCCTGTGAGCCCTGGTGGTCATGTCAGAGCCCTGATGGTCATATTCATAGTAGGAGCACCTTCTGCAGGGAGTTGTTGAAGGTTGAGTCATCTGCATGAACACTTCCAGGGGTAATTCCAGCACCTGAGAGCTGCTAGCAGCTCTGATGACTTCAGCCACAAACACTGAGAACAACAAAGCCTGGGAAACTCACAAACAGCCACGAACAGCTGCAGAGAGTTGACATGCCTGCTTCTCAGAGAGGCTCCTTTTGTGTGGGGGATTGAGAGCATGGCCCAATAGCTCCATCATGAAGGCAAGTGTCCAAGTTTGTTGAAAGAGGAGAAAGCATATTCTCTGCACGCTCAAAGTCTCCAGTGTGAATTTCCTGACATTTAACTCAGGCAGGAGTGTAGATAAAGAATTCTCCACTTTACCATGACAAGGGTTTGATCCAGAATAGTCTCTGGTGGCGAAAATGTGAAGGCTTGGGAAGGTACACATTCCCTGCACTTGTAATGCTGGTCTGCAGTGTAGAAAGCCACACACTAGGTAGCTCCCCTCGGCAGAGACTGGCCAGACTGGCTGCAAAGCTCACTCCAGCCCTCATCTATCCACACAGAATTATCTGCATCAACTCATGTGGCAGGCTCTGCCTTGCTCCTTGCCCATGCTTTCCCCACCTCCTGCCCATCTGGTACTGGCCAAGGTTTCCCTGACCTAGATTCCTCCATACATAGACACCCTGCCTGGGTGCAGTTTCTGCCTGGTGAGTGTTGGTAGCACACTTGCCTTGGCATTCACCAGAGACTCCCAGAGAAGTGCTTTGTTCTGATGATTTCCTAGATGAGTGCTTCTCCATGGCTGCCTTCAGAAGGTCTCAGGGTGTGCCCAGTCCCAGTGAAGGCTGAGCACGACAAGCCATTGGCAATCCCTCTCTGCTCTGCCTGGCATTGAGAACTCCCCCTGGTTTTCATCTGAGGGCCTATGGGACCCAGATGAAGTAAGTCTAGGATGGGTACCTCAGAAGAGATGGCCTTACCACCCTGTGGGCAATATCACATGTCCATCCGTACTTGACACTACAGGGTCTTCGGGATTAGAACCTGTCAACATCCCTTCACCCATGAGTGTCCTTCGAGGTCCCTTGTGGTGAATGCTGAATGAGAGGCAGCAAGCGAGACATCCCTGGGCTCAGCCCAACCTGACCAGGGTTAAAATGTTATCTAGGGGTTCCCATTGTCCAATTTCACTGCCTGCTCCACCATGCAACAGCATTGTCCCACAGCAACATAGATAGGCAACAACCCCACCCAAATCATGAACAACTCCCCCAAAATGGATTCTTCTGTGGTACCCCCAAAAGGTCCTCACCCCTGGTGGGGACACAGGAATGCCTTTCTTTTTACCTACTTACTGTTCTGAAGGCTTTTTTCTGTTGCTACAACTTCATAATTACATGGAACATTATTTGTGTTTTAAAGAAGGTTCTGTTTAAACTACCCCAGCTTCCATCTCCAAAGGCTCGGTTTCCTTCCTTAATTTGATCCGTGCCCAAGTAACGTGTCTTGTTTGTGAAGACACAGACCACAGAGTTGCCCAAATTAATCTTCGTTCATCTTAACATTTTCCCAAGTACCTCAATGCTTTAAGTTTTCTTCATAACCCTGATTTTCTGCACCCTATACATCATAATTCCTTCCCCTTTCGCAGGCGCATAAAGGAAGGGAGGAAGATAATGTAATTTGTCCAAAGTTAATCAATAATTCATTTTGGTTTTTCCACTTCTGTTGTGTATATATGGTGTGTGTGTGTGTGTGTGTGTGTGTGTGTGTGTGTGTGTGTGCATGTTTGCACATGTATGGACCTATGTGGTACGGCAGTTCATTCATTTTACATGGGTTCTAAGGATTGCAAGTCCTAAGTGCCTCATACGTGTATGGCCAGCTCTTTAACCACTGAGCCATCTCCGCAGCCCCAAGTCAATCATTGGTTACAATTAGGATTTCTTTTTGATGCCTACCAGAGAGTCAGGTAGGCTGACTGCAGATCTTCTCTTCTCCCTATGTCCCCTGGACCCACGCTGCAGTTTCATCCTCAGTCTGCAGCAGAACACCTGTGGCAACATTTGCTACCCCGACGTCTCCAGCTCCTGCGGATCCCACAGATCCTTCCCTTTTAAACTTCTTCCCCCCAGTCTTTGCATTATTCCAGCCCCCAACCCCAGCGGGCACCCCCTGCTAACTCAAGGACCGCTTCTGCCAGGGCAACGCAAGGGGAGACTGCAGATTACCTGGGCAGACTGCAGATTACCTGGGCAGACTGCTGATCACCTGGGCAGACTGCAGATCACCTGGGCAGACAGACTGCAGATCACCTGGGCAGACTGCAAATCACATGGGCAGACAGACTGCAGATCACCTGGGCAGACTGCAGATCACATGGGCAGACTGCAGATCACATGGGCAGACAGACTGCAGATCACCTGGGCAGACTGCAGATTCACACTACTCTTTCCAGTCTTATCCCCAACTCTGGAACAGAAAACTTGCTGAGGTCTCCCTGTCCTCTCTGTTCCCATCCCCAGTGGATCACAAAGATCTTCTTGTCCAACTTTCCTTCCCCCAACTGATCCCACCATCCATCCCAGCCTCCATCACCAGCAAGCATTTACTGGGAACACATCAGCTGAGCAGGCCAGGAAAACAGGTCCACAGAACATTTCCTAGCAGGCAGCATCAGCCATCACACTCTCCTAAAATCCAAGGAGGAAATAGAAACCAAGGAACAAAACACTAACCCGACAGAAACAAAACAAGATAGAAACACCTAGACCTATAATCATCCCAATCCCAGGCTCCTAGATGCCAGCATAAAAACACAATCAATAACAGCCAGGACAGAAAGTCTCCACTGGAGCCCGGCAACACTACCACAGCAGGCCCTGAATATTCCAACACAGCTAAAGCTGAAGAAGAAGACCTTAAAACAGCCTGTATGAAGATGATCGAGGTCCTTAAAGAGGAAGTGAGTAAATCCCTTAAAGAAGTCCAGGAAAATACAAATAAACAGTGGGAAGAAATGAATAAATCCCCTAAAAAAATCCAGAAAAACACAAACATACAGTGTAAGGAAATGAAGAAAACTGTTCAAGACCTGAACCTAAAAGTAGAATCAATGAAGAAAACCCAAACTGAGGAAAATCTGGATATGAAAATTTGGAAATACAGAAACAACTTTACAAACAGATTGCAAGAGGTGGAAGAAAGAATCTCAGGCTTTGAAGATATGATTAAAAAAATGGATACACCAGTCAAAGAAAATACTAAGTTTAAAAAACTCTTGACACAAAACATACAGAAAATCTAGGACAACATGAAAAAAACAAATCTAAGATTAATAGGAATAGAAGAAGGAGAAGAAACCCAGCTCAGTGGCCCAGAAAAATATTTTCAACAAATTGTGAGAAAAAATTTCCTAACCTAAAGAAGGAGATGCTTATAAAGGTACAAGAAGCATGCAGAACACCAAATACATTGGACCAGAAAAGCAAGTTCCCTCCCTAGCCACATAATAATCAGAACACTAAATGTACAGAACAACAAAAAAATATATATTAAAAGCTGGCAGGGGAAAAGACCAAGTAACATATAAAGGCAGCCATATTAGAATTACACATGACTTCTCAATGGAGACTCTAAAAGCCACAGGGGCCTGGACAAATATGCTGCAGACTCTAAGAGACCACAGATGCCAGCTCAGACTACTAAACCCAGCTAAACTTTCAACCACCATAGAGGAAGAAAATTAGATATTCCATGATAAATCCAAATGTAAGCAATATTTATCTACAAATCCAGCCTTATAGGGGGTGCTATGAGGGAAACTCCAATCTAAGAATGTTAATGACAACCACGAAAACACAGGAAATAAAAAAAAAAAAAAAACCTCACACTACCAAAATCAAAGGAGGGGAAACACACACCTACACACACACCCCCACCGAGAGAGAGAGAGAGAGAGAGAGAGAGAGAGAGAGAGAGAGAGAGAGAGAGAGAGAGAGAGAGAGAACACCACCACCACCACCACCACCAAAAACAACAAAATAACAGGAACCAGCAATCATTGGTCATTGATATCTCTCAGTATCAATAGTCTCAATTCCCCCGATAAAAACACACAGACTAACAGAATGGATGTAAAAACAGGATCCATCCTTCTGCTGCATCCAAAAAACACACCTCAACATCAAGGATAGACATAACCTCAGGGTAAAGAATTGGAAAAAGGTATTCCAAGCAAATGGACCTAAAAAACAAGCTGGTGTAGCCATTTTACTATGTAACAAAGCAGACTTCAAAACCAAACAGAAAGGACAGGGAAGGACATGGCATTACCTACTCATCAAAGAAAAAATCCACCAAAAGGATATTTCAAGTCTTAACATTTATGCCCCAAACACAACAGCACCCAAGTTTGTAAAAGAAACACTGCTGTAGCTTTAAGTACACATTGACCCTCACACACAGATATTGGGAGGCTTCAATACCCGGCTCTCACCAACAGACAGGCCATGCAGACAAAAGTAAACAGAAAAATGCTAGAGCTAGCAGATGTCATGACTTAACAAAACACCGCACCCAAACACTAACGAATGCATCTTTTTCTCTGCACCTCATGGAACTTTCTCCAAAATCGACCACATACTCAGACACAAAGCAGAAATAACACCCTGCCCCCTATTTGACCCCCATGGGTGAAGCTGGATCTCAACAACAGAAATGACAGGAAGCTCACCAACTCATGGGAACTGAGCAAGTCTCTACGGAGTGAAAAAACGGGTCAAGACGTGAAGAAGGAAAGGTTCTAAATCCATCACAGTTTTCCATAGACCCTGGTGGATGCTCGTGGTAAGCAGCAGTAAAAGTGAATGCTTGTAGAAATCCAAAATACAGCGTCTGTGGAATTAGTGGTAAATTACATACAAGGAAGAGGGGAAGGAAGAGAGAGAAAATGGAAGATGATGGGGGGGAGATGGAAGAAGAGAAGGAGGGCTGGGGTGGAGAGGAAAGGAAGGAATAGTTGGAGGAGGAAGGGACAGAGGAGACACAGCAGCAGCCATGTCTCATCTTGTTTCACTTTATTTTATTTGTGCTGAGGTAATTATTCATTTTGAATAAATTAACTCAAACATGGAAAATAATATACAATGTGTGCAGGTGAGGACATTTTCACACACTGCCTCCATATTGACTACCTCGGACACAAACTTGTCTCTTATCTGTCCAGGCCACCCACCTCTGTATCCCGAGACTTAAGGACATCTCTTGCCTCCATGTGGTCGAGCATCTGCTGGAAAGCAGTACTAACAGTATTCACATATTGCTCTCTATCCAGGGGGACCCAGGGGCACACTTTCACGTTTCCTTCGGGTTCTGCGAACCTTAATACACCAGTTGCCATATTGCACCTGTTTTCTTTTGCTCTGTGATTTTGTCTAAAACCTGAAACAGGGCTTGGTTTATCTTTTCATCCCTGGCAACTAACGCTTTTCTAATACACCAGAGGTATGAGACGAAAGGGAATGGATATATGAATGAATGTGTAGACCATTGCTTAGCAGATCTCGAATGTGAGCACTAAAGCCTTGAGAACACAAGGAACATGGCCATAAGGGACTCACTCCCAAAGCACCACCGCCTCTCCACGAGAATGGTAGACCCCCAAAATGCAAACAGTTTTCATCCTCTTGAAGGTCATGTTTTCTGGTAAAATCACACTCCAGGATGCTGAGCCTGAGACACTGGTTCCAGAATTAACTTTCTGGCTGACTCAGCTCTTCTCAGTAGGAGGCTGAGGACAGCCTCTGGCGTCAATTCCTGTAACACTAATTAGCAGACCCATACCAGATTAAATCCAAAATAGAGTAGCCAGGTCGGGCAATCTACTTAAACTTTAATGGAAGTTAATTATTCATTGATCAAACTCATTTATACCTAATTAAAGTTTTCCTGCATTTCAAAATACAAGCGAACCTGGGTTCCGCCCCTCTCCCTAGAGTACACCTGGTACAAAGACAAATGGACCAGCCATGGCACTCCTATTACATAACCACATCTGATAAGCACATTTGAGGCATAACTCATCTACATAGCCTTACTATATTTATGTGATTTCTATGCTACTTCCAAATTTTGCTTATTTTTGAAGACAGAAAAATACAACCTGCTAATAAACTGAAGGCTTACTCATTGGGACTGAAATCCCATGTTGGAATTTGAGAAGCAGCCATGTCAGTTTCATGAGCACAATCACTCTGTTTTACCATAAATATCTGTAGCAAAAGAATTAAAACCCGAGACTTAGTGTGGAGCAGCCATTTCATAATCCATCTGTATTCCATTCTCTCCGGAAACCTACGAAATGGCAGGGTTGACTGTGGAACGGGATACTGGCTTCCTCTCTCTGGAAAAAGAACATATGTTTATCCTAAAAAGGGGCTCTGTGCATTTCACTGTTAACTGTCAGCGCCATGAGATGCCGCTTCGATGTGCCGCTTTCCCTTACAGAGGGTTTTCTAATACTGAACATATTTCAAAGCTGTTGGTTTCTGTTTTGGGAATAAAATTCTCTTCTAAAGGCATATCTTTGAATCTCTTGTTATCTTAAGAACAAAGTTAACACCCTTATTTCCTAACATTATACATTCTCAATCAACACAGCTCTCAACACTGCTATAAATAAACGCCATAGAGATCCTACATTTCCAAGGCTAAATTCTAATCAGTTATATGATTCTATCAATTGTTTTATAACAACAAAGTCACACCATATAGCCCTGGCTGATGTAGAATTCTCTATGTAGACCAGGCTAGCCTCAATGTGACCAGGCTGATATCAGGCTTGAAGTAACCCCCTTGTCTCTGCACTGTAACTGTTGGGATTAGAGCTGTGTGCCACCACACATAGCTATTCTTTTCATTCATAGAATCATTTTAGCTGTATTTTAGCCGAAATCCTCATGTCTCTGCACTCTACATGCTCAGTGCACGTAAAGGTTTCCATTGACCGATTTATAAGGTAGCAAGCACATATGTTCTACAAGCATACTCAATTCTTTCTATGATCAATGAATAATAATTTTCTTAAATTCCTGATCTTTACCTATTACTCTTGGGTACATCTCACACAGTTATATATACATATTTAAATTGCATTATAATTGAATGTTTATGCTTGTCTCTCTACAAAACTATAAGCAAAGTTTCATTTTTCTTTGCATCAAAAACTATAAAAAGGCTAGTATAGAAATATTTCAATTTTTAAAATAAGTAAAATGACAAATGGATAGACTGTAGATGGATGAGTGGATACTGACATGACACAGTCAGTAGATGTATAGACAGATGGGTAGATGGATGAGTGGACAGAAGTGAAACCAAGAGTGAGTGGATGTATGAATGGATGGGTAAATAATAGGTCAGTGGGTAGATAAAGCAAACGAATGAACCTAGAATGAGTGATAGGACATGCAGATGGAGTAGGCAAAGGGGTGGGTGGGTGGTTGAATGGAGAATAGGTAGACTAATGTATGTATAAATAAATGGATGGATGAATGGGTACATAGATCAGTGTACAGATGGGTCAATCGATGGATGGGGGATAAATAGGTAGACAAATAGATGAATGAATGGATGGGTGGGTAAAGGGATAAGTGGACGGATGAATGGATAGATGAATGAATGGTTGGTAAACGTAATGGTGACTGGATGAATGGATGGATAGGTAGATGGGTGAGTGGACGGATGAATGGATAGATGAATGAATGATTGGTAAACATAATGGTGACTGGATGAATGGATGGATAGGTAGATGGGTGAGTGGATGCACACTGCCCGAATAAGTTAGTGTGTTGTTCAAGGGAAACATTTGGCAGTCCAATATTAGTCTCTTTTTTCAGGCAAATCACTGTTTAAAATAAATCTTTTAAAGGATCTGGCTTCACGTGTTAAGTTGAAGGTTTTAGGAGGTCTGAGAAACCTGGAGTTGTTTGAACTCTTTCACTGGAGGGGGCAGGCAGCTATGGAGTTCCTCTTTTAGAACCACGAAGATGGCTAAGTTTCCTGAACACAGCAAAATTCTCAATGGTAGGGAATCATCACTTTTAGTGTTTGGCGTCTAAACACTCATCAAACTGGCCATAGGAGGAAATTACTTTAGTGGTCTTTCAAATGTGGTGCCTCACAGGAAAATATGGGTAAATCACACTGCTGGGACAGCAGATCTCCCGATCTGAAGGGATCTTCCCATGCACACTGCTCTAGCTTAATACCTTTCCTACACAATTACTTTATCCCCACTGGCCCCAAATGTTTGTGTGTGTGTGTGTGTGTGTGTGTGTGTGTGTGTGTGTGTGTGTGTGTGTGTTGTATAATATATACATATTCCAACCGGGACTAGTGAGTCACAGCCACCCTTATTTTATCATTATCTCATTTTAAGGCTCTTCAAACCAGAGAGCTAAAAGAAAAATAGAAAACAAAGCACAAATTGGAAGCTGCTCTGTGCACAAAGAAGGTATTTTTCTTCCTTTGAAAAATACAAAACCTAATTTTGAGCATTACAGCCCGTGTCCAGCCTATGCTGCTGCTGTGAACACTATGAGTAAAAAATGGTTTGTTTTCAGACTTTCAATACTTAACTCTGGGGATGGGAAGATGGCTCAGTAGCGGAGAGTACTTATACTCTTCAGAGGACCCAAGTTCAATTCCCAACACCCTTTTTGGGAGGCTCATACCTGCCATAACTCTTCTGGCCTTTGTGCTCCTGTGTACATGTGGCACACACTAAGATGGATTTTTTTTAAGTAATGGTAACATTTATCCTTACTCACTTGGTAAAGAAATGGGGAAATGTGCCTTTGTTAGATATCCATGGTCTTTTTTATATTCACTTATTAATGGTATATGCACACACACACACACACACACACACACACACACACACACGCCATAGTGCACATTGCAGGTCAGAGGATAACTTGATTTGGTTCTCTCCTTCTGCCGTGTGGAACCTGGGGACGACTCTCAGGTCATCAGGGTTGCCGGCAAGTGCCATTACCAGCCAAGCATCCATTTTTTTAAGGAAAGACACAAACTGATAATGAGCACACCACCCGCCATCTTAAGAAGCCGCGATCAGTGCCCAGTTTCCAAAGAAGTAAAGGCAGATAATCAGCTGCTACCAAAGACATGTCTCCCTGCTCAGGAGTCACAACTCTTCTTGAGTGGATTAGCGCCAGCTGCTACAGATGCAGACAAGTGTCTTACCCACAGAAGTTCAGGGGCACAGGGATGTGGATGCGATGTGAACGAGATGCTCCTCATTCAGGGTTTGTCACCAACTCTTATCACGTGGGGTTATTTTTGTTGTCATTTAAATTCACTGAGAGTTGAAAGTCAACTTCAAATAACTAAAATATGAACACATACATACTCTAACCTAAGGCCCAACACGTTGGCAATTTTAAGAGTATGCAGAAAGTCTGTGAAGCTGTGTGCAGGCAGGCAAGGGTGCCTGCTGCCGCTCCCTCCCTCAGAGAGTACCATCAAGGATGCACACACTGTGGACATTGTTCCCCTGGGATGCAGCACCTCAGAATCTCCTGCACATGGTTATCGCTAACAATAGGGGCATCTCTAGTCTCAGGGATGTGCGGGTGTGAGCCCATTTTCGCCCGTCATGAAAACTTCAGTTCAGACTGCTTCATCCACGAGTTCTCTTGATTCTTTGCTTCTGCTCGCTTTCTGGTTTTAAACGAATGTCCTGTGCTCACTCTCTGTACGACTTCACTCTCTCTGTCACGACTCCAGCCCCAGAATATCTTCCCTGTGGTAGCCTGTGCCAGGGAATGCATGAGAGGTGGTCATTTCTGAAACAGGTTTTTAAAGAGTGGGTTCCACCTTCACCGTGGCTGCCGTGGAGAGAGTGGAAGGGGAGTCAGGCAGCGTTTCATAGGCGCAGTCAGGTCTCCTGAATAGCAGCCATCCTTGCTGTAAGTGGTCTGCCTGCCTCCCTGTTCCAGGTCGACTCATACCACAAAGGGAAAAGAGCCACAGCAGAAAAGAACACTGCTGTGTTAGGGCTGCAATGTGTCTTTTAAAAGCCCGAGAGACATCTCAGTCAGTAAAGTGCCTACTGTGCAAGCCTGAGGAACTGAATTCCATCCCCAGGACCCACGTAGAAAGACAGGAATCGTAGTGCATGCCTGTAATCCAGTGCTAGGGTGTTGGGGCAAGGCAGAGGTCCAGGTGAACCTCTGGGGCCACTGGACAGCCAGCCTAGCCTGAGCAGCAAGCCTCCGATCCTAGTAAAAACTCCACTTCAAAACACAAAGTGGATGGTACCTAAGGAAAGGTATCTGAACTGTATCTCTGGCCTCCACGTGTATGCATGTGTGAGCTCATAGGTGCATACACACACACACACACACACACACACACACACAAACACACACACTCCATACATGCCAGCACAACATGACAAAGCACTAGATCCGAGGCCGTTTACTTCACAGAAACCATTCTACCCACCATCATCGTCATCAAGAAAATGTCACCGCTGTTCCCGCTGTCACTCTTAATTGGATGCAATCATAACATCAACCTTTGAGGAAGGTATGAAAAGGGCTTGAATTAATTTAAATACAATTTAAGAAACCGTAATCACACGAGAAAGTCGTGCCCCTTCCAGTCAGTCTCTCAGTGGCTTCCATGGAGCTGGAACATCCCTCCAGTGGGACGCACATGACCACCACAACACACACACACACACACACACACACACACACACACACACACACGGCAACTCTTTGTAGATCTCCATTCCTAATACCCAGGACTCTGAACCAAGCCTTCCTCTTCTCCCTCATGCTCCCACAGTCCGGGCTTCCTTCCTCCTCCCTCACCTAGGCAGATGGATACTCACATACCGCATGCTCTGTCCGGAAGTCAGGGAGCCCACAGCAACTGTGTCTCTCCATCACTGTGACCAGTGGTGTCTGTGCACGGCTCCTCGTGGGGACATCCCTGCCCCCGCACCCTCTCCTTTCTTCTTTTCTAGATCATTTCCCACAATTTTTCTTTCTGTAACCACAGCTGCCCTCCTGAGTCTCTCCCTTTCTCCCCATGGCGTCATGTGCATCTCAGTTCTGAAAGCTCGAGGCCAGGCCTGCCTCCCTCAGCTTCACTCCTTGGCTCTCTGCATCTTCAGGACTGCTCACAGCCATCTTCCTTAGATGCCACCCACCTGCTGTAATCAGGGGCTAGCACCACAGTGCTTCCTCACAAAGCCTTCTGGGAGCTTCTGGGAATTAGGCAAATGCTGGAGGATGTCTTTCTGCATGCTGTGAAAATGTGTTGTTCCCATTGGTTAATAGGTGGACTGCTTTGGCCTATGGCAAGGTAGCTTATAGACAGGTGGAAAATCCAGGACAGAGACATGAAAAAGAGAGGCACAGGCAGAGAAGAGACACCAGCTGCCACCAGGAAAACAAAGATGTGAAAGTACCAGTAAGCCATGGCCACATGGCAACTTATAGATTAATAGAAATGGGTTAAGTTATAGGAGTTAGCTAGCGAGAAGCCCGAGCCATTAGGCCATATGGTTTATAAATAATATACACCTCTGTGTGTTTACTTGTCTGAGCAGCTGAGGGACTGCAGAGCTGGGTGGGACTGAAAAATCATGTGACTACAGGCAAATGTCTACCATCCACTGTCCACACACTTGCCTCCACAGGACTTACTGTGGGCAAGGTATGTGTGAGTGGAGCCTGAGTTTTCCTTCCTGTTTACCTCCCTGGTATCTTCTCACATAATAAAGATAATCAGAATTACAGAACAGATCAATGACCAAGTAAAGAAGCACGTTCTCTTCCTGGGGAAGAACCCAGAGGCAGCACTCACCCTGTACTCGGGTAGGTGGATGACAGCTGCTGTGACTGAGACACATCCACTCTGAGGACCACACAGACATGGATAGTGATGTGCCATGCTGCTTCTGTGCGTGCCATCTGGAAGGCATTGTTTACAGCTGTCTTGTTCATCTTAATGTAGAATGTAAACGTGATAGTCTACAGAGTCCTGAGTGACATTTAAAGAATGTTTATATCCATCTTTGAGACACAGAAAATATTAGAAATATCTAAAATATTAGGTGATGGTGGTATAATATAAGTTATAATGGTAAGTTGATACATGTTGTTTGCTGTTGAGAACAGACTCTGAGATCAAGGTGGAAGCCCTCATCTCTGAATCAAATATGTTTATCTTAAGGGTCCACCAAGACTCCCTGTCCTGGTGCAGGATGACCCCTGGTCCTGTAACAGGAAGGAAGGAAAACAACAGATAGTAAAGGATGCTAAAAACAGGAACATCTGTCAAAAGCTCCTTAGGTACCTGCCCGGGGGATCTTCCTCCCAGAGTCCAGGGAAGGCACTACAAGTGGCTAAGGAAATTAATTATCTAAGAATAAATCTACTTTTCTGAGGGTATATCAATAAATCTATGCACTCTTTCAGTCCATCACTTGATTGTTCTAAGTAAGCTTCAACTCTGCCTCTGATCTCTCTGCTGCTCTCTCTTTTTCCTCCTGCTTCTCTAAATCCACAGCTTCTTTTCAGCTCTTATTCTTCACTCCCCTCTTGCCTGACTCCTTACATTTCTAAACAGAGACTCCTTGCAATCCTGAGAAAAGTTTCAAAACCCTCAAGGTTACAGCACATTCCTAGAATAGACAGATAAGGAGCAGAGCCGTTATCAAATAAATCCAAGGTCTCAAGACCAGAGGGAGGGGGCAGAGTGGCCAGTGTGACAAACTCTGAGACATAGTTCTTTATCAGCTGACTTGGCAAGTGAAGAATTGGCAAGCTTTTCTTAGGGTGTCTTGTGTTAGTAGCCTTGGTGGACACCTGCGACTCTGACCTTGAGCATAACTGTAAAGTTTTAAACTTATGATCTATATGCAAAGGCCTTTAGTCCAGTTTGAACTTGCTCTGGGGTAAAAAATGAGCTAAACCTGTGCAGTTTGTGTTAAACTGGGGAGAGATTATTATTTCCTGTGTCTGAGCAAAAGGAACAAAGCAGGCTTGAAGTGTCTACAGTCTCATGGGACAATGGATCTGGCTATGAAGCACATCCTAGTATATTTCCTATATATCTAAATTACACAGCTAAATGAAAAGCCATTTTCCTGACCACCCACAGATATATGTGCCCATTAGATTGAGATGTAATCATGAGATTGCATATATACATTTTGTGAAAATGCACGGTAATGGGAAGATATCATAGCTGTTATTGCATATGAAGTTTACAACAAGGAAATGGCCAATTCATTCAAAAGGCAATAATTCCAAAACACCTTGAATGATGGTTTTCTCCACCAGAACCCTTGGTTCTGATAGGTTGACCTTCTGAACACTAGCTGTCACCTGCTGTACACTCCTATGACCTTTTGCTACCAGCAGCTCTCAATAAACATCGAACTCCCAAGAACAGCTAGAAGATGAGGCCTTCCATTAGAGGACATCAATGCACACCCTGTGGTATAAAAACAGCCATGGTTTTTATCACTACAGCTCTGTAACACAGTTTGAAATGGGTGGTGGTGGTACCTCCAGCGGGTCACTTATTACTCAGGAGTGCTCAGTTATCCTGTTTTCTGTTGTTTCATTTGTTTGTTTCCATACGAAGCTGAAATTGTTCTTTAAAGATTTGTGAAGAATTATGTTCTAATTTTGATGGGAGTTGCATTGGTAGCATGGCTATTTTTACTATAGTAATCCTACCGGTCCATGAGCATGGGAAATCTTTCCATTTTCTGATATGTTCTTCAATGTCCTTCCTCATACAAGTCTTTCACTTGCTCTGTTAGAGTTACCCCCAAACTATTTTATATTTTTGAGGCTATTGTGAATGGTGTTGTTTCCCTGATTTCTTTCTCAGTCCGTTTGTACATAGGAAGGCTACTGATTTTTCTATGCTAATGTTGTATTCTGATACTTTGCTGAAAGTGTTTATCAACTGTAAGAGTTCCCTGGTATGATTTTTAGGGCCACTTATGTATAATATCATATCATTTGCAAATAGATGGTTTGACTTCTTCCCTTCCTATCTGCATCCCTTTAGTCTCTTTCAGTTGTCTTACTGCTCCAGCTAAGACTCCAAGTACTACATTGAATAGGTATGGAGAGCGTGAACAACCTTATTTTGTTTCTCTTTTTACTAGAATTGCTTAGAGTTTCTTACCACTTAAGTTGATGTTGGCTATGGGCTTGCTATAAATTGCTCATTATAAATGTTGAGGTATTTCCATCCTATCCTAATCCTTCCAGAACGTTTATCATAAAGAAGTGTTGGATTTTGTCAAAGGCCTTTTCTACATCTAATGAGATGATCATGTGGTTTTTGTTTTTTAAGTCTGTTTATCTGGTGGATTACATTTCTCAGTTTATACATGTTGAGCCATCCTTGCATCTCTGGGATGAAGCCTACTTGATCATGGTGGGTGATCTTTTTGATATGTTCTTGAATTCTGTTGTGAGTATTTTATTGAGTATTTTTGTGTAGCTGGAAGTTTTCCTGTGTCCCACAGACACTCGGTCCCAAATAAACACACAGAGGCTTATATTAATTACAAACTGTTTGGTCTATAGCTCAGGCTTATTACTAGCTAGCTATTATATCTTAAACTAACCCATTCCTATTAACCTATGTATCGCCACATGTGTCATGGCTTTACCTGTGCTCCATTGCATCTTGTTTGTCTGGTGGCTCTCAGCGTCTCCCCAACTCCACCTTTCTTCTCCCTTTATTTCTCTGGATTTCCACCTGGCTCTTATCCTGGTTTACCATAGGCCAAAGCAACTTTATTTATTAACCAATGGGAGCAACACATATTCACAGTGTACAGAAAGAGCATCCCATGGCATTTTTGCATCTATTTTATAAGGGAAAGTGGGCTATAATTTTCTATCTTTGTTGGGTCTTTATGTGGTTTAGGAATCAGGGTAACTGTGGCTTTGTAAAGATAACAAGGCAGTGTTCCTCCTGTTGCTATTTGTTCTCTTGCTTTACAGAAAGCCAGGGAGATGAGCAGGAAAGCAAAAAGCAAAGAGTGTTTTTCTGACCTCAGGCTAAGAGAAAGTATGGAGGCCATTCCCCCAGTGTGCTGCTTTTTCGGGAGTGGTCACTCCACTGTCTTCTGGGCTGCTCTTTTAGAGTTAAGAGAGTGGCTTAGGACACTTGAGGGATTCATTCTTACAATAGTGTCCCCCCCCAGAAAACCACATACTGGTTTATTCAATGCAGAGATGGCGTATAGACCAGCCGGAGGGATTTCTCCTTTTGGTGTCAACTGCACTTATCAAATGCTAACTGACTCTCTGAAAGAAAAAAATAGAAGCAAAAAAATGTAAAGTAATGAGTCAGCCAGGCTTAGCTGGCAAGATCAGTCATGACAGACAGGAAACTCACCAATAATCCCTCATGACGGGGCTCAGCATGAGGCCCCAGAACTGTTAGGGCTGAAGGGACAGGCAAACTCTACTTGGGAATCTTTAGCAGCCTAAGAAGTTCTCCTGAGATTTTAGGGACTTCAACTAAGGGTGAGTCAGGATTTGTGGCTTTGAACCTAAAGGGTTCTAAGAGTAGTTGGTTTAATACAGATGTTTTAATATAGGCTTAAGCATGGGATTAAAAGGAGAAAGATAGAGACAGCCGTGAGTGTCGCTTCCCAAGCAAAAGCAGCCTTTACAAATGGGGATTTCTAATGTTTTGTAGAATCTTCTTTCTATTGGTTATCATGAAATGAGCCCTCACATTCTCTCCCTTGACACATTTCCTTCTGTTAGACGATGAAGAAGGAAGAGACAAGGTCAGACAGAGGAAGAACTGAGCACATTGACTATTCCCAGAATTTATCTCTAGTTCTGATATCACCTCTAAACCTTTAAAAATTAATTCACTATTTTATTTTTAAATCCTACTTTGAACTAGTGTGTAGATTTGGGAGTTTTTTTCAAGTCTGTGGTTTCCCTTTTTGGATGATTTTACAGCCCAATTAAAGCAAGCTGCCCACTTTTGATTTTTTGTTTGCTTTATCAATGAAGAATTTAGTTAAGCAAGCAAAATAAATGGATTTATAGATAATAAATATTCACCACTGAGAGAAACATAAAGCATTTTTTTTAATTCTTGCAAGTTGAATTAGCACACTAATCAAGCATAAAAACAACTGAAATACCAAATATCTATTTGTGTTTTGGTTTGTTTGCTTGTTTGTTTTTGAGCATCTCCCCTTCCCTTAGATTAGATGTGGAAGGAGTGTCCTGAGGATCAAACATAAGAAAATAAAATATATTTAGAGCTCTGAAAGCAAAAGCACTAGAAAGTGAATGTCAGAAACCAAAATGCTTCCAAACCAAACTAAGTAGATACATAAAACCAAACATTTTGATTGTAAATCTGAAAGGAAAAGTATCTCTCAAATAGGATCAAAGAAAAAAAAACTAGCTCAAAATAAAGAATGGGCAATCGACTAAACCAAGCACGTCAGAAGAATCTGAGAAGAACTCACTAAAATCCAACTGCAGGGATAACACCAGATGGCTGGTACTCAATGAGTCCACGCTGACATCACACTTCCAATCAGGTCACTCCTCCAGGAAAGTGCGTCATTCCTGGAGCCCAACATGAGGTGCCATAACTGTTCACACACACACACACACACACACAGAGAGAGAGAGAGAGAGAGAGAGAGAGAGAGAGAGAGAGAGAGAGAGAGAGAGAGAGAGGCGGAGGGAGCCCTCAGCTCAAAATAGATAAGAGGTAGTTTATTCTATGGCCAAGTTTATTCTATGGCCAAACCTCAGTGACCATGGCTCAGGAACACAGATTTGGGAAACCCAAATTGCATGTTCCAATGTGTTAACAGTTGAAATTTTTACAGTAATAGATCAAGTCACTTTTTAAATCTGCTGGTTGAAATACTAAGTAGGTGGTTACAGCAAAGCAATGACGGCTGTACTGTCGGTCTCAGACGCTATCTGATGGCAGCTGTGGCCTTTTGCTTGGTGAGTGCTAGGTGTCCAGCATTCCAAAGGATTTATTTACCTCATTTATTTACCTGAAGATGTTATGCCAGATAGGAGAGGGAAAAAAGTAGTTATTAAGAGGAATAAATATGACCCAAGATAATTTGGCTCTGGACTTGGATCATTCCAAATTCCCCAGAATCAATCCATCAGCCTTGCAGAAGAAGACTCTGTGGAAGATATGGCTTCTTTCTGGGTACAACATGTACTTCTCAACACACACAGGTGTCATAATGCATGCCAACCACCTGTGAACAAACAGCACACTGCATTCTTCACACTGCGGGTCTCACTGGAGGGTTCTGTGTGCATATTAGGTGTGAAAAGCTACAATGCATGCCATGGTGAAGAAAGTCAATTGTCTCCATTTAAAACAGCAACTTCCAAATGTATTGGACCTTAACACAATTTTCAAAAAGCAGAGGGAAAATAAGCTCTCAAAACTGAAAACCAGAATTCTCTGCACCAGACTAGGGACTGCTGTAGGAGGAATCTTAAAGAGTCTTATCAATAAAATCAAACCTGGGGCAAGTTATTGGGGTTAAAGCTGGAAGATCAGAGAGACAGAACAAGCCACAGCTACCTCACCTGGCCAACTTCTCAGCTGGTCCTGTTTCCTCAGACTGGAAGCCTCTGAGTCCTCATCCCAATGGCTTTCAGCTGAACTGCTGCTTGAAAGCCTGAAGCTTAATCAGCTAAAAGCTTCTAGTTTCTGGTCCTCACGCCTTATATACCTTTCTGTTATCTGCCACCACTCCCTGGGATTAAAGGCATGAGTCACCATGCTCGGCTGTATCCTTGAACACATGGATCTCTGCCTCTGGAATGCTAGGATTAAAGGCATGTGCTACCACTGCCTATCCTAAGCATCTAGTGGCTTTTCTGTTCTCTGACCCCAGGTAAGTTTATTAGGGTGCACAATATTTTGGGGAACACAATACCACCACAGTCTGCCACTACAAAAGCTGAGTGTAATAAATAGGTGCTGGTGACTGAGCCCCATGGGGCTTTCACAGAGCAGACAGCAGTACAAGAGCCTATAAAAAGCTCGCTAAAGTAAAAGGTTTCTGAGATTAGAATAAGGATGGGCCCGATGTCCAACAGGCCCTAGGATGGCATTCTAATTTCTTTCCTATTGCTGTGATAAAAAAACACCCTGACAAAAAGCAGCTTAGAGGAGAGGGAGTTTTTCTTCACATATAATTCTGGGCACTAGTCCATCATAGCAATGGACTCAAAGCAGGGACCCAGCAGCTCGTCAGACCACATCCGGAGTCAAGAGCAGAGAGAAATGGTCGCCTGCACACTCACTCGTGCTCAGATCCCCCTCTACATCTGCAGGGTCGGGACCCCCTGACTAGGAAATGGTGCCGCCCACTGTGGGCCGAGTCTTCTCTCATCTGAGAATGAGTCATCAAGACAGCCCTCCACAGAGGTGCCCACAGGACTCCTGATCTTGACAATGTCTCATCGAGACTCTCTTCCCAGGGGTTTCTAGGCTGTCTCGAGTTGACAGTTAAAACCAGCCATCCCAGATGAGGAATGATACGTTCAGGGAAGGAGGCAGAGGTGAAGAATAAATGATAGCGGCTCTGAGGAACAAGGGGTCAAAGCGACAGAGGCAGCAGAGCAAATGGGGGCAGGGGTGGCATCAGACTGAAGGAAAAGAAAGAACACCGGTCGGACAGGGAACACAAAACGGTCTTTAGAGCCATTGCCAGCCTTTGAAAACGGTGGATATTGCTTTAATTGTCCCAGTTGGCTTCAGATAGACGAGCTGTTTTATCTTACTATTTCCTACAAAATTAGCAGGAATTTCACATTTAGGATAATTACCATAATTGGCCCTCCTTTCAGTTTTAAAAAGTTGTTTCCTATTTCTATTTTCTGATCTTCTGATGCCTTCACAGGTCCCTATTTTGGACTCTAAATACGAGCTCCAGTCCTTGAGTGCGTTCCTGGGTTCCGTCAGCCCCCGTGCTGTGTCTGACACCATCTGGAACCACTAATTTTATGTTGTCTGAATTATCCATGTTTGAAATCTTACCTGAATGGACAGAGCAGCTATTTTTACAGCCTTCGTTGTTTTCTGGTTTCCCACATCTCCTGCTCTCCCTGGTTCTTTAATACAAATGGCTAAAGACAGCAGAAGGGCAGGCTCGTGAGATGTGCTGCTTGGTGAAGGCTCCGTCGTAACTCGGGGAGGCTTGGGTGAAAGGACAGGTCTTCACTTACTTTATATGTTTCCTACACTTGGTTTAAGACGTCTTTGAAGACTGCTTGCTAAACTTTCATTTTCAACTCAACGGTGGGATAATTCGATGTGCCTTGAGAGATATGCAATAATAATTATCAGAGTAATGGATGAGGCACAGATGAGAGTCTGGGATGGGGAAGACAGACAGTGAGTGGGTGACTTAATTGACAGAGGAATGAGTGCTCGCTGCAGCAACCCAGACTGGCTCCTAACATTCTTAGGTTCTGCGTATTCCGCACTGTCTGTGGTAGCATTGTCTCAGTGTTCATTCTCCTCACTTTTTACAGTTGTTCTCTGATTATTTAAAGGGCTGGTCTTCTTAGAAGATAAAACCTAAACTATTTAAAGATAGACTGACTCCATATCTGCCGTATGTTCACTACTAGAAAATGAAAGATGTGTGTGTGTGTGTTACATGCAGTTTAAGTCAGAAATATTTAATATTCAAAATGTACATATAGGTGATTGTGTGTGGAGGGAGAGACGTAAATAAATCAGATGGGACAGAATACAAGCAATTGATAGATATGGATAACGTGGGGTATGTCTATCTTAGTTATAACATTTCTGTAGGTTTGAAATTACTTCAATGAAAAAAAAGTTTCATTAAAAATTAAATGCCTTTTCACAGGAAAATTGGTGTCATAGGCCATTTTAGAATAGTAAAAGAAACAGAGAAACTCTTTGGGCAAAAATCCATAAACACTATAAAACACACGTAAATTCATACGTATCTTTTCGTGTAGACATTTGTCATCAGCTCCTTATTAAATTCTCCTCATTCAAAACTGAAACCTGTGTAAGCAAAAGCCTGAGGCTGGGATATTAATATTCTGAATAAAGTCAGCAGATTGGCAAGGTTGCCTAGGCAAGGGAGTTCTGTCAATGGGCACATGTTAAACACATAACAAGTTGCAGCTCTGATGGTGATTGGCCACTGGTAATCAGAGTAGAAAACCCCTTCATAAAAGCTATCTGTGGTCCAGGGTGCTCAGATACACCCCCAGCATCCCTGAGCCCTTTGGCCTCAGTGGGAGTCTGTAAGGTCTGTCTTTGCCTATCCCCCCCATACTTTCATATAGCCATAGCGTGGAAAGAATGAACTACCAGGTACAGCTATCTTTCTGTCTTGCCATTTCTCTTGGGCATGGTAAAATTAGCAACAAGGACCACAACCACTAACTATGTGGAAAGAAAGTTCTGTTAGCTACAAGTGGTGTAGAACTTGACAAGAAGACAAAGGCTTGATGAAGAAGTCTAGCTCAAGACTGAGCTATGCTCAGAAGAAGTCTCATAATGGGATGACTTGTCCCTCTCCTTCTGTCTGCTTCCTCCAGTCTCCTCACAGTCACTACATTCTCTTCACTATCCACAATTATGATACTACTTCCTCAGTTCTCCTGGCTTAAATGGGAAACTTAAACAACTTCAGTCATAACCTCAGTGCTTTAAAAAAAAGTTACTCTAAATATTTCCATCCAAGTCTCTAGAACAGTTAACAGGGAAGAAACTGACATTTCAACCAATGGTTCTGGGAAAGGTGAATCTCCACATGCAGAGAGCGATATCAGCCTCAAACTACAGACAGCCGTTCATTCAAAATGAAACAGTTGAAATATAAAAACGAAAGCCACTAGGCCGGGCGGTGGTGGCGCACGCCTTTAATCCCAGCACTCGGGAGGCAGAGCCAGGCGGATCTCTGTGAGTTCAAGGCCAGCCTGGGCTACCAAGTGAGTTCCAGGAAAGGCGCAAAGGTACACAGAGAAACCCTGTCTCGAAAAACCAAAAAAAAAAAAAAAAAAAAAAAAAAGGAAGCCACGAATCTATCAGAAGAAAGCAGTCAGATAAATAGTTACTAAAATATTCAAGTGTCCAACAAATGCATTCAGAGATGCTTCGTGCCATTAGTGATTGAAAAGATACACGTGAAGAATCACAGTGAAGTCACACAGACAGGATAGCCTTGTTGAGAGAAAGTTTAAATTAAAAAAAAAAAAGAGGGGGCTACAAATGCTGTGGTGATAAAGAGGATGTGGGCCCCGGATGCCTCACTGCATAACACAAAATGGCTCAACAAGGTGGGAAACGATTTGCTATTTCTTTATACTAATTAGAGAATTACTATATGAGTCAACAATTCTACTCATAGTCAAATTGCTTGCAAAAAAAAAGTTTAAAACATCATCACAGCCTAGTGTGGTATTGTACACACAGCCCTTGGGAGCTGGAGGCAGGACTAGCAGGAGTGTGTGCTCACCCTCAACACACAGGAAGTAAGAGGGATCCCTGGATTACAGGAGACCTTTGGTGAAGCCCTCCCACCTCAGTCACCTGTCGACAACAAAAGCTTCTCCAGTCAAGGCGGGGAGCAGCACTAGTCTCAGGATGTAAAGACGAATCCTCGGAACATAGTTTGACCCCATGTCCATTGAGCAAAGAGTAAGGAGTAAGCCACCCCTCTACGACCCGTGACTTCCCAACCACGGAAGTTTTTAACAAGTTTACAGTACCAGGAGTGAATCCCCTCCCACGGAACTGGCTTCAAATCCAAACAAAAAGCGGTTGGTGACCCCCACACAGGCGTGGCACTCCTGCACCAGCGGCTGCGTCTCGCTGGCACGGCCCATGCCGTAAGGAGCCGAAGGAGCCGAAGGAGCCGAAGGAGCCGAAGGAGCCTCTCCGTCACAGAAGCACCAGGAAAGCGGCCCACTGCTATTCTCTGCTACCCTCTTCTACAGCACAGAAGTGGACCTCAGAGAGGCAGAAGACGTGTGTCTGTCTGGAGAAATAGCTGAAGAGCTTTTAATGGGTTAGCACAATATCAGAGTCTGGCAAGTCAGTTACCCATAGGCCACGCTGCCAGGGTGGAGACATGGGTAAGAGTCGACGCTGTGATAGTCTTAGCCCCAAAGTCTAGAGCTGCAGGCCACATTTCCACATTGCATTCTGAAGGCAGAATTTATCTGTAACATCCTTCTCTGTGCTTATAGCCTTCAGCTGAACAAATGTGGCCTGCCTAAATTACAGAGGAAAACCCTGCTTCACTTAAGGCCAATTGATTGTGAATGTTAATCACATCTGATAAACACAACAAAAGAAAAACATGTCCAGCAACACACAGGCTGATCGACCAAATGCTCAGGCACCAGCCTAGAGTCAAGCCAATAAATAAAATGAACTAGCAAGGGCCAGGAAGATGGATCAGAAGACCAAGCTCTTGCCACAGGAGAGTGAGGATCACAGTTCAGAACCCCAGGACTCACATAAAAGTCAGCAGGTGTGCTGGGCAGCCTGTCATCCCAGCCATCAGAAGGCAGAGACAGGGGATCCTCAGGATGATCTGGGCAGCTAGACTGACTGAATCTAGAAGCTTCTGGTTCAGCAAGAGACCCTTCCTCAGTAAAAATAGAGTAATAGAGAAAGACATTAAATATAAACCTTTGGCCTCCACACACATGTGTATTCACATTCACACATATATGCAAACATACACAGACCACACACATATGTGCATATGTACACACACACACACACACACACACACACACACACTTATAAAAGTCAACGTGGGTTCACACCCAGTAATCTTCCAGACAAGCCCTGCACATCACCCCCACACTCCTTAGGGAATCAAACAGTGCTTTATGAGGCACAATTTCCCCTGCTGACTTTCACTAAGCTGAGTTTAACTGAGCCACCTGCTCCCTCCTTCCCCTTGTGATGAAGGACAGGACACACCCTGCCTGCAGTCTCCCAAATCCCTCTCAGCACCTTGGAAAGGGACATGGCTCCTCACCCCTTGCTTCCCTCAAGTCTCTCCTCCAAAGCACCTTTCTTCCTCCACAGCACGGAGTTTATCCCCACCATATTTAGCGTGGGGTGTGAATACCCATCCTCGAGGGTCATGAGTAATCGAGAGTCCCTTGGCCCCTCTCTGCTCAGCTTTGCCTCTGCCTACCTCGCTTGTCACTGTGGGGAAGGGGACGGCGACGGATGGCACATTTTGTGACTCCAGCACTCAGGTTTCCACAGACCATTTGGCTACACATCACAATGCCAGCTCTGCACACAGGCAGCAACTGTCCTGGGTTAGAGTCCCAAACTCCCAGCAGAGTAAATTTATTAGCTCAGATGGCACTCAAATGTGCAGCCACTCCAGGCTCCTGTGACAATGGAGGAGGGCAAAAGAGACCCCACTGAGGGAGGAATGCCACTGTAAATGCAATGCACAAGTAGCCCCTTTTCTGGTTGGCACCGCAGTGTGAGAGTATTAGGACTGACATATGGGTGTGTGTGTGTGTGTGTGTGTGTGTGTGTGTGTGTGTAAGCTTGGGGGTAACAGGAGCTAGGTCAGGCCATGAGACTTCAAGGATAAGAAAGACTTGTTGGGATTCTTGAAACTTGGGAATGCAATCATCAGGCTTGTGTTCAGGCAAATAGCATCCTACCTGAAGATTCCACACACTGTTCACTAACCCTAACTGGCTTCTCTAGAGAGTGGTAGGTGAGAGTCTGTTCCTCTCTTGGTTGTACTCTGCACATACTCTTGTCAGCAAAGATATGCCCGTTCCTTACTCAAGTGTTTTTATCACTTTGTGCTCCTAGGTGCTGACTCGGTTTCCTCGCTTCATGGGAGAAGCCACAGAAAGCAACTTAGCTTACAAGCCGAAACCCTCTCATCTGCAATGCCCTGGCTGGTGCCTCAGCAGTTAGCAGACTGACCGTGGGGCTCCGGTGTCTGGTCTGCTCCATCATTGCCTGCCAAACCAGCATCTCTCCCCCGCCTGCACCAGCCCTCTGCAGCTCACAGCAGTGAGGTAAGAGACACACCGGAAGCCTGGGTTCTGACTGACACACAGGTGTGACAATGGTTGCTGCAATGATGAGGAGATGGTCCTGGACACACCCTTCTGATCCATGACGCCATTTTCCTATCCTATTACACACGGAAGTGGAATTTCTGGCCATCACACCAGTGAGATTCTTAACTCTTCATTTCTTTATTAATCAGAGTCTTGTGAGACCTTCACTAATCTTCACAGGCATTCAACGCCAAAGGCTATTTCTAGTAGCAGACTCTGCTCACATAATCTTTCCCCACTTTTAATTTTAGATTATCGAGCATATAATATCACTTCCCAAGGATGAAGTGAGTGAGACAAACCCTGACACCAGAGCCTGCAGCCCACAAAGGCTGAGAGCCCCACACTGGACAGTGCCACAGGGGGTGTGAAACCCTGTGGATTGGCAGCCAGGATGCCAGGTGTTTCTCTGCTTTGGGCATCATGGTTCTGGCAGAGGATGGAAAATCCACTCGTATACGACTACTGGAAACAGTTCCATACATGGATCATTTCTACATTCGTGTGGAGTTTAAAGAAATCACAAGAAGTGAGGGGCATCCGGTGGCTTAGGACAGTCAAACGTCTTTTGCACTCTGATTCTGGTGGGAGGGGGCTTTTTCCAAAACTCACAGTGAGCCACGGCAGACAAAGAGCTATTTCCTAGACAAGACATGCTGTGGCCAACCCTGTCCAGCCTTCAGGAAGGGGACAAGGGAGGGAGGAAAATCTTAGGCTTCAGTACTCCAAGGGGGGCTCCCCAGTTGAACGCAGGCATGGTCAGCATGGCTACTGTTGGCAATGTCTATGTGGAAGCAGGTCAGCCACCTAGGACTCGGAGAGGGAGAACTGAGGAATGGAGACTCTCCTCTGGAGAAGCAAGCCACTCAGCTGTTCCCCAATTTCAGCCGCCCTGCCCACTTGGCCAGTTGAGGAGCCCACAGATTCATTTACACTCTTCTTCTATTCCATGATGCCCACACCCACAGCGACAGGAAGGGGCTGAGGTCAGCAGGGCCTGTTCATTCTCTTACTGCTTGAAGGAACTGTTGTGAGTTCCAGAGCCTAAGGTTGTCCATGCCTCCTTCTGCTCTTCCTGTCACTGATTCCAGTGTTTAGTGACCATTCTTCCATCACCAACTCCTTATTGTGAGATAAGACATGACTGAATAGCTAAATGCATTGTTTTTTTTTACCTCCATAAAAATAGGCTATTTTCTGGGGTAATTATGTGTCATAACTTCTGTAACATCCTGGTTTCAATGATTCTTTCGCAATTGTTCCCATTCAGTCCAGGGACTCTTGCTGGAACAATTTCCAGCTGTGCACTCAGTCAGTGCAGCTGCGGTGACCTGGTTTCAAGTGATGATGAAGACCTTGCAGAACCCATGCATTACGGTCATCAGTAAACACCCTTGTTTAAAGGTACATTATAATACATAAGCCCTGGAAACAGACCTGTGTGTTCAAATGCAAGTATGAAGACCAATTACCAAGGAAGAATGCTCTCTGCGTTGCAACCTCTCACCTCCCCAAGTAATTCAGAAGTTAATACAGACCACCATGTCCTCAGCACCATCCTTCACCTACTCTGACAGGCTTTTTCCCTTGCACAGGATAAGGGGTGTGACAACCTGTTTACGGAGCGGTAGAAATGCCTTTGTTTTCCTGTTATTTCCATTGGGACCCACAGCTATTCCCTATTTCAGTCTCTGCAAACCAAGATGTCAAATTCAGTCATTGTTTAAAGGTCCATCAGGTAGAATCTAGGGTCCCACGTAGAACGCTACAAAATCTCTTTTCGGAATGACTAGTCACATTAGCATGCCATTGCCCTTTAAATGGCACAAGTTCAAGAGCACAGCTGTCTGTGTCCAGAAGGCGCTTCTTCTCGCTCTATCAAAGCCCCGGCGCTCAGTTTCCTAGGACAGAGAATGACGGACACGCCACACAGCTGGGTGCTGATGTGAGCATTATCATTGTGCTACAACTAACCTAATCCGACATCAGTGAATTTGGGATGGGGAGATGGCTCAGGGGCTAAAAAGCTCACTGCATAGGTGTAAAAGAATAAGTTCCCATCTCAGCACCCACATCTGCAGTGGCCTTCAAACACATTGCCCAAGTATGCATGTCCGAGAGTGCACACACTGACTCCATAAGTAAGGAGTATATAGTAGTGATCCCGCACCCATAGAGTAAATGTCTGTTAGGTAGGACAGCAATGATAAATTGATAAATATGAACTGGTTTTGGCAATAAGATATGTGCAGTCCATGACTAGTCAAGTATTCTTTGTGAATATATATATATCCTGTATCATTAGACTTTGAAACATTATGGAGCTTTCTTTTATTTCTCTAGCCACTCATTCTATATTCACCATTTTCAGCCTACCCAGGACATTTTCTATTGAGTGTTCTTTCTCATGCTTGTATGATACATTTTTATTCCTTTACATGCCTGAAACTTTGTTGAACCCTAATATTTTAGATATTATAGCAACTTCAGTATAAGATGGCTGCACCCACACGTCCAGGCAGATTACAGGCATGCTTCCTCTGATGACTCAGGTCTTCTTGTTTCAGCCTTCTGGTTTCCCTGTTCTCCTGTAGTAAACCTATAAGTTCTATGGAGGGGTGTGTGGAAAATGAATTCTGCCTAACCTTTCGAGATTTGTTCTTTTTCTTGGAGACTGGCAGTCAGGAGTGCTTGCTGCTCTTGCAAAGGACTAGAATTCCCAGTACTCTTAGAACAGCTGTCTGTAACTCTAGCTCCAAGGGGACTAATGCCCTCTTCTGCCTCTGCAGGTTCCTGAATTTATGCATGTGCATGCATTTGTGATGCATGTGTGTATGTGTGCAAACATAAATATAAATCTTTTGAAAATATTTTTAAAGACTGGCTTACAGTGGGTCGTATCTGGATCAGTAAAACTCAGTGGTCAGTGAATAAACAGCTGGGCAGCCTTCTCTCATCCTCCATTCCATGTCTTCCATGGAGCTTGCACCAAGTGTATCAGAGTGTGAACATAGCCTTTCACCTTCGAGCAATTTACAAGAATGCTTTAATGCTCACTTCTCACTGTACAGAGCCCTAAAGATCAACGAGAGATAACTGATAGGTGACTATTCCAATAAATGTCTTCTGTCTCCAACAGAACTTTCCAGTCTTGCAGCCTTTCAATCACAAGGAATATAGCAGCACTCCAATTTCTTTTCATTATCTAAGTTTTTGTTTAAAAGTCTGCTAATGCATTTGTTTGCCTTCACTGAAATCACAGCTTGGAGAACAGAGATATTGATGCCAGTTGCTATTATTTTGGCAGTAATCACTGAGTTTGAAGTTTCAGACAAAATTAGAAAATGCTTTACAAAGAAAAAACTTTTAAGACATATTCAAATAAAAATAGAAACTCTAAATAGCATTATTATGACTAAAAAAAATAAGTAAACCTGTAATTACAACTTTTCCAAAATGAGATCTCCAGTCCAAAAAATTGAACCAATAAACTCTTCAAATTCTTAAGGAAAGAAATAACAATGTCATAGAAACTCTTCTGCAGAAGAGTGAAGGACATCAGGCCCTTAACAAAGAAATAATAGTAACAATATTACAAGCAAAGAAACTAAGACCAATGTCATTCATGATCACAGACACAAAACCCCAAACTCTATGCTGTACTAACATGCTTCTTCACACAGCAAGTGAAATCTTAACATTATGGCTGCTCAAACAAGACCTACACAATGATATCTCCATTTGACCTGCTGGCATGCTTGGGGAAATCTCACAAGGCTCCACTGAAGAGCTACAGGCAATCAATGGCTTCTCAGAGTAAGAATCAATCTTCTCCAGGGAGGAAACCCTGATAGACTACCTAATCTGAAGTGATCTATCCTGAACACTTGTGTAGATAAGCAATACTAAATGAACTCAACACAATATAGATATATAGCTTATTATATGTATATAGCACATATTATATATATATTATTGAATCATATATATAACTATATATGTGAGTATATACTTATATATACATGTATGATTATAAATAATTCGGTATGTATATTTATATATATTATTAATATATAATTAATGAATCATGAATTTGAAAGGAAGCAGAAGGCAAAGGAGGAATTAGAGGATGAGGAGGCTAGAAGTAATTTAAATATAATACTCATGTATAAAAATCTCAAAAAATGTTAAAAAAATAATAATATATTGAGATAGATCAATGACCTTTTAAAAAGGGTCTTTTATAAACATTGAACCAATGTTCTCTAAGTCAATAAAGTAGGGGTTTCCATATAATTAAATTGATAAATTTAGAAAAATATTAATACATCTATTTATGATGAAAATATTTCACCAAACTAAAAATGGAAGGCAATAAATGAATCTTATAAACAATCTATAACACAGAAACATAGATGGTAGATAGATAGATAGATAGATAGATAGATAGATAGATAGATAGATGCAAACATGGATATGTCCACACAGATGTACACATGAGTTCATATACCATCTACTCCATCATGCCTGGCTGTATGGCTGAGCCTTCTAGGGACAGATGTTCCATTTAACATTCTTTTCTGCTCAAAGGAACCACAGCCCTTGAAGAAAGCTGGTGTCAGGTCTGTTGCTGTGAAAGTCAACAATGTTCCAAGAATTTACTGATGTTCTGGGAGGAAGTGCTCAAACAAGGCATGACAAAAGAACCCATCAAAAGTACCACTGTTGGGAAAATTTGAGTGTCAGGGTGAATTACATGAAGTTTTCCATACAGTGTACATGTGAACAAAATACCTCAAGCAAGAAAACTAAGTGGGTCATCATCACTTTGGCTTTAGCTGATATTTTCTTATAGTGAAATGAAGTATTGTTATTTTAAATTGTGGAATAAAATGGAGCCATACTGGGCAATGGAAAGCTGTAAAATTGTACCACATACAAACCAAAAGAAGTTAAAAATATAACACTGGGTGACAGTAGAAAATAAAAAAGACATGTACGTGTGCATATAGGTACATACGATGAGTCTTGTTGTGTGGATTATAAACAACCAGGATCTACCTGTTGTTCTGAATTCAACATCCTGGTTACTTGTGGGGAGGTAATGGGGATGAGGGAGGGAATGGGAATGGGGGAGGGAATGGGGATGGGGGAGGGAATGGGGATGGGGGAGGGAATGGCGATGGGGGAGGGAATGGGAATGGGAGAGGGAATGGGGATGGGAGAGGGAATGGGGATGGGGGAGGGAATGGGGATGGGGAGGGAATGGGGATGGGGGAGGGAATGGGGATGGGGGAGGGAATGGGGATGGGGGAGGGAATGGGGATGGGGGAGGGAATGGGGATGGGGGAGGGAATGGGAATGGGAGAGGGAATGGGGATGGGGGAGGGAATGGGAATGAGGTGGCAGGTGATGCTGACAGAGACCATGATTGTCACTTGTCACTGTGCCTTTCGTTGGTTGTATGGAAATAGAAAATGATATGAACTCATAATCTTAGAAATACTTTAAAAAGTGTCTGATTTCTTCTCACAGAGCAAATAGACTCACAGTGACCCCACAGAAAATGACAGAGAATGTGTCCTTTTTTCAACCATTTCACAGATCCTCATGGTCAAATTAGTTACTTTACGGTACAGATCATCTTGGCTGTGCTCCTTCAGCAACCGTGAGATATCCCACAAAGGACATCCACATCCCACAGGAGAACTAAGCTGCTGCTTCAAATATCTGGGGTGGCTTACACTCACAAACAGTCATGGATCTGACTCTAACTTCCCAGGGTGAATTTTATGGTGGTAACAACTTCTGGAAATGATTTCTGGGCTAAAATATTGAATTAACATTATTATTCTTCTGTGCCCCATTAGATGTTTAATGAATGTTTTTTTGCAAAGATTACAATGGTCACTGGTATCCGGGTAGACTTGTAAAAGAAATCATTATCTTGCCACTTTAATATCCTTCTTTGCTTTAGTTCTCTTAAAATCCTTCCAGAACAGAGATGCACACCCTCTTCTCATGCTTTATGCCTCTCCCGAGCTTCCGCTGGATGATAATTGCAGTGCCCTGTTTTATCTGCTAGGGTCTGTGGTGCTCACAGGTTTCTCTGTGACTACTTTTGCATAATGCTAGGCATAAATGCTATTTATTATCAACAGATACAATGTGCCAGGATTGCAGAGGAAACACTTCCCTCAGATGGAAAAAAGACTACATAAAATAGATGTTTGCATTTTAATTGTTGGAGACATGGCTATTGATACTCTAGTCTATGCCAGAATAAAAAAATAAAGCAACAAAATAAGAATGTGTTGGGAGAACACCAAACATAGCTACTGTACATTCTCCCAGTCTGAACTGCAACAGCCGGGCAGAACATGGGAATTTGAAGTGAATTAGTCATGTGATAAGGATACTTTTCATCAGTAGCAGGGCAGGTTCACGCAATATAAATGACTGATGGGTGGTCGGGTCATGACTTTGTGCAACAGTGTTGCCTTAGATTTCATTTTGTACCATTTTGAAACATCGTCCAGGAGGTTCTAGGAAAAATTATGTAACCAATATGTTTTTGTACCTTACCAATTATTCTTATTTCCTCTTCCCCATAGCACCCATCTCTTGTGAAATGAAATGTCTCCTTACAAATCAAGAGCTCTTTAATCTCTCAGCTCAGTGGGGGGGGGGGGACTGTGAAAAAATTCAAACAAGTAGTTCACAGTTGAGGTTGCACAACCCCAGTGTTGAAATCTGAATTACAGATGCTCCAAGGTTTAGAACTTTCCAGAGGACAGATATGACAACACGTGCAGAATTCCATACTGTGAAACGTGAGTCCTCATACATTATTAAAGATCCCCATAACTTCTTCTCCTGATGCTGTGAGGAAAACACTCTGAGAAACGCAGCTGAAGGGAGAAAGGACTTGTTCTAGATCACAGCTTCCGGTTACAGTCTATTACGGCAGGGAAGCAGCTGTCACATTGCACCCACAACCAGATGGGGAAGACAAGGAATGAATGCATGCTGGGGCTCAGCTCCTTCCTGGCTTTTTATTCGGGTCTTGACCCCAAGCCCAGGGAATAGTGCTACCCAAAGTGGGCAGCTCTTCACACATCAATTAACATAATTTAAATAATCCCTCGCAGACATTTGCAAAGGCCCTTCCACCAGGTAATTCTAGATTTTTGTCTAATTGACAATTCAAACTGTCATAAACTTTATATAAAATTATCTCTAGGCTATGTATATAAGATACATCCTAAATTTAAATAAATACTATTTTTAGATTAAGATTCCAGACCCGAGATATTTTGTTTATGTAAAGATCTCAGAATTCAAGTAAAGGAAGGAAGGAAGGAAGGAAGGAAGGAAGGAAGGAAGGAAGGAAGACTCTGAAAGGGGAAACAGTCATAACCCCAAGCATTGTAAATAATGGATACTCAGCCTATACAATGGTCTTTCTTATACCTCAGTGACCTCCAACACAAACTACCCCCTCCTCTAATGGAATGTAGAAGATCCCTTAATATATTTGACTTTCTGGAATAGTGAGGAATCACACAAATCAACCAGGATCAGAGCTGTTCCCAGATTATGCAGGGTGGGGCAACATATTAATGTGCTAAAAAACTATGAAAGCACCAAGTGTGATAACCAATGTGTGTCTGTGTGTGTGTGTGTGTGTGTGTGTGTGTCTGTGTGTCTGTGTGTGTATGCACATGTATGATTTGTAGGAGGGAGAGAACAACTTTTCCTTCTAATTTGAAAATAAATCAACCAGTTTTGCCATTAGAATTGATGAAGAAAAGCAACTGCCAGATGCCTCTTACATCATGTGCTGCAGGGACAGCAGAGTCAGTTAAGGTTCCCACAGTCCACTGAGCTGTGGGGATTGTTAGGGCTTGAGTGTCACGTGCATCAAGAACTCATTGTGTGGAAGGTTTGGTCCCTCAGTGATGGTGCTATTTTGAGATCACAGGAATTTTACAAGTTAGGCTTTAGTCGAGAGAAGCTGGTCATAAACTGTGTGACCTTGAGAGGATGTTTTGTCGTTCTGGTAGCTCTCGCTCCTGCCCAGTGTCTATAATAAGACAGCTCTGCTCCTCCACACTCCTATCCATGATCCTTGTCCTCACTTCAGGCCCATAGCTTGCAACTATGATCCAAAAGGCTTCTTTCTTCCTAAAGGTCAATTCACCAAAAGTCTTCTATCATCTGATATGTGACTGCCTGACTCGGAAGTGAACCCGCCACTCTTCGGTGGACATTCCAAATATTTGTTCCCTTTATCTGGAATATCAACATCTCCATGAATTTTCAGAATTGCTGTATCTAAAGGGAAATAGAAAAATATGTACGTTGAAGTTTTCTGACCAATATCATTGTAGCACTTGAGATGTTTGTATTTTGAATAAACTTTCTAGCCACAAGAAATGCCTTCTCTGTCTTGATGGAGACTAAAGGTGACCTTTGGGTGTTGGTTTTTGCCAGTCTACTTAAGAAAGGACACAAAACTTTCTGGAACAACTGGAAGTGATGCTGATTTTACTTCTCAACCCATAAGTGGGAACTTTGTGGGGAGGAGGCCTCATGACTATTTACTGCTAAGGTTTTTTTTTTAATTTCTAAAGTTTTCAATTCCAGTAACTTGCCTATGAATACAAGGCATTTTCTGAATCAATCTTTCTATAACATGGCATTTTTTGGCATGCAGGATTTTTCAGGCTACTACCCGAGAAATAAAAACAGGTCATGGTGCAAAGCAATAATGGGAACCGTGGAAAGACAGTGTTTACATCCCAGTAACAAAATCTCCCAAGCCAAGTCCTGCTTTCCATCTGGGACTATGCTTTGCAATCTGGATTTTATCAACATGCTCAGCCCTGTCCAAGCTGCTGCCAGAGAGAGTCTGAAAGCAGCAGAAAGCAAGTCTGCACCACATCAGGATGCAGTAGCCCCTGACTGTGTTCTTTTCCTAGGGATTGAGAAGAGCTCAGCACATAAAACCATACAAACTTCCAGGCAAGAATGAGAGTTTTCCATTGCCAACATCAGCAGGGTCCTTCTCACCAAAGACCATATTTGCCAGGTCCTTACAGGCAAGAAGCTGCTCATCTCATCTGGTGGATGATGGAAAAGAAAAGAGCACTTCAGATTCAGAAGCCAAACAACCATGCCAACGCTACAGAAACTGTCAATCCCATCTGCTCATTGGCTCCCAAGCTTTGTGCCTGTAACTAGGTTTAAATCAAGTTATACTGGAAATTGGTATGGGGAGATGAGAAAAAGGAAAATGTTTATACAGAGAAACAGAGGGACAGAAAGGCAGGGCTAAAGGGAAAAAGAAAAAGCAAGTAGAGAGGTAGATGCAATAACACCCAGGCAGAGATAAGGAGAAAAGTAGAGACAGAGAAAGGGCATAGAGACTGAAACAGAATCCTCAAGTCTCTCACTGGCATTAGCACACCAGAAATGGAGAGCTTCAGGTGCTATCAACTGAGGCCGCCTCTGAGAAAGTGAGAGTGCAATGGGAACTAATCCAAGACAACTTCCATTCTGTGTAAGCATGCTCTATGTCAGCAACAGCCATAGGACACAGTGCTGGTGAGCTGTTCCTCCTGTTACACCTAATAAAGGGTACGTGACAGCCCTTGTGCAAGCCTGTTCATTTGCATAACTGTGATGGTTTGAAAGAGGAATGTCCCCCAGAGTCTCGTGCATTTGAACACTGTCCCCAGTAGGTGGTGCTGTTTAGGGAAGTTGTGGAACTTTTAGGAGGTTCAGCCTTGCTAGAGGAAGTCATGTAGATAAGCTTTGGGAAGTTACAGCTTCACCCCACTCTCTCTGCTCCCTGTGTCTCATGAATGAAAATTAGCAAGCTTCCTGCACTAACCTCCTGCAGCCATGCCAGGTTTTCCCTCCTTGATGGACCCTCTCCCTCTGAAACTGTAAGCCAAAATAAATTCTTCTATAATTTGATTTTGTCATAGCATTTCATTACAACGGAAAAACTACACACACACACACACACATACACACACACACACACACACACACACATACACACACAATAATAAACAGGATATGGGAAATTCAGAAGGCAAAACTGTCCAGGAAAAATTCCTAGAAAAAAAAATTCCAAGTTAAATGAGAGAGGGGGGAACAGAAAGAGAGGGAGGGGGAGAGAGAGAAACAGAAAGGGAGAATGGAAAGATAAAAAGAGGGGGAGCTATTCTGGCAGCTAGCTAACCAACGCTTGTTGGGCATTTATTCTCTAAAAAGTGCCTGAAAACATAGCGTGATAGCAATTGAAAACGACAAATAATAATTCTAGAAACCACATTGAAAATGGAGGGAACAGAGAAAATGCCCTGTCGACTCTAACACATTGTGACTGTAGCAAACACAAGGAGTTTGGGGAACACATGGTGAGTAGCAAGAGGGGAAACTGAGTCAGAAACAGAGCCCAAAGAGAAATTTACAGTGAGACTTGAAGAGCTGTGTTCAGGCCTGGTAGTAAATTCAATAATGCCAAAAGAATAAAAAGTAAAAATGTTATCATTGCTGCTCAAACAATGATCCGGACAGGCCTGTTGGGTAAGGACTATCACATGAGAACCAGAAAACCCTACTATCTAGATTTAAACATGCGAAGAGTAGAATCCTTCCATGGCACCCATTATATTTAATTTCTAATTTATATCTAAACATTTCTACCAGTTATGTCAAAATCAGAGAGAGAAGTAAAATTAACCTGCCATCCAATGTCCAAAGCTTTATTTTTATATAACTATTTTATCAGTGGAGCGCCTAACTATTTTAGGAGCTCAGGATATCTCAGTGTCAGGCCATCTCATCCACACAAAATGTAGAAAATCTTAGGTTATTTATCCTGTTGAATTTCCATTCCTGGAGACTGGCTTTATTCTCAGTAAATTCTAGTGTTGAAGCTCTAACCCACAGGGTTTTAGGATGGGGTGAATTGGGGGCAAGCGCTCAGTGGGCAGTTGAGACGGGATGAGACAGGATGAGATGGTAAGAGCAGGGTCCTATCCCTGTGTGGTCAGTGTTTCCACAAGAACAGAAAGAGCAGGGGTGCCCAGGTGAAACGCGTGTGTAGACACCCTGAGAAGGCTGCCCTCTGATGCCCAGGAGAAGGGCCTTGGCAGAAATAACCTACCATAATAAAGTCAGGCTTTATTTCTTAAAAATATTTATGTTAATGTGGTCTTACAGCTATAAAATATACCCAATGGCTTTTAATTTTTAAATATTTCTTTAGTTTTATTTTATGTGTATCAGTATTTTTCTTGTAACACTGTATGCTTTCCTGGTCCCCACAGCATCCAGAAGAGGACACTGAATGCCTGGAAACTGGAGTTAGAGACTGTTGTGTGCTGCCATGTGGGTACTGGGAACTGAACCTTGATCCTCTGTAAGAGCAGCAAGTGCTCGCAACCACTAAGCCATCTCTCCAAACTCCTATTTTTTTTACTTTAATGCTTTTTTTTTCAAAATATAATATACAAAAACACAAAATATATAACATACCAAAGAGCATATAAAATACTGGATGACCTTTAATACCTAAGGTTAAAAAGCAGAATTAAATTGGAAAACTCAAAGAAATCCATTACTTATCAATCCTTCATAAAATATTTAAAGCTCTAGGTACTGAAGGAAAATCAATTTCAATAATTGAATCATAAAATGTTCAAAAGAAACAGTGATACAAGTAAAAGGATTTGAAAGATGGGAACACTTGACTCACTATGTGTCAAAGCACAATCAACTCTCTTTATTGATTATGTACTACTTGTATTACTTTCTCCAATAATCAATCTCTCTCTCTCTCTCTCTCTCTCTCTCTCACACACACACACACACACACACACACACACACACACACACAAAGCCACAGTACCCAATATACTAGAAGGCAGACTCTGAAGCGGGGAAAAACAGGGAACAAAGGAACATGGATGGGAGGGGAAAAAATCATTAAAATCCCAATGCTAACTAAAGTTTGGAAAGGCCCAGGTCATGTGCTGTCCATGGTCCTGTTTACACATGGCATTTTCCTATAAGCTTGTGGGGAAGGACACCATATTATCTCTACCCACAACAGTTTTCTGCAACAACTCATAATCCTAGACCATAATAAAAAATAAGGACTTATTAAAAATATAGTGAAACATAAAGTGAAGTGCTATAGAAAAGTCATTTTTCTGATGAAAAGGAATAAAATCTGTAAAACTCATCACCATGAGAGAAGGTGCACACCGAGAAAAACTAAGGTGTGATCTGGGGTCTAGCTTTCCCTTTGTGTGTCAGACTGAGTCTATTCTGTGCAAGCACACCACCTGTGCTGACTTCACCCTCACACCCCAACACTCACATCAATATTCTTGGGCCAAATTTTCTGTTGATAGCAACCAATGCCTTCGCCTAGATGACTCCATAAAATGCAGCCATACCAAAGCATTTCCATTCAACCCGCCCCCTTACCACCAACTTGATAGTATAGATTTAACCATCTGTCATTTAAAGACTGGGTTCATTTGCCTTACAAACTAAACCATTTAGAGTTTAATTAGTTTTAATGTATCCTTTTTTGAGAAAATGCATAATTAATTACATTGTATAACTGAGCTGCAATAATTGGATTCCTTCTCAGGTACAGTGCTCCCAGCATTCCTGTCTCCCCATATCGCATAGGTTACATATCTCAATGTGCTCAGGGGCCCCATGTCAAGATAATACTTCAGTTTCTTAACTAAAGGTAAAGGACCAACAACAAAATTCAACCCTGGATCAGAGTCCAGCTACCACATAATACACAAGCAGAATTTTGAGAGAAAAACTTAAGCTGAAGTTTTATAAAAATCTCTTTAGTGTCTTAAATAATATCAAATTAACAGACCCTGCTGTAATGCGAGAGGATGAAATGGCTACTGAGTACAGTAAGCATTTGTGTCTTACAACATGATGCACTGATTTCATACACACACCAGTGCATTGTGTGTTCCAATTTTTTTAAACAGGTACATATTTTATGCATTGCAATGCAGTGTTGGCTGTGGAGTACAAAATGCTGTGTGTGTCTTCTCTGTAATGTCTGTGGTAGATGCTAGGCACATTGTGGAGAGAACACTAACCCTGTGTGTGCACATTTGTGCATGCCACAGGCACCTGTACATGCATGTAGGCCTTGTGTATAAGTATATGTGTATGTGTGTACCTGTGGGAGCACATTTGTTTGTACATGCTGCAAGCATGTGTGCTTGCATGTAGGCCTTCTGTATGTGTGTGCCAATGTGAGCACGCATGTGTATGCTTGTGTGTGACTGTGTATATGTGTCCACAGGTGCATGTGTGAGAAAGATATACTTAGGAACGATACTTCAAACATTCGAGAACTTCTGTGAGCACAACTTAATTAAGGAGAGAAGAAGACATGAAATTCTGTCCTTATACCACTTATAGTTGGTGAGTTGCTTCTAGGGAAATTTCCTCAAGGTATCCTTTCACAGTGAGAGGCATTAACACATTGTGCCATCAGCTGAGGTTCCTGCTTAATGGGAAGTGCTATGTGCACAAAGTGTATTTCTGCTAATAGACGCTAATGAGGAGGAACCAAGACAAGATCTGTTGCTAAGCAGATTTACATCAGGAAATGAGCCTCTCTGGACCATTTATCCTGGGTACAGGACCGAGTGCCACGGTTGGAATTTCACGTGGTTTTTATTAGTCCTGGTTTTATGGCTCTCTTTTCAGTCATGATGCTTTCTTTATTCTAGCTTAAGCTTATTCATCAAAGATTTGATAAGGACATGCCATGTGATCTGCTGCATTAGGAGATTGGGGGAAAACCCTTGTGAATATTAGATTCCTTCCATGGAGGAGAATTTTTACAAACTCCTGTAATACAGGGCAGAGGAAATGTGTGCATGCTAAGCATAGAAGGTATAAGTGCAAAGGATAACACTATAAACCTCCTGTAAGGGTTAGTGCACTGTGGAAGGTCACTGGCGAAGGATCTGGAAGCATGAAAGGTATAAATGTAAAGATAACACTGTAGGCCTCCTCTAAGGGTTAGCACATCGTCAAAGAGCGCTGGGGAAGGACCTGGAGGGATTCACATGTAAGATAGTTACCCACACTCTGATATGATGGAGAAAAGGGTATGACTGATCAAAAGGAGGAGAAAGTGAAATTACAGATCATGCTTAGGAGACTGCAAATCTCCCAGTATTTCAGGCTTGTTCTGTGTGTGATCTGATCTCTATAAATTCTGTCAGAAAATATTTATCTTTCTGAATGAGTTTTGAAAGTAAAGTCTCTGGATGAGAGTTTTCATTAGTGAAAAAAGAAATACCAAAAGTAAGATCATAAAAGGCAGAAAAGGAATTCCAAGTAAGAATCATTTTATTGTGTAATAAAATAACAGAATTTTCAGAACAGAATACTTAGATCAAATTTGATCAGAAACAAAGGGGAGAGATGGTAGCAAGCAAACAGTTTAAATTCCATCAGGGGAAAGTGCAGCTGATAAACTGAGGTTAATGAGATGATGCAGGCAATGTGGGTCTGCACACAAGACCAGGACCACCTCACATCTCTCTGATGTCACCCTGTGTCAACTGCTTAGCTGGGATCACAAGCAAAGGAAATGGCGACCAGGGTGGGGTCCAAAGTATTGGTAGATACATACCAGGGACGATGATGGAAGAGGGGGAGATGTGAACAGGGATGCTGGAACTTTGAGTTTCCATCTCAACATTAACAACCTTCAATGTAGTTGATTTACAGTGAGTATGAAATGTTTGCATGTACTGGCTAGCTCAGTCGGTGGAACATGAGACTCTTAATCTCAGGGTTGTAGGTTTGAGCCCCATGTTGGGTGCCATTTGTAGCTGGAGTTATCTCCAGTCCCGCCCAGGCCTGCAGCCACTCAGACCCAAGTAAACACATAGAGACTTACATTACTTATAAACTGTATGGCCATGGCAGGCTTCTTGCTATCTAATTCTTATATCTTAAATTAACCCATCTCTATAAATCTATATCTTGCCACATGCCTTATGGCTTATCAGTATCTTTACATCTTACTTCTCATGGCGGTGGCAGCTGGCAGCATCTCCTGATTCAGTCTTCCATTTCCCAGAATTCTCCTCTCTCTTTGTCCCACCTATACTTTCTGCTTGGCTACTGCCAATCAGCATTTTATTTAACCATCAATCAGAGCAACACATTCACAGCATACAGAAAGACCTCCCCAGCATTTGCATTCCTCCAGACTCCCGAGGGACATGATGCTCATCAGATCTCCACTCTTGTTCTGCCTTTCAAGTCAACCCATCAAGTCCACTGCCTTTTCTCTGACCTCAGGACCTCCCTTCCTAATAGAAGTTCTTGACTATTACCAATGCCTTACCAAAGCCACTCAATCCATCTCTATTTGCTCAGTAGTGACTGAAGACTCAGCACGGAGAGAAAGGAGAAAACTGGGAGTGGGCAAGAGGGGACACAGTAAGAGAAGCGCATGAGAAACAAGGCTTTCCTATCTGATGTTGTCAGAAGGGTGACAGTGAAGGGCATCAGGACAAGATGGTAGACAGAAATAATCTGTCTGACCCACTGAGAAAGAGGCAGAATAAGAAAGAACATAGTCTACTCCAAAATACCAAAAATTTACTACACTTTTTTTTTTAGAGATTTTAAAAAAAGGTTTTTATTGAGGTCTGTATTCTGTTGACATTTTCTAATTAAGAAAGGAAAAGGCTGTTCCCTATACAAAAACCTATACAACCTCAAACTTCTAAGTCCCAACTTCTGCCAGCTCTGCAGCTACCTTCTGTGCATATTCACTATGCTGAAGCTGTTGAGGGAGGCTGGACTTTGGGTCTCTTCAGCTATGAATCCCCATTTTCACAGATGAAGGTTCATCCATTCTTTGCATCACAAGTGTAAAAGTTTAAAACATCCTTTTGACTCTACTTGTAGGGGAACACCTGGGTGGCTACCGGGCCCTTCTCCAGAATACCTGCTGCTCTGGGCACCACTTGCTTCCTTCCCACTGTATTTTCTCTTTTGGACAGCTGCAGCTGGAGGTCAGCGTATTTGTTAGCCGCCATCCACCTCCCTATAGCAGCTGGGCTTGCTTATTGTCTTTGAGGAGGGGGAAAAAAGCACATTTTGTACCATATCAACAATGTTCACATTAAAAAGAGCATTTGTTCATGGAAGAAACTTTAGAAAACGTAACAAAGAATAAACAGTGAAAATGCTGTCTGCCTTGCCCTTTCCTTCTGGTGTCCTGTGTGTGAGTTTAAACGTGAACAGTTGAAAAATGGAAGGGAAACAAGGGAAGGGGGAGAGGGGAGGGGTGCAGGGAGGAGAAACTGCAGTCAGCGTGTATTAAAAAACAAAACAGAAAGGATAAATGAGTCCAAATGGACTCTGAAACAGCATTTAAAATTCAAGGGAAATCTTGATTCTGGAAGCAGATATTTTAAAATGCATATCCAATAAAAATCTTGGGTTTAGAACATGTAAAGATCTCTTACAACTTACAATGAGAAGACAAAAAAAAAACACTCAACACTCAGCTGGAAACTGAAAAATCAATCTCTAAATATCACAAGAAATCGGTACTTATAATAAGCACAAACTAGAGCTTCACGGACCAACCCTACTCCTTGTGCTCCACAGAGGTTGAAAGCGACAAGCCGTCATAGACCATGGAGGAGTGACCGCAAGCCCCAAGCACTGTTAGTGGGGACGGACAGTAGGACCGTGCCTCAGAGAGTGATTTGGAAGTTTCTCACAAGCTAAATGTGAACGTGTCATTCAGCCTAGTGCTCCTCATCAATCCACCCAAGACAAACTATTTCACACAAAGCAATCCATATAAGGGAATGTCAACCAACAATAAAAGGAACCATTGTATCAAGCAACAGCATGATAAATCTGAGAATACAGCTATTACAGAATACAGCTAAACAAAATGACAAAACCAAGTCTTAGGAACAGATAGTGGAGTGTGGATTGCCATGGCTCAGGGTCAAGGGAGCCCAATACTACAAGGGAATCGGGGGCTCCTTCCAGATCAGTGGGGATTTCCTCCATCGTTTTCACTGCGTGTGATTTCACAATGGCGAATGCTTATGGAGATGACTGAATTCTGTCTGAATGTGTGCTCCATTATATATGTAAGTTTGTATCACTAAAAATTAAAACTACAACAATGTACACATGCAATCAACTCTGGAACTTACATGGGGTTTCCCCACAAAGGCCTCTACTCAAAACTCGCGAGGAAGGAAATTCAGACATAAGTGACAGTGCTCAGCTGGCGAAGAGGACTTACCATGATTTCATCTACACCTGGGTGGTGCTGAATTTCTCTGTCCAAACTGGAAGCCTCTAGTACCCTGCTGACGTTTAAATTGCTATCCATTAACAATAAAAATGTAAAAGTTCCTCAGACATGACAACCATGGCTAAGTCATCCACAGTTAGTGTAGAAGGGTGTATCGTACAATATTACTCTAAAATTTCTGACTGGAAGGAAAGTATGTTTCCAGAGCAAAATGGGAAAATATATTAATTTTTCATTTTGTTCCTATTTAGAAACGTGGTGTTTAGAAGTACCATGTACAGATGCTAAGCGATGGAAAGGGAGCTTTAGACCTCTCATGTTTTATGCACTGAGAAGTGAATATTTTAGAGGGTTTCTGGTTAACATACAGGTCAGTGATCACAGGAAGCCGCCATCCTACCCCACAGTCTACTAGAGCCATAAATAAAGGTATGTGGTTCTGCAGGCTGATTAAATATTGAGAGCGATGCGTGGAAGCAGACGGAACTCGAGTGTTGGCGGGCGCTCGCACACTCCTTCAGTCCCAGCCTTCTTTTCCACTTAGTTGATTTCTTCCATAGGCGAAAATTCAATTACTCTTTTTTTTTCTTTTTCCTCTAAAAATATGTACGGAAGAAGTGTGATTTGTTGCACCGAATCAAAGATGTCTCTCCTGACTCTCAACTTAGTGGGTTCTTCCTGAGAATATTAATTGTGTGAAAATAAGATATTTCATGACCGTTTTCAAAGGGTCGAGCATAAAATTACAGTCTGGGGAGCCGCCACAGGTCTTTGCCATTGGGACTTCTAACAGTGACTATGGCGTCCAGCGCAGATGACTATAATGTACAGACATAATTGTATACCTCTTCAGAGATTCTGCTCTCTAAATTCCTCATGATACAAAACCAGTCACCCTCATGGTGTGTGTGTCTCCATGTGAGTGTTTTTGACTGAACATCTCTGAGCAGCTATCCTGCTATTACTGTGTTTGAATGAGACACACATGTTTCCACTGTGGAGGGATTGCATGGGACAATACTATGTAATTGGGACACTTTCAAATGAGGTCTTGTATGCATGTCTACTTCCAAACTGTCCCAGTCTGCAGAGGGATGGGTGGGCGGCAAGTGACTCTTTGCTGAGTCTCCCTCTAACTTATGAGATGCAGCTGCCCCTGGGAAGACGGGTGTTTCTCAAGAGGCATTTATCAACCCGTGGGGTGTGTTTTCCATTTTTATTGCTGGTCACGCTCTAATGTGTCTGGAGAAGAGATAGTGAAATTGAAATTGGACTGGTCCTATCTCGCCACACCAGCCGAGAGCTGGCAGCCTGGAAAAACTGTCGGGTGGCTTTTGCCTTTTTCAAGCAAAGAATAAAAGTATCTTTAAAAAAGTTTTTTATGAGTTTTGGAGGAAGTTAGACTCCACTACCTACATGCATGTGTTTCAAGGCCCAAATGCCTTAACATATCATTAAACACCCTCTGATATCACACTTCTCCATTGCTCTCCCAAGCCAGCTTTAGCTTGTGAGCCTCACTCAGCTTCCCTCAGAACCTGCCTCCTCTGTCCCCATGCTCTGAGCGCTGGGATGACAGGTACTCACCATGCCTGCCCAGCTTTTATAGAGGTTCTGGGGGGGGTCTAAATTCCAGCTCTCAAGAAACCAACAGAGATCTGAAGACTAGTCAACCAGTCTCACAGAGGAGAATGACTGACTATATCAGGCTCTCTGGAGACCTTCTATGTATAACTACCCCCCTAAAAACCCTTCACTTCCCAGACTCCCCTTTTGACTATCTTACATGTAGGCATGAAAACAATAAGCAGATATTGTTAAACATCACTTTTTCTAGAGAAAGGGATAGAAGGGTTTATGAAGCTACAACCTACTCCTGGGAACCTAGAGATCCACGTGGATTTGCAGAACTTCAAATCCATTGAGAAACCCGAGAGAACTCATGTTTGGTCAAATTTAAAGAGGTATACAAACAGCAGCAGTATAAAGAGATAACACTAACTATGGTAAGCTATATACACATATGCTAAAGGGAAAAATGTATTTCTTTGTCTAGAATTATTTTTCCACTGATTGACATAAAAATAAGAGGGACATATATTAAGGAATATATGGGGAGAGTAATAGGGGAGGAAAATAGGGAAGAAATATGTCCATAGTTTATTTCATATATGTAAAAATTATTAAGAACAAAGAAAAATTTTAAAATAATACTGGTAAAGTGAAGTCCATAGGACAATTTGATCCATTTACTTTTAATTCAATTACTAATATAACATAAAACTTATGACCATAATCTTTGTGTTTCAATCTGTTTTATATAATTGTGGATTTTTATTTCTCTGCTTATGTGTTTTTATATTAATTAGATGTATCACAGTATGGCACTTCAATTGCCTTGTTGCTTTTTCTGCATTCCTGAGTTAATTTGGTTCCCTGGGAAATTACAATTGACATTTTATTATACAGTTCAACGTGTCTAAATATCATGGTAATTTTATATCGTATCATTTTTCTTTTCCACTGCATTTCATATTCCTAGAATTCTCACCTTTATAAAGTGAAGCCTATGAGCCATAGCACACGTGACTCCCATAGTGATCTATCAACCACTCACTGGTCTGGCATTTATGAATACCAGCCACAACCCGGATGGCAACGTTATGCAATGTCAGACACTGCACCACCACACAAGTTCTGAGTCAACCCTACCACTGCCTACTTACGTGGTCCTAAGTTTGATTAAATGCTGTGCCTTTGTTTCCCTGGCTGTGAAATGAATAAAGGTTACTTGATGTGAAAAAAAAAAAATCATGACTGCGCCCAACATGGTGCCTGGAACAAGCAGGTTGAACCGAAGTTGTCTCTGGAAAGTGTCCATGTGACCCTCCTTTAGCATCCCTACATGTGTGAGGATGCTGGGATTTGCAAACACAGGATGCCCACAGGACTTATCCAGTGCTGCTTTGATCAGTGAGGAGAGCAAAGAGAGTGGCAAGATAACAATTGTGCAAGCAGCCTGGGTCCCCTCACTTCCTCCCTACACTGCCTCCAACCCCACTGGCTCAGAGCACTAGGCTGTCTTAACGACCTGGGGCATTAAAGTGACTTTAACATGCTCTTATATTTGTGATAGCAAATGATCTCAGTTCTTCAGTAATCCTGATCTGCTCTGTGAAATTCATGCAATATGAATGAGCAAAACCAGGAGTCAGCATTGCTCCATTAGCCTTTACTACTGAATATCTTCACTTTTCCCTTCTTAGGTTATGTGATACTAACATCCAATTCCCCTCTTTACATTGGGAAAACAGCATCCTCCTGCAAGATCACAGGTCTGCCAGTCCACCAGTGATAGTGATGCACACCGAAGGCACAATAAGATGAGAGCATCTTTAGTCTCTGCTAGAGCTTTTTTTTTTTCATCCCTATTCCTCTTCCTATTTTAGAATTCTCTTCTCATTCCAAAATAGACACATTACAAATGGAAAATTAGTGGGCAATGGATGAGGACTTGGTAATTATGTGACTGTCTGGCAGTAGGATTAGATCCTATTATTTAAAGCAATCACGGACTGAGCTTTCTAATTCATACAGGGTAGAAAAGACAGGGCATATGTTCTGGAAAAATATCTCCTTCAGTGTCCACTGGCTGTTTTCCACAGGAAACAGTTTCCCTACAAATATCCCTTGACCATTAAATATGCAATTATATTTGGCTAAGAATTAATCATTAGTACAAAACCGTAACTCAGAGAGGGCATGGCGAATTACATGAAAGCCCTGTGGCTCTTTGATTGTTCCAGCCAGGAATGGCCCTAGGCTGTTCCTTCCAACCTTCACATACACAGACCTAACCTGGTTTTAGTGATGTCTTCTCTCTGACATCTGCTCTGCAGCCTTCTCCTTCTTTTCTGTAAATTGGGGCATGAGGAGCATCTAACCAAAGCTCCATGAAGCTGATTGAAACCACGCCAGACTTCTGGGGGCCAGGCCAGCAAACTGCAGCACATACGTGTGCTGTCAACATATGTATCTATGATGCTGACAGAGAAGACACTTCTCCAGTGAGAAACACACCACCCGGAGCTCAGTCTCCAAGGGGTCACAAAGCTGGATTAGGCATAGAGCTCAAAAGACATAAACAGTGATTGAGAAGTGGCCTGCTTTTGAAGATGATAAGTACAGTTAGTGTCACTAAGGGTCGTGTTGAAGAATGCCTATGGGCACAGCCCTAGAGACCACTTCTGCACCTCCTACGATAATACTGGGTAAATACAGAGATTAGCATGGCCCCGGCAGAGGAATGGCTCGCAAACTCATGAAGTGTTCCATATGAAACAGGGAGACATGCCAGCATCAGAGCCATGACTGAGCAGGCACCTGAAGGCGGTTCTGAATTTTAAAAATAACTAAATAAAATAAGGTTCAGTTTAGCAACAAAAGTGTCTAAAAATATCAAGTAAAAAGAGATCCCCTAGCAAATTTCAAGGATTCCTCAGAAAACTTAAAACTTAAAAAGTGAGAGTTTTTTCTCCTGATTTTTCCTATTTCTCCAGCATCTGACCTTGACACTGTGCCGAATAATATAATCTCAACTATCTGACAGAGAACGGTACCCACGGTACCCACATTGGGACATCCCCGCATCTTAGAGCAGGGTCACACTCAGGATCCCTAGACCACCAGAAAAGGAATAGAAAGTCATTTATAAAATAAAAGAGAAAACTATCATTTAGAAAATCCAACAAATGCCTAATGATACTAAAATATAATTTCCCGAATACGCTTCCCTTCCTCCCCAATCTGAAGCGCTGTTCTTGATACACATGCCTGCCCACTCTGTCAGTTCATATTGTTTTAAATATCACCACTTCATCGTGTCTCCTCAGACCTGGAACTGGGCCCTTCCAGCTGACGCTCGACAGCTCTCTGATCAGTCCTAGGAATGTCCTGGGAGACGGCCCTCACCTCTTGCCAAAATAAGGTTGAGGCAAAATGAATAATGAACACGTGCTGTCAAAGCTCACCCTGTGTCTGCAGACTCTTGGTCTTATAGCAGATACTTTGTGTAGTGAGACATGGAGAAGTAATTTTCACCTGCTCCAACTGATGCTGCAATCATGCCTTCAGTTATTTGCTGGAGTATGCCTCTACCTGGTCTCTATGTCTTCATGGCCCATAAACCCACCCTGGAAGAGTGAGATACTGGAATATGGGAGCAGAAAGTGGCTGCACCTACGTGTTATAAATATTATTGTTATTATTATTATTTGATAACTTTTTGCTACCTTCTTTAATGTCACATATGAGTGCATCTCTGGCACCTGTGAGATCTTGTCATTATCTGACTCTGGGCATCAATGCCATGTTTTAAGTAACAAGGACCTTACTATTAACTCACAAAGTAACTTTATTCTCAGATGTTTCTGTGTTGTGAACTTGAGAAAAAAGACTTGCCAAGTTCTGAGAAAGAAGAAATGGATTCTTGTTGGAAATTCACTGAGTACATAGACATGTTTATGGAGTCCAACTGGTCATTCAGAACATTTCTATCTTCCTTCTTGTCTTTCGGTGAAAGGAAAATGAACAGATGCACAAGGGGGAAAGATGCCTGTAACATGCCAGGGCTGGAGAGGTGGCTCAGCCGTTAAGAGCCCTGGCTGCTCTTGCAGAGGACCCAGGTTTAATTCCCAACATGCACATGGTTGTCCCAACCATCCATAACTCCAGTTCCAGGGAATCCAATGCCCTCTTCTGGCCTCTGCAGGCACCAGGAACATATGCTGTACACAGACATACATGCAAGTAATTATGTAAAATAATTAAAACCCTTATAAATATGGCAGCAACTAAGCAGGATAAATAGTAACCAAAAATTGGAGAAGGAAAACAATGGGGATTATTAACATCTAGAATGTAAAGGAATCACTAGTCTATTTTATTTTTCCCACTAATGTATTTTAAAAGTTAACATTAATTCAATGCTTACTGTACATTAGGCACAGTCCTAAGAATTTAGTTGACTGTACTTACCTATCCTTAGGATGGATAGATAATTGATAATGAAGACTTCAGAGAGATAATAATCAAATGGATGAATAAAGGTGATAGATAGATAGATAGATAGATAGATAGATAGATAAGTAGTTAAGTAATTGGTAGATGACAGGTAGATAGATGATAGACAATTGGATGGATGGATAGAGGAATGAACAGATAGTTGAATGGTTGATAGATGCATAGACAAATGATAGATAGATAGATAGATAGATAGATAGATAGATGATAGACTTGTAGAAATATAGAGAGAGATAGATGATGAATAGGTAGATAAATAAAAAATAAATGGATTCAGGCCCAGCGGCGGCCCACAGAGGTACACAGGCCCGGCGGCAGAGACAAGCAGACGCAGGTAGGCCTGCGGCGGGGGCCCGTGGAGGTAGACGGGCCCAGCGGTGGCAGCCGACAGGGATACTCAGACCCGGCGGCAGCCGGCAGAGACATTCAGGCCCAGCGGCGGCCCACAGAGGTACACAGGCCCGGCGGTAGAGACAAGCAGACGCAGGTAGGCCTGCGGCGGGGGCCCGTGGAGGTAGACGGGCCCAGCGGTGGCAGCCGACAGGGATACTCAGACCCGGTGGCAGCCGGCAGAGACATTCAGGCCCAGCGGCAGCCCACAGAGGTAGACGGGCCCAGTGGCGGCCTGCTGAGGTAAACGGACCCGGCGGCAGCGGCCGACAGGGACATTCAGGCCCGGCGGCAGCCGGCAGAGACATTCAGGCCCAGCGGCGGACCACAGAGGTAGACAGGCCCGGCGGCAGAGACAAGCAGACGCAGGTAGGCCTGCGGCGGCCCGTGGAGGTAGACGGGCCAAGCAGCAGCCCGCTGAGGTAAACGGGCCCGGCGGCAGCGGCCGACAGAGACATTCAGGCCCGGCGGCAGCCGGCAGAGACATTCAGGCCCAGCGGCAGCCCACAGAGGTAGACAGGCCCGGCGGCAGAGACAAGCAGACGCAGGTAGGCCTGCGGCGGGGGCCCGTGGAGGTAGACGGGCCCAGCAGTGGCAGCCGACAGGGATACTCAGACCCGGCGGCAGCCGGCAGAGACATTCAGGCCCAGCGGCAGCCCACAGAGGTAGACGGGCCCAGCGGCAGCCTGCTGAGGCAAAAGGACCCGGCGGCAGCAGCCGACAGGGACATTCAGGCCCGGCGGCAGCCGGCAGAGACATTCAGGCCCAGCGGGACAGAGGTACACAGGCCCGGCGGCAGAGACAAGCAGACGCAGGTAGGCCTGCGGCGGCCCGTGGAGGTAGACGGGCCCAGCAGCAGCCCTCTGAGGTAAACGGGCCCGGCGGCAGCGGCCGACAGGGATATTCAGGCCCGGCGGCAGCCGGCAGAGACATTCAGGCCCAGCGGCGGCCCACAGAGGTAGACAGGCCCGGCGGCAGAGACAAGCAGACGCAGGTAGTCCTGCGGCGGGGGCCCGTGGAGGTAGAAGGGCCCAGCGGTGGCAGCCGACAGGGATACTCAGACCCGGCGACAGCCGGCAGAGACATTCAGGCCCAGCGGCAGCCCACAGAGGTAGACGGGCCCAGCGGCGGCCTGCTGAGGTAAACGGACCCGGCGGCAGCGGCCGACAGGGACATTCAGGCCCGGCGGCGGCCCACAGGGGTAGACAGGCCCAGCGGCAGAGACAAGCAGACGCAGGTAGGCCTGTGGCGGCGGCCTGTGGAGGTAGACGGGCCCAGCAGCGGCCCGCTGAGGTAAACGGGCCCGGCGGCAGCGGCCGACAGGGACATTCAGTCCCGGCTGCAGCCTGCAGAGACATTCAGGCCCGGTGGCGGCCTCCAGAGGCAGACAGGCCCAGCAGCAGCTGACAGGGACATACAGGCCCGGTGGCGGACTGCAGAGGTAAACAGGCCCAGGGACGGAGACAAGCAGACGCAGCTTGGAACAGGGACGCCCCTAACCCCAACATCTGGGGAAGAAGCTATCTCGGTGGGTCAGAACCAGAACGAATCTGAACACTCCGTCTGAGAACAACCCAGGGCCCAGCTGCTGATCCTGTGAAACCCAACAATTTGGAGGTGTTGGTGAGACTACCCTGCTCAGCTGAAACCCATCTGGGAGAGGATTCAGATGCCTACAGTTTAAAGTCTGAGGAATCAAGATCAGCTGAGGAGTTGACAAATGAACAAAACGTGACCTGGGAACACAGAAGAAGGCGCTACCCAGACACCAAACCAGATCACCAGAATCATAAGTATATAATTCACCGATCGAAATCAGCTGCCCCTGAAGAAATAGCCCAATAGCACCAATTTAACCAAGAACCACTACTAAACCAAGACTAAAAATTAGAACAAGAGAGGCACTCTCAGACACAGACACCACCTGCACCTCACAGAGGAAGAGATGAGTAGACGCCAGTGCAAAAATACAAGCAACAACATAAAGACCTATATGGCAACATCAGAACCTAGTGATTCTACACCTGCAAGACCTAAACATACCATGACAGAAGAAACAGAAGAAATCAACCCTAAAAATGACATTAAGAAGATGATAGAGGCCCTTAAAGAAGAAATAAAACATTCCCTCAATGAGGAAATAAAAACTTTCCTTAAAGAGGAATTGAAAAACTACCTTAAAGAGGAAATAAAAACTTTCCTTAAAGAGGAAATAAAAAACTCCCTTAAAGAGGAAATAAAAAACTCCCTTAAAGAGGAAATAAAAACTTCCCTTAAAGAGGAAATGAAAAACTCCATTAAAGAGGAAATAAAAAACTCCCTTAAAGAAATGGAAGAAAAAACGAACAAAAAATGGGAAGAAATCAAATCAAGCCAAGAAAAAGCAATTAAACAGATGAAAGAAACATTCCAAGATCTGAAAAATGAATTTGAGACAATAAAGAAAACACATGCTGAGGGAATGCTGGAAATAGAAACCCTGACAAAACGAACAGGAACTACAGAAACAAGCATAACCAACCGATTGCAAGAAATGGAACAGAGAATCTCTGACGCTGAAGACATGATAGAGAAAATAGATTCGTCAGTCAAAGAAAACAATAAAGACAAAAAAGTCCTAACACAAAACGTCCAGGAAATTTGGGACACCATGAAAAGACCAAACCTAAGAATAATAGGGATAGAAGAAGGAGAAGAATACCAACTCAAAGGCACAGAAAATATATTCAACAAAATCATAGAAGAAAACTTTCCTAACCTAAAGAAAGAAATACCTATGAAGATACAAGAAGCTTACAGAACACCGAATAGGCTGGATCCAAAAAAAAAGTCCCCTCGCCACATAATAATCAAAACACTAAACACACAGAATAAAGAAAAAATATTAAGAGCTGCAAAGGAAAAGGACCAAGTAACATATAAAGGCAAACCCATCAGAATAACACCAGACTACTCAATAGAGACTATGAAAGCTAGAAGATCATGGACAAACCTCATGCAGACACTAAGAGACCACGGATGCCAACCCAGACTATTATACCCAGCAAAACTCTCAATCACCATAGGCGGAGTAAACAAAATATTCCAGGATAAAACCAGATTTAATCAATACCTGTCCACAAACCCAGCCCTACAGAAAGCACTAGAAGGGAAAATTCAACCCAAAGAAGCTAAACACATCCATGAAAAATCAAGCAATAGATAATCCTACACCAACATACACCACAGAAGGACAACACAACACAACCAAAAAAATAACAGGAATTAACAATCACTGGTCATTAATATCCATCAATATCAATGGTCTCAACTCACCTATAAAAAGACACAGGCTAACAGAATGGATAAGAAAACAGGACCCATCCATATGCTGCATACAAGAAACACACCTTAACTCCAAAGACAGACACTACCTCCGAGTAAAGGGCTGGGAAAAGGTTTTCCAAGCAAATGGACCTAAGAAACAAGCTGGTGTAGCTATCCTAATATCTAATAAAATAGACTTCAAACTAAAATCAATCAAAAGAGACCAGGATGGACATTACATATTCATCACGGGAAAAATCCACCAAGATGAAGTCTCGATTCTAAACATTTATGCTCCAAATACAAAAGCACCCACATTCATAAAAGAAACACTACTAAAGTTTAAAACGCACATCAAACCCCACACATTAGTAGTGGGAGATTTTAACACACCACTCTCACCAAAAGATAGATCTACCAGACTGAAACTTAACAAAGAAATAAAGGACCTAACAGATGTTATGACTCAAATGGACCTAATAGATATCTACAGAATATTCCATCCTAACACAAAAGAATATACCTTCTTCTCAGCACCCCATGGAACCTTCTCAAAAATTGACCACATGCTTGGACACAAAACAAATCTCAACAGATACAAAAAAATTGGAATAACCTCCTGTATCTTATCAGACCACCATGCCTTAAAATTAGAACTCAATAACAACAAAAATTATAGAAAACCCACAAACTCATGGAAACTGAATAATGCCCACCTGAAACATCAATGGGTCAAGGAAGAAATAAAGACAGAAATTAAAGAGTTCCTAGAATTCAATGAAAATGAAAGTACAACATACCCAAACTTATGGGACACTATGAAAGCAGTTCTAAGAGGAAAATTCATAGCTCTAAATGCACACATAAAGAAGATGGAGCAATCCCATACCAAGGAATTAACAGCACAACTGAAAGCTCTAGAACAAAAAGAAACAAACTCACCCAGGAGAAATAGACGCCAGGAAATAATCAAATTGAGGGCTGAAATCAACGAAATAGAAAACAAGAGAACAATACAAAAAATCAATGAAACAAAGAGTTGGTTCTTTGAAAAAATCAACAAGATAGACAAACCACTAGCCAAATTAACCAAAAGGCAAAGAGAGAGCACCCAAATTCACAAAATCAGAAATGAAAAGGGAGACATAACAACAGACAATGAGGAAATCCAGAGAATCATCAGATCATACTTCAAAA